>NC_133648.1:304954564-305328339 GCF_009905375.1 Apium graveolens | reverse complement strand
CGAACCTCAAGTATACGATACTACTCTACAAATACATGCAAACAAAATTCCAAACACTAAACTGAATTAATTATATACTCAAACATTGTATCCTATGCTTTGAAAGACCAAATCTTTGAAACCCTGAAATGTTGATTCCTTTGTTATCCAATTCTTTCAATACCAGCATCCAAGCTTTTAAATTATCTTATTGATCCTTACAAGGATTGAAACCCTTTCATTGTTAAACACTCATTGTTGTTAATGATTCTGATTATTGTTTATTATTGCTTATTCTGTTATTATGTTAGAATTGGATTGTTTTTATAAAATTGTGGACCAGATTCGTGGTCAGACCATATAATGGTCAAGTTAGGCCAATGTGTGCCTTGGATCCAGTAGTTAGAGCAATGCTGTATGCCTTGCTCGGGGTTAGTGCGTGACTGATCAGTAGCCTAACCTTAGTTTTTAAATTAAAAGTATAATATCCAATTCTAAATCATAATTCATTGTTCACTTGATATCATAATCATGTTCACCTGATGATCATTATTCTCAGTTTTGTCATTGTGACTTGCTGAGCTAGTTAGCTCATTTGTGCGATGTTGTTTATATTCTTTCCAGCTAAAAAGGAACCAGTTGGTAACGAGGATCCCCAGTCCAGCGCGAGAGCTAGGGGATCAGGTTGAGAAAGCTGAGCTAGTAGGCTTCTTTTGAAATAATTTAAGTCTGTAAAAGTTTGTAATAAAGTTTAATACTCAGTTTGAGTTTGAATGGTTGGGATTTGAACGATATATAATATAAGTAGATGTGTGGCTTGTGTGCATACTTTAACCTGTTGCGATCCGTGGTAGTTGGTAAATAGTGTCACTGCATATTATTGTTATTTTTATTATTTTTATAAGCAGGTTATAAATAAGATGTGTGTGTGTATGTGTGTGGACCCCAAACTTCTGACCCGGGTTTGGAGGGCGCCACAGGTTTGGTATCAGAGCTACAGGTTATAAGTCACTGACACAAGCCTAGGTTGACGGGAATGGGTAGAGGGTTAGGATTAGAAGTAAGGAATAGAATGATAGAATGTTGAGAGCTTGAGTGTTACGGTATAACCAGTAGTAGTATAATTCGCGTCGTGGTTCGAGATTCTTATATTGCGATATAATTTCAGATAGCAGCGATGGCCGACTCTTTTATTCCTGTATCAGCTGATCATTCAGAGCCTTCAGTTGGAGTGCCATCTTCGGATCCACGTCCTGTTGTTCCACCAGTGCTGGCTATACTACCTCCACCTGTGTTGCAGCCCGTACCACTGCAGGCTATTCTACCTCCAGGCATGAGGCCACCTGTTAGAGGACCCCCACCTGCTGATTCAGGCTTTACTAGTCATTCTGTTACAGGAGTACCTTTTCAGTTCTCTTCTTATCCTGTCCCATATCATCAGTTTGAGGCTTGCCTTATGGAGCAGCGATTCCTTCAGGGTCAGATTCAGGAGTTACTACATATCATGCGTACCAGAGAGGTTGGGAGTGGTGAGAGGCGACTCAGAGAGAGGCTATAGGCATTTCGTAGAGCAGCTGCTGTGAGGATTGCTGAGGCTACACATGAGGACATCACCCCTGATTTCCTTTTGGAGTGGGCTAAGTGGGTTCTAGAGGAGCTTGAGGAGATTGGAGGTCCAGACTTGTCATGAGTCAGAAATTCTGAGCAGTGTTAATATGGTTACATAGTATGTACAGTAGTGTGTAGTGTGTATTAGTAAACTTTTGAGTTGTATTTATAGACTAGCTATGCTGACTAGTGAGTAGGTTGTTGTACCCTTTTTGCTTTTACTTCCGAAGCATCTTTACGCTTGTACTACCTAAAACTTTTGATCTATATATATCAGTACCTTTTTCCTTTCCAGCACTGTCATTTACTTTATTGCACCTGTTTTACCTTACCTTATTTATTGCACCAGTTATACCCCTGTGATACCATGTACCCTGTTTTCCATAACTGTTTATATTCTGTAAAGAAGCATGCAATTTATTTAGTTACAACTATTTTCAAAAAGAAATATTTTGTTTTGAAAAACTATTCTTTTATGCAAAAGATTGATTCAAAAGCTAAATAAGTTGATTGATTCTTTACAGAAAATGCCTCCCAGAAGAAATACCCGCACCAACACCCAGAATGAAGAAATCAACAACAACAACAACCAAGATGATACAAACCCGAATGTGAACCCAGGACGCATAGACCCAGCAATATCCCAGATTTTTCAAATCTTGGCCCAACAAACAGTTCACCTGGAACAACAACAACAAAGCCAGACCAACCCCCAGGTAACTTTTAAAACTTTTTAGGCAGTAAACCCACCAGAATTCAAGGGTTCCTTAGAGCCAATTAAAGCAAATGTTTAGTTAAAGGAAATAGAGAAGGCATTTGCCTTAGTGAAAGTAAAGAAAAACAGAAGGTTGAGTTTACAAGTTACTGTCTGAAGAATGAGGCCACCTATTGGTGGGAAATGGTGAAGACATTGGAAGGTACAGATGTTATTACTTGGGAAAGGTATAAGGAATTGTTTTTAGAAAAGTGTTTTCCTCAGTTTTTTCAGGATCAAATGGAGCTGAAGTTTTTAGAATTAAAGCAAGGGAACATGTCGGTAACAGATTATGAGGGTAAGTTTGAGGAATTGTCAAGGTATGTACCGTCGTATGTGGATACTGACAGGAAGAAAGCTAAAAGATTTCAGCAAGGTATGAAACCATGGATCAGAGGGAAGGTAGCCATTTTTGAATTGGATACCTATGCAGGAGTACTACAGAAGGCTATGATCGCAGAGACAGAGAGTGAGATGTTCCAGAAGGAAAAGGAAAGCAAGAAAAGGAAGGTTGAGGGAAGTGAGGATCAGCCACAAACAGGGAAGTTTCCAAATTTTAAGAAGGGCAAGTTTCAGCCAGGAAGAAATTTTAATTTCAAGAGACAGAATGGAGGAGACGGAGGCCAGGGCAACCGTCTAGTTAATACAAATCAGCCAAGTCAGTTGAGACTAACTTTTCCGGATTGTCAAGTATGTGGGAAAAAGCATGGAGGAGTTTGTAATAAGTTGAATGTGGTATGTTTCAAATGCAATCAGAAAGGGCACTATTCGAGGGAGTGCCGAAATCGGCCAGCAAGAGAACCAGCAAATAAAGATCAACCTATCCGGAATCCAGCAGTGAAGGTTCCAGCCATTGGATTTACGTGCTTCAAATGTGGAAAGCCAGGACATATGGCCAGGGATTGCAAGACACCAGCCCCAGTCAGTAATACATTGAGGATTATGGGATCTACCCCAACAGTGAATGAGACTCCAAGGGCTAGAGTTTTCGACATATCAGTGAAGGATGCTATCCAGGATACAAATGTTGTGGCAGGTACGCTCAATGTGAATTCTTTATGTGCCAAAGTGTTAATAGATTCAGGAGCAACTCGATCGTTTGTTTCACAAGATTTTGTTAGCAAGTTAACTTATCCAGTAGAGTATTTAAATGAAATAATGACTGTGGAATTAGCAAACCAAGAGTGTGTAACTGTGAATCAAGTTTGTGGGAATTGTGAGGTTGAGATTTCTGGTAGTAAGTTTTGTGTAGATTTGATACTATTTAAGTTAGGAGAATTTGACGTTATATTAGGGATGGATTGGTTATCTAGGCACGATGCCCAGATAGATTGTCGAAATAAGAAGGTAATGGTGAAAACGCCAGACGAAAGGATAGTAACGTTTAAGGGTCAAAAACAAGTAAAGAAGTTCTTAACGATGATTCAAGCCAAGAAGTTACTACGACAAGGATGTGAGCATTTCATGGCATATGTGATTGATAGAAGACAAGAACCAACAAAACTTGAAGATATTCCAGTTGTGAATGAATTTCCAGACGTATTTCCTGACGAGTTACCAGGACTTCCTCTAGATAGAGAAATTGAATTTGCGATCGACTTAGCACCTGGAACAGAACCAGTATCCAAGGCCCCGTACAGAATGGCGCCTGTTGAGATGAAAGAGCTAGCAAAGCAACTGCGGGAGTTGTTAGAGAAAGGAGTAATCAGACCCAATGTATCCACGTGGGGAGTCCCGGTATTATTTGTTAAAAAGAAAGATGGAAGCATGAGACTGTGTATCGACTATAGGGAGCTCAACAAGCTTACAATCAAGAATAAGTATCTGTTACCTAGAATTGATGATTTGTTTGACCAATTGAAGGGAGCCAAGTATTTCTCCAAGATCGATTTAAGATCGGGATATCATCAACTGAAGATCAAGCCAGAAGATATACCAAAGACAGCTTTTCGAACAAGGTATGGACATTATGAATTTCTAGTAATGTCTTTTGGATTGACCAACGCCCCGGCAGCATTTATGGATTTGATGAACAGAATCTTCAAGGAATACTTGGACAAGTTCATTATTATATTTATAGATGATATTTTGATCTATTGAAAGACCGAAGAGGATCATGCGGAATATTTAATGACAGCTTTGGAGATTTTAAGGAAAAAGAAGTTGTATGCTAAATTCTCGAAGTGTGAGTTTTGGTTACAGGAGGTTCAGTTCTTAGGACACATAGTTAGTAATGAAGGGATCAAAGTAGACCCGACAAAGATCGAGGTAATTACGAATTGGGAGAAACCGAGAACACCCACCGAGGTAAGAAGTTTCTTAGGATTGGCGGGATATTATCGTCGATTCGTTCAAAATTTCTCGAGGATTGCCACACCATTAACAAAGCTTACACGAAAGAATGAGAAGTTTATATGGAACGATAAATGTGAGGAAAGTTTTCAGGAATTGAAGCGACGATTAATCACGGCACCTGTTTTGTCACTTCCAGATGATCAAGGGAATTTCATAATTTATAGTGATGCTTTTTACAAAGGATTAGGATGTGTTCTTATGCAGCACGACAAGGTGATTGCGTATGCGTCAAGGCAATTGAAACCACACGAACAAAAGTATCCTACTCATGATTTGGAACTAGTAGCCATAGTGTTTGCTTTGAAGATTTGGAGACATTATCTGTATGGAGAGAAATGTGAAATTTATACGGATCACAAAAGTTTGAAGTATATATTTACCCAGAAGGAACTCAATATGAGGCAAAGAAGATGGTTAGAGTTGATCAAGGATTATAATTGCTCGATTAATTATCATCCCGGTAAAGCGAATGTTGTAGCAGACGCGCTAAGTCGGAAGGAAAGGTTAAATGTGTTGTCCGTACCTGAAGAGATATATAAGGAATTTCAGAAATTGGAATTGGAGATTAGAGTTTACAAGCCTGAGGAAGTAAAAGTGTACAGTATGATTTTCCAACTGGAATTATTAGAGAAAATAAAGAAATGTCAGGAAGATGTAATGGATCAGGATATAAATCGTTTGGTAGGGGAAGAGTTATGCACGTAGAAAGATGACCAAGGTATTCTGAGGTTTTCATCTAGAATTTGGATTCCACCGGTGACAAAGTTAAAGAATGAAATTCTACAGGAGGCACATAATTCAAGGTATTCCATCCATTCAGGAAGTACCAAGATGTATAGAGATTTAAAGAAGAATTATTGGTGGCCAGACATGAAGAGGGAAATTGCGGAATGGGTTAGAAAATGTTATACCTGTCAGAAGGTTAAAGCAGAGCATCAGAGACCAAGCGGATTGCTACAGCCATTGGAGATTCCAGAGTGGAAGTGGGAACATATTACCATGGATTTCATAGTTGGATTACCAAGGACAAGGGCTAATCATGATGCCATTTGGGTTATACTGGATAGACTTACCAAGTCAGCTCATTTTCTGCCTATAAACGAAAGATTTTCGCTCGACAAGTTAGTCCATATGTACCTGAAGGAAATCGTAGTTCGTCATGGAGTTCCTGTGTCTATTGTATCTGATCGAGATCCAAGGTTTAATTCAAGATTTTGGAAGAGTTTTCAAGAATGTTTGGGAACAAGACTGAATATGAGTACGGCCTATCACCCCCAGACGGATGGCCAAAGTGAAAGAACAATCCAGACAATCGAGGACATGTTACATGTTTGTGCTACTGATTTCAAAGGAAGTTGGGACGAACATTTACCTCTGATAGAGTTTGCTTACAACAACAGTTATCATGCCAGCATTGGGATGCCACCCTATGAAGCCCTTTATGGATGCAAATGTAGATCTCCAGTATATTGGGACGAAGTAGGAGAACACAAAATACTCGGACCTGAATTGGTGCAGCAGATAAAGGAAATTGTTAAAATTATTTAAAAGAGATTGATAGCCGCACAAGATCGTCAGAGGAAATATGCAGAGCAGTCAAGGAAAGACATGGAATTTGAAGAAGGAAGCTTGGTATTACTGAAAGTATCACCGTGGAAAGGACTAACGAGGTTTGGAAAGAAAGGAAAGCTGAGTCCAAGATATGTCGGACCTTTTGATATCCTAAAGCGTGTTGGCAAAGTAGCTTATGAGTTGGCATTACCACCGCACATGGAGCACATTCACAATATTTTTCACGTATCGATGCTCAAGAAATATAATCCAGACTCCAGGCATGTAATAGAATATGAGCCAATAGAGCTTCAGGCAGATTTGTCTTATGTAGAGAGTCCGATAGAGATTTTAGAGGAGAGAGAGAAAGTATTGAGAAATAAAATGGTAAAGTTAATAAGAGTATTATGGAGAAACCCAAAGGTTGAAGAGTCAACCTGGGAATTAGAAAGTGATATGAGAGAAAAGTACCCTCATTTGTTTTCTTAAGAGATTCTGAGGACAGAATCCTTTTAGGGGGGAAGGATGTAATATCCGGGATATATCGTGTAATTATTTTGCTATTAAATAATTATTATGTGTGTTCAGTATCTATTCTATGAGTTAATTTAAATGTTATCTGTACTTGGATATTCAAAAAAAATATTAATTGAGTATTTTAATTTTTATATGTCCAAATAAAATATAGATAATTGTCATATTTTCCTAATTATTTTTATGTTGATTTATGGATTTATAAGGATCATATGAAATTTATAAAATCTTTTTCCGAGTATTTAAAATCTATTTTATAAAAACGGGAACCAACTGACGTCAACCGTTGTTACGTTTTTGCAACCCGAAACTCTTCCGAGAACTCCTTCCTAACCTAATTGTAATATTCCGAGCATATTCCATGTTTCGACTTTTTCGATCCGGCGTACGATTTATTCTGCGCGGGTCCCGGCGTAATATTTTCGATACAATATTCGTTTCGGTAAATCAATAAAACCTGTATTTTTGATAAACGGGAGCTTTTTATTAAACTATCCCAATTATCACTTCGTAGTACGTGTTAACCAGGCGCTGCTGAGACCAAGACCGCAGTACAAATTGTACTGATTGGATAATTATCCCGGAAAACCGATACCGTTTGGATCAGTTTTTATAAATAACCGTACCGTTTTATATCCGGAATGATCCAACGGGATACTAATTTCCCGTAATTATAAATAGCCTTTTTCCGTATTTTATTTCGTATCAAAATCATTTGCAGATAGTTAATTTTATAATTTTCAGAGAAAAACCCTAATTACATAAACTGTTCTAAGAATCAAACAGCAAAACGAAGGCATTACCAATCTCTGTTTTCGAAGCTTGAGTAACCAAAACGAAGGATTTGAAGTGTTCTATCAGATTCTGAGCTTTGTTTCACTGCAGAATCAAAGGTTTATTTTCTGAAAATTTATTTATTTTCGAATTTATTTTATTAAAAATATGAATTTTTGTTCGGATGATTGTTTGTATGATTTGATGATTGCATGTTGTAGAGCTTTTTTTCCTGATGATTTCATATGTCATACGTCTGATTTGGAGTTCAATAACATGCTCAAAAGTGGGTTTAATTTTTGAATTTCAAAATTAGGGTTTATAACCCGTATGAATGTTTTCAATTGAAATTTGGGGGTTTTTGATTCAGGGGTTATTAGCTGATTGATTTATAGTGGGTTGTGTTCCTTATGAAATTTGCAATCGATTGATATATAGCTCAGTTAACAGAGGATGCTTGAATCGAAGGGAGTTGTCTTTTAAAGATTTACGATGTTCGCCGGAAACCGGCGATGTTCTTGGCCAATTTCCGACCAGAACATGGATGATTAGAATGTTTTCATTGCATGAACAAGTTCCTGGTGTTGTGTAGTGTTGATCTGGAGGTGTTGGTGGGGTGAGGACGCCGGGATCGTCTTCTCCGGCCACCCCCGATTTTCCGGCGACTGGAACTGCAAAATTGCAGTTTAGTCCCTGTAGTTTTGAAGATGGTGAAGTTTTGTCCATGTAGTTTGCAAAGTTTTCAAAAATAGGATTCCTGTTTATAAAATATTTAAAAATCATATTTCCTATTTGTTTTTATTATAAAAACTCATTTTTAATTTCTGAAAATTCTAAAAATTATTATTTTAATTCCTGAAAATTATTTTTAATTCAAAAATAAATCTGAATTAATTAGTTAATTAATTTCAGTTAATTTTTAATTGATTAATTGGTCAATTAATTCGAAATTAATTGATTAATTGATTTAATTAATTATTAATTGATTTTAATTAATTATTAATTAGATTTAATTATTTAAAAATGATTTAAAAATTCTGAAAAATAGTTTCGAGCTTTAAAATATTATTCTAAATTATTTCCAAGGCTCGATAATTATTATAAAAATTGTTTCGGAGCCAGAATTGGCTAGCCGAACCCTGTTTATTAACCCGAAATTGATCCAACAACCCGTTTTAATTCCGAAAAATGTTTTAAAAATCATTTTAAATACCCGAAACCCTATTTATAATCCGAGACTTCTTTATAAATAGATTTGTCATTGATTATGTGATGTATTATGTATTATATGTGACTTGTTGATTGACAATCGGTCTATACATTCGGTGTTTACTTGATTATTACATAACTTTCAATCCGTTAATCGGATTTGGGTAAAACGAAGGGTAGATAGAAGTATGTGTTGAATAGAATCCTATGAGTTGATGATTGATAGATGCTTATAATATGTGAGCAGAAGAGGCAAGACGTAGAAAAGGGAAACAGGTAGTTGAGGAGTAAAACGATTGTGATTGGAACCGAGTGCAGGATAGTAAGCTAATACCAGGCAAGTGTTCTGAACTTTCTCGAGATATTGTATTACTTGATAGTCTTGTTGACATTGCAAGTGCTTTGAAGCACATAAACATAAACCCTGATTTCAGTTATTGTTCTTGAGCCATGAACCATATTCTTTCTTAGCCATTGATTATTGTATACCCAAACACGAACCACAAATCTACGATAATACTCCAGAAATACATACAAAATAAATACCAAACATTGAACTGAATTATTTTATACTCAACCCATGGTATCTTATGCTTTGAAAGACCAAATTCTTGAAACCCTGAAACATTGATTCCTTTGTTATCCAATTCTTTCATTACCCAACATCCAAGCCTTGAAAGTACCTTGTTGATCCACACAAGGGTTGAAACCCTTTCATTGTTAAACACTCACTGTTGTTAATGATTCTAATTATTGTTTATTATTTTTTAATTTTGTTATTATGTTAGAATTGGATTGTTTATATAAAATTGTGGACCAGATTCGTGGTCAGCCCATATAATGGTCAAGTTAGGCCAATGTGTGCCTTGGATCCAGTAGTTAGAGCAATGCTGTGTGCTTTGCTCGGGGTTAGTGCGTGACTGATCAGCAGCCTAACCTTGGTTTTAAAATTAAAATATAATATCCAATTCTAAATCATAATCCATTTTTCACTTGATATCATAACCATATTCACTTGATGATCATTATTCTCAGTTTTGTCATTATGACTTGTTGAGCTAGTTAGCTCATTTGTGCGATGTTGTTTATACTCTTTCCAGTTAAAAAGGAACCAGTTGGTAGCAAGGATCTCCAGTCCAGTGCGAGAGCTAGGGATTAAGGTTGTTGAAGCTTAGCTAGTAAGCTTCTTTTGGAATAATGTAAATTGTAAAAGTTTGTAATATGTTTAATACTCAGTTTGAGTTTGAATGGTTGGGATTTAATCGGTATGTAATATATTAGTGTGTTTGGCTTGTGTGCATACTTTAACCTGTTGCGATCCGTGGTAGTTGGTAAGTAGGGTCACTGCATATTATTATTATTATCTTTATTAATGTTATAAGCAGGTTGTAAACAGTGTGTGTGTGGACCCCAAACTTCTGACCCGGGTTTGGAGGGCGCCACAAATATTTAATACATACACACAAATTTATATAAATAATTGAACAATCAAGGGTGGGTGTGGGTTGTCAGTGTTGATAAAGTGGGAAGGTGTTAAAGTATAGTTGGAGTTTGAGCATTGGAATGTCTTCTTTATCATCAATTTTCTCTGTTAATCATATATAGGTATATGAATTTATGCCTTTGATTTTATATTAGTAGTGCATTTAGCAAATACTGAGGTTAATTTGAGCATTATATGTTGCAAGACAGCTAAACATTCATGTGAAGATGTTGTTACTTTTTAAAGTTGGGACTTGCGGTTGCTATTAGATTATGTTTTCCTTTAGTATAAATTACTGCTTTTAGATTATTACGGTATCCTATATATTGAACCTGAATATATAGAAGTCTGCAGTCTTCTGCAATTAATTTTTCGGTTTGTCCGCAGCATCTCCTGTAAGTACACACACATATGTGTGTATATATATATCACTCACTATTTTGATCCAATTGTTATTGTGATTTGTTAGTTATATGATTGATCATTTATTTTATCTTATCGATTGATTATGCCTAATGCTGAGATTACATGACATTGTGATAACATGAAATGCGTAAGTTACAAAGTGAATGATGCTTTTGCATTGTGTTTTCAGTGTTACCTAGTCACTGTAATCAAATTTGTGTAAGCAAGTTACCTGGTAGAAATTTGCAAATGACTATTAATCTGTACTTTTTGCCAGCGCTTTGTATGAATTTTACGCAATTATATTGATCTGCTCTGCAGATCTCAACTAATTTTAAACTTCTCTCAGCATTCCAATTTAAGATTTAAGGTATATTACAATCGATTTCAGGATTTTAAAGGTAGGAAATGGATTTGTATTATCATCAATATTGTTGTTGTCAATTGGCTTGTGCTGGCGTCGATAACTTACTAACTGCATAACAAGTAGATCACACCATCCTTGCACTGTTGTGTATGCTTTAAAAGTTAAAATCTCTGTCCAATATAACTTTACTACCTGATGCACTCAATAATATTACTTAGTCTGTTCTTTATTGCTGAAAAGCAGATTCACAAAGATGTATATGTAGCCTAAATTTAAATGTTATAATTGCAATGCATTTAGATATAATTTGGGCCTGGATATTATTTCAGGTGTAGCTAACTGGCTTTCTCAGGGTGTTGGTGGTTCGAATTCGATATTACAGCGACACAGGAAGCATGATCCTTCTCCTAGCTCACCTGATCAGGTATCAATGATGGTTGGGTGTGAAAAAGATTGCTTTTTTAGAATTGGGAATTGTTTGATTTTGTTATTTTTGATATGTGCCTACTGTTGGTTTTGTGTTTAACATGTTTAATTTGAAGATAGTTGATTAGTATATGGATAACTAATAAAAGGTAATTTGTTGCAAATTTTTGGTTATTAGTTTTGTCAATTTATGTGTTAATATGTAATGTTTGCATTTTCTCTTGTAGGATTTCATTAAAGAGAAAATGGAAAATGGAAATGATGCATGTGGTCATTCCCTGAAAAAAGAATCGCTTGATGGGAAGGCAAGCTAAAGCAGTTGCCTTTATTTCAGTTCCAGTCCACAATCTAAAATCGAGGAGTTGAAGGCAAATATTAGTTCAAAATTAGTCAGCAAAGATGAGGATTGCTTTTTATGTTATATTTCTTAATTTATGTTTGTAGTTATAGTTGGATATTTGTAGTTCGGTTGAATGTTTGTTGGATTCAATTTTTAATAGGAATGCTACAAAAATAGTGTCTACATTGCAGAATTTATAAAAAAAGTGTTACAGTGTTACATTTAATATATTGTTTGTTGTTACATTAAGTTGAATAGTGTTACATTAAACACATGTGTGCTCTTGCAACAGTAATTTCTTAGTGTTACAATAAGTCTGAAAAGACCCTCTAAAGTGGGTCTCGCATGATGACGTGGCTATGTGGGTCCCACATGCTGATGTGGCAATCCACGGGGTCATGCGGTCCAATAAGTCAGTGGGACCCACCCGTCAGCAGGACCCACCTCTCAACATGTCAGAGCCACGCCACGTGTCCAGCTACGTGGCCGTCTACGTGACAATCCACATGTCGTGTGGGCCCTTTTTTTTGCAAAATTACAGTTTTTGGAAACATAATTTTTGGTGTTTTCCTAAATGAGAAAATGTTGCCTTTGAACCCTAAGGCAACATCGAAAATACTAACATCAGAAAAGTGTTGCCGTAATTTTTTTTAATCTTTTGCAACATTTATTGGGCCTCTGACAACTTATTTGGAATGTTGCAGAAAGTCATTATTGGCGTAGTGAATGGTATCAGAGCTACTTGCGAAAAGTGTTTAATTCGTTTATTTGTTTACTGATTTTATGATGATAACATGTATACAATATTCCATGATTATTATGTATGCGATTTTGTATGTTTTACATGTTGTTATGTTTAGATATGTGTATATATATATGTTTTGAATATATGATATTCATGAGAGTTGTATAATCATATGATGATTATATAATCTGTATATATACTGATATATACATGTTTTGTGTTTGTTCTTATTATAAGAATCGTATTTGATAATCAGATGCAGCGGATTTGCTGAAATCTGTGTCTGGTGTCCGATTTTGGCAAACGAATATGCTATTTCATATGCTATTTAATGTTATCAGATTTAATTTCGAATTTTCTGATTTTTTTCAATATTTGGTTTTTATGATTAGATCATGATGGGTATGATATGTTAAGATCAGATTATGTGTTTTAACATGTTATTTTGTGTTAATTGAGCATGGTGGATGGTTATGGCTTATGACCTTAGGTTAATGGTTTTGGTTTTTTTAAATACGGCTTGCATGTTGTTTAATCTTGTAATTTTTAAATCTTGAATGTAACTCGAGTTCTTCTTGTAAGTTCATTATATTAGTTTTCATATTTCATTCTTGTAATGTACATGAAGACATGAAGATTTGAAGATCAAGGGTAATCCCACACGGAGGCCATCCAAGAAAGTAATACAAGAAAGAAGACATGTAATAGTTAGCCTGTATTTATTTTCCACCTTAGATTGACCTAGATCTTTATCATTAGCTTGATAAAGATCACATAGGATGAAGCCATAACCAACCACGTTTATTTATTGCACTTTACATATATATGCGCATATGATGAATGTAGGTGTAGAGTAGTTTATATAGATGCATGCTTAATTAGATTAAGGATGTATGTATTAGATACGACACCCATGCCATGCTTGCTAAACAAGATAAAATCTGAAACGATTCAAGATTTTAAAATGAACAAACGATTATGAGATTCTCATGTTTATGAAACACGGAATAAAATACAAATTTTCTTTGTTTCTGACATGAGGCGATTTTGTCAAAAGCGAGTTCATTGAACTTGTAAGGTTGTGGGTTTTAAGTGAGACCGTTATGACTCCCTCACTACCTGGAAATCAAACCATTGACGAATATTGATTTGAAGTATTTTATTCAAGGAAAAATTGGGAATCTCTTTTTGATATGATCATGATCATTTTAAAATTAACAAAACCCTAAAGTTAATATCTTAAGTTGATCAAATGCCTTCCAATGAGTCTAATGTGTTAACCCCTAGATCGACCAGGAATGGGTTCGCCAAAGCGAAGTACTCCTATCTATCATGGGAGATGTGTTGAAGTATATTGATATTTGTTGACTATTGGGTTTGACTTAACTAAGTTATCACAATAGGATTGTGAACTTAGAGGCATAGAGTTTGGCGAGATTTATTAGATAAATATGAATAAATGTTGTTCCACCAAGTTATCCAAGAGTTATATAGTTTATATAATGACAAATGTTGTCTACCTAAATAATCATGTTTTTGGAGAAAAGCCAAAGCTGACCTAATGCGTGGTGAAATATGGATCTTGGCTCACTAGAAAGGATATAGAAGATATTGTTTCTGAATTAATAGTTAGGGCTATTGATTTGATAAAAATAGTGGGAGATATATATTGTGAATATATATATGAATAATCACTTGAACATAATTTAATGATCATCTGTAGACTAAGTCATTTTATGCACTTTAATATTATAGATATCAAATGACAAATAACTTCTTTATGTAATATTCCTTGAGAAGGACAAGCTGACATGAAATAATTTCCTCGATTGACATGGGAACTTGAGGATTGTCATCGGGTTCAAGGATGTCACTTAAACCCCTCCCCTATTTCTTCTAGCTGAGAATGAAACTTGTGCTGAACAAAATGCTTACCAGAAGCAAATTAATTATGCAACTGATGTTTCATGTCTCATGCTTTTAAGTATAAGTGTTGAGCTTTAGAAGCAAAAAGAGCATAATGATGCTTATGATATGATTGAGCACCTTCAAAAGATGTTTGAAGGATAGGCTCATCAGAAAGATTTGACAATAATAATGCACCATACTTTTGCATTAATGGGAGAATCATATCTGGTTGGACCACATGTTCTAAAGGTGATAGGCATATGTACCTTGATATTTTGGGTTTCAAGAATGGTCTAGAGACTCAACTTGATTTGATCAAACGATCTTTGGACAACTTCTATTCTCAGTTTGTTAAGAACAAAAGGAATGGGATAGACATAACACTCACTGAGTTGTTAAGCATATTTAGAACTGCTAAAAATAACAAGGTAAAGGCAAGAATTACGTCCATATTGATGATGTACACATGGAATGCTAATGGGAAAGGAAAGTGGACAGGCAAGGTGAAGATTTGATCTTATTCGGTGCCAAACCAAAGTCCAATCCCAAAGGGCTTTTGAAGCCTAATAATGGTGTTGCTAAATGAGATGATTGTCATTTCTGTGGAAATAACTGGATGAATGGAAGTTAAATTGTCGAACTTATTTGGAAGATCTAAAGAAGAAGACTAACAATGGTCAAGCTTCAGGTATAGGGTTAGAATTGGAGCAAAAGTTATTGCTCTAGTTGAAGGAACTCGATACCTAATATTGCCCATAAGGCGAGATTGAGAACTTGATAAATTGTTATTACGTGCCTGCCTTTAGCGGATATATTAAGTCAATTTCTTGTCAGGACAAGAAAGGTTTTCATTTTAATTAAAAAACAATAATTAGTTATTCTATTTTAATGATAAGACTTATAATATTGCACAATTAGTTAACAATTTATATGTTTTAAGTTGACTCAAATCAAACATTACCTATATCATTGTCGTTAAGCCATATTAATGAGAAACGCATTTTTGAGTTATATATAGATGAATACTTGGATAAGTTTGATTTTGAATCATACGAAAGATGCAAACTTTGTCTCATTGGAAAAATGACTAAAGCTTCTTTTACCTGATCAGGTTGAAGGGCCACCGAACGATTATGACTTATATATAATGATGTATGTGATCGAATGCATATGATGGCAAGGGGGTTTATACTACTTCATAACATTTACTAATGATTTTAGAAGATATGGATATGTGGTTCTTATGAAGAATAAATCTGATTCTTTTGAAATGTTCAAAGAATATAAGGCCGAAGTAGAAAAGATAACAAGGGAAAAGTATAAAAGTTTTATGATCAGATCGTAGAGGAGAATACTTAAACATCAATTTCAAGAGTTTCTTGAAGGAGTGTGATAGTGTATCATAACTTACTCCTTCTGGAACACCTCAATGGAATAGAGATTCTGATAGGAGAAATCGTACCTTGTTGGACATAGTGCGATCGATGATGAGTCAAGCGGATCTTCCATTCAGTTTCTAGGGTTATGCTCTAGAAACGGCTGCATATACACTTAACCAACTTCCGACTAAAGCGATTCAAAATACTCCGTATGAGATATAGAGTGATAAATGTCAAAGCATGTTATTTATGAAAATTTGGGGACATGAAGCGTTTGTAAAATGTTTAGCCTCTGACAAGCTTTGACCAAAATTAGATAGATGCTATTTTGTGGGATACCCAAGTGAGACTAGGGTATATTTTTTATAATCCTTTCGGGAACAAATTGTTTGTTGCTCAGGCCACTGTATTTCTTAAGGGAGAACTACTTTCTAAGAAAATCAGTGGGAGGATAATACATCTCGATGAAGATCGAGAACCACATGATAACATTGAACCAGAGTTGGAATAAGATCAGGATGTACATCAAAATGTTAAAAGTAATCATGTCCAAGAAACATAGGTTATTTGTAGATCTAGTAGGATTCACCATGAGCCCGGGAGAAATTATGAATTTTTTTGACTCAAGATGGTGATGTGATGCTTATGGATAATGATAAGCCTCTTACCTACCAAGATGCTATGAACAGTTCAGTCTTTAAGAGATAGCTAGAGGCCATGAAATCCGAGATGAAATCCATGTATCAAAATAAAGTACTTACTTTAGTTGATCCACTCGAAGGGGTAAAACCTATAGGGTGCAATTGGGTTTTCAAGAAGAAAACTGACATGGATGGTAAAGTACAGACTTATAAGACATGACTAGTGGGAAAAAGTTTCAAACAAATTCATGGTATAGACTATGAGAGACTTTTTCATCGGTTACTATAATCAAGTCCATTTGGATTTTGTTAGCAATAGTTGCTTACTTTGACTATGAGATTTGGAAAATGGATGTCAAAACTGCTTTCTAAAATGGGAGCCTTCAAGATGATGTATATATGATACAACCTGAGGGTTTTGTCGAACCAAAGTTTGCTAAGATTGAAGCAAGCCTCAAGGAGAATGAATATTCATTTTGATGAAACGTTCAAAGAGTTTGGCTTTATTCAAAATGAAGATGAACCATGTGTTTGCAAGAAGGTTAGTGGGAGCCATGTGACATTCCTAGTATTATATGTAGATGACATATAACAAATAAGGAATGTCATACCTTCTCTACAGGCTGTTAAGACTTGGTTGAGAAATAGTTTCTCGGTGAAAGACTTAGGCGATGCTACCTATATATTAGGGATCAAGATCTATAGAGATAGATTGAAAAGATTAATCGACCTAGTCGGAGTACATATATTGATAAAGTATTACATCATTTTTTGATGCAAGAGACAAAGAAAGGATATGTTTCGATGTCTCATGGGATAGTGATCTCAAAAGATAATTTCCCCCTAAATCTTTAGATGATAAGGGCCGTTTGAGAAAGTTCCAGATGTGTCAACAATTGGATCTATAATGTGTACAATGATATGTATTTATCATGATGTTTCGTATGCTTTGAGCATGACGATTAGATACCAGTCTAATCCAGGTGAGGGACACTTGATAGTTTTCAAGAATATTCTTAAGTACTTAAAAAGGACTAAAAATTTATTTTTGGTGTATGGAGAAGATAGGGAACTGGTTGTAAAGGGTTACACTAATACTAGTTTCTGAACCTAATTTTTGGACAGACGAGGATGATTACGAGTTTATGCATGTTTTGTGCTTTGTCTAAATATAATTGATGTTAGCTTGAATAGTTCACAGCAAGAACATTGATGATTCTGTGGAAGCCGAATATATTGATATTTTTTGAAACAACCATGGAGACTATTTAGACATGTCCTTAGGAAATATCGACTTATTAATGAGATTAATGATTAAGGAGATATAAATATAAAATGCATAGTAATGATAGTGTTGCAGACCCACTGACTAAGGCTTTATCGCAGCAGAAGTACGATGTTCATACTAGTTCCATGAGTATTAGATACATGGGTGATTGGCTCTAGTGCAAGTGGGAGATTGTTACTGTTTGTGCCCTAGAGACAACACTGTGATGTTTTAGTTTAAGACATTAGGATTATTAATGTTCATGTTATATCGATTATTTTCTTTATAATTTATTAATTCTTAATTTACTGTGATATAAATGTTAGAATAATAAATGTCCTTGGAATATGATATACAATTCTATATCTCTAAGTACGTGACTTGACAATGAAATTATGAGAATAGTATCAATATTCCTAAAGGTCCCTAGTCGAGTATTATTATTAAGGGACAATAATAATGCATTAAGACTGGTGTGTTTGTTGACTGATGATCATATCTCATTGTTCATAGGTATAGTGATACTAAAGTCAATAACACAGGCAGATGTATATGTACATGGTACTGGACAGACTCAATGTGAGATTCTACATGTCTGTTGTGTCATAAGTAATTGTCACAGTGATAATGATGTAATGGTCCTTAGACCGGTTAATATACATTGATTCCATTAAAGGTTATCCTTGACCCGTTAATGATAAAAGTGGACATTGGGTATATTATGAATCGTATGAGAAATATGAATGATCTAGATGGGATTTAACCCTTATATTTTAGGAGTGATATTATTGGCCTCTTGTGTGAGCTAGACTATGAAATGCGTGGCCACGCTCAAATGTTGATTTGATATGATAGTCTACTCATTGATCATGGAAACTTGGATTAAACTATGATGAGGATGACACATTACATGCCTCTAGTTTAATCTATAATATTTGGTTAAAGGGATTATATTACATTGTAAATTATTCACAAAAGGTTTAATCGATCACTGATTCAGTTATTATTACTTAGGTAACAATGATGTATTACTAGATGCCGCTCATTGTTTACGATTTTAAATTAGATTTAAAATTCGTTGTCAACGTAATAATAACCTATAGGGTCACACACTAAGAATGCTTGAAGGATTATTTACCTTAAATTGGATTTAAATTATATTAAAGTTATTCGAAATATTTATAAT
Source organism: Apium graveolens (assembly GCF_009905375.1). NCBI lineage: Eukaryota > Viridiplantae > Streptophyta > Magnoliopsida > Apiales > Apiaceae > Apium > Apium graveolens. The sequence goes on along the minus strand of NC_133648.1, from coordinate 305,309,428 downwards.
ATTAATTAAGTATGACTTAATTAATTAGATAAATATTGATATTCGAATTTACTAATATTAATTATGAAATTTATTTGTTAAATAATTAAGTGAGACTTAATTATAATACAAATAGGAATTTTGAATTAATAATAACTCCTAATTAGTTAAGAGTTATAATTTATTTTTCTATTCTCTATATAATATCTCTTGTGTGGCTGATTTTGCATGCAAGACTTTTACTAAAACCCTAGCCACCAAGGGAGAAGATGGAGAGAGCAAGAAAAAATGAGTTTGTGCTTGTACACATTCAATCCTTGAGTTCAAGCATTCGTGTGGATATCGATAGAGCGAAGATCGCGAGAGCGGGATGCGTGGTGATTGAACAAGCTTTGGATCTCCATTAGTCAACCAATTGGTAAAGCTTCTTAAGGTAAACAATCTGATCTACGAATTAAATATATGTTTTTCGCATGGATCTTGCGGTGGGTTTCGAAAATTCTGATTTTTATGTTTTTAATTACGGTTTCTGTTGCATTTATGTGCTCGAAACCCAACAGGAACAAATGGTTTGGGGTCCCCGTAACGGGACAAATGGTTTTACAGTTTCTGTAATGGAAAGGAAGATTTGGGAATGAAAATAGCATGCTAAAATTTAACTCTGGTATTTATGCACAGCACATGACAATTAATTTTATTTTACAGAGCATGCTAGTTTTAATATCCAGTTTAAACATGTTTTAATTGTTTTCTAGCAAGTTACAAATTTTTTTCCTATAACTGCTTTACTTTAAATCATTTTAGCTTGTTATTCATATAGTGGTACTGCTGAGCAATTAATTGCTCACCCTTGCAAAATATATTATATATGTATTGCAGATGCCTAGGAGATTCTTCAGTGGTAGTCGGGGTAGAGTTCCAGTTCCGTCCGTGCCAGGCTCCTCTGAGGTAGTTGTGTTGGACCAAAGATGGTCTGTTAAGGCTTACTAAGATAGTATTGTTCAGATTGTTTGGAGTAAGTTGGTTTTGTAATAGATGTAACCTAATCATACTTAAACCTGGAAAAGGTCTTGGTAAAGTGGTCGTGGTTATGTATAAATAGTGATTTAGATTTTATTATGTTTATTATTATTTTTGTTAGTGATGTCAACTCCTGACCCCGAGGTTGAGGCCGTCACAGTTGGTATCAGAGCTACAAGTTTGAGTCCCTGATTTAGGTTAGGAGTAGAGTCAAAAGAGTATAGGAAGATTTATATATAGATGTGAGTCAGCAATTCAATCAGAGGAGCGATTCTATGAGTTCAGTCAAGGGTTTTAGAGGCGTAACCCTGACGTCTATTGAGAATTGGCTAGAACTGCCCTAACCTAGAGCACGTTTCCTTCATATATGTATTAGATTTTCTAGTTTTCCTCTCGAGAATACGAGTCTGATTGAGAGAATTCAGCTTCTGAGCGGACCCTTGATGAGTCAGTTGAAGAGACACCAACGTTATTCCTAAATATCACATTTTGTATGTTAAGGAATGTTGATGGACCAAGTGTGCAACCTCGATGAGTTCAGATGGAATGATAATAGTCAGTGGCTGTTATGACCACTAAGTTTCTTAATGAATGTGAATCAGTACTGTGGGTAGTATCTTTGGACCCTTATACTTCTTTCTTGGGACGTATTTTATTTCCAGAGTAATTGTTTCATATCCCATAAGTTGCTTACTTTTCCTGTGAGAAAGTTGAGAACTCGGAATAAGCAACTTAGAATTCTGTTGATTCCATTATAAATCAGATTTTCTCCCTCCCTATTTGTGAATTTTCTATCTAAACATTGTTTCTTTCCTCAGTGACTCTTTCGGTTGATTGGGACAAACAATGCATATGATTTAACTATTTGTCTGTGTTAGATATATTTGAGATGTCATGTCTAATGTGTTTCATGTTTAGTTTTCAGATCTTAACAAACAGGAAATATCAGTATTTACTGGAATCAGTACTTACTGGAAGTCAGAACTTAAGGATATCAGAACTTAAATTTTCAGAAGATAAATATCAGAAGATGGATATCAGAACTTAAGTACATGAGGACTAACAGTTAAGGAAGGAAGCTAATTTACAGGAAAGAAGATCGAGACTAATACAAAAGAAGATATGCATGGAAAGAGTTAGAGGACTTAAAGACTTGTATAAGATATCTGATTGATATATTTTAGGAGACAGAATTATATTCCATATCAATTAGAAGTTATCTTGTAACTGTGTACTATATAAACACAGACATGGGTTCACACTATATGTGTTATCATTATCGAGAAGATCATACATTGTAACCTAGCAGCTCTCATGATATTTGTTCGTCACTGAGAGAGAACAGTTCCATTGTAACAGAGTTTATTATATCGAATATATATGTTTACTGTTACTTGTGTTCGAAATTGATTTGATTGTATTCTAAACTGTATTCAACCCCCTTCTACGGTGTTGTGTGACCTAACAAGTGGTATCAGATCCTATCTGTTAACACACATGCAGTGAAGATCCAAAACAATCATGTCTGAAGAAGCAGAAAATCCAACCAAGCCCGCCAAAACTGAAGAAACTCAAAAGACTCATATCCATAGTCGATATGAGATTATTAGGGTTCCTACACTGAGACCTTCTGAGTACCCCATATGGAAAGTGAATATGGCTATGTTTCTGGAAGCTACAGATCCAGAATACCTTGACAGAATTAATGAAGGACCACATAAGCCAACCAAGCTCTCTGTTGTAGTTGCAGATCAGCCAGCAAAGACCATACCAAAGGAGAAAAGTGAGCATACAGCTGAAGATATCTCATCCATTTCCAAGGATGCAAAGGTAAGGCATTTGCTGCATAGTGTCATTGATAATGTCATGTCAAACAGGGTAATTCATTGCAAGACTGCAAAGGAGATATGAGATGCTTTGGAGACAAGATGCGAGGGAACTAATGCAATCAAGAAGAACATGAGGACTATACTCACTCAAGAGTATGAGCACTTTGACTCAAAAAGTGATGAGTCATTAACTAACTTATATGTCAGGTTTGTCAAACTCTTGAATGATCTATCACTGATGGACAAGGAATATGATCTTGAAGATTCAAATCTAACATTCCTTTTAGCTCTTCCTAAAAGTTGGGATTTGAAGGCTACTATTATAAGAGACAACTATGCTCTTGATGAAACTACTCTTGATGAAATTTATGGTATGCTCAAGACTTATGAACTTGAGATGGATCAAAGAAGCAAGAGATATGGGAGAAAGTCAAGAACAGATGCTCTTAAGGCTGAGGAGGAATCCCCCAAAGTGGTTGTCTTAAAGAAAGGCAAAGGAAAGGCTCTCATCATAAAGTCTGATTCAGAATCATCAAGTTTTGATAATGATGATTCAGAAACTGAAAGTTTACCTGAAATAGATGCTGATGAAGAGATGATGAAATTGTGTGCTCTTATGGTGAAGGGTATCACAAAGATAGCCTACAGGAAATTCAGAAGGGGAAAGAATTTTTTCAAGAAAGGTGGAAGTACTGATAAGAAAGGTTTCAGAAAGTATGAAGGCAAAAGTGCAAAGTCTGATAGAGGAGATAACTCAAAAGTCAAATGCTACAATTGTGGTAAAAGAGGCCACATATCTCCTGACTGCAAGAAAGGAAAGAGTGACAAAGGCAAGGCACTTGTCACAAAGAAGAAAAGGTGGACAGACTCTTCAGATTCTGAAGATGAGGTGAATCATTCTTTAATGGCAAATGCTGATGGAAGCCCTGAAACTGCTGAATTAAAGGTACCTCAAACAACTTATGCCTTTCATACTGATGATATTACTGAGTTGAGATTATATCTTAAAACCATGTTTATTAGCTATAGAGATCAAACTTTAACATGTGAAAGACTAACTTCTGAAAATCTTGCTTATAAGAAAAGGAATGATTATTTAGAAAAAGAGTTAGTTATGTTCCATCAAACTCAGAAAGAGAGAGATGATGCTTTTATGTTAGAGATGAATTGCTAAAATTGAATAAATCTCTCAAAACTGAGTTAGAAAAAGAAAAAGAGATTATCAGGACTTGGAGTAACTCTGGCAGGACAACTCAGAATTTATTAAGTAGTGGAAATTGGAAAGAGGGCTTAGGTTATGGAGATGATAAAAGTGAAAAAGGAACTGAACAAATTGAGCCAATAATTGTTAAACAAACTGTTAAGCCAAAGGTAAATCCTGTTAAGTTTGTAGCTAAAACTGTAAAGTCTGATTCTGAAAAGATGAAAGAGTCTGTGACAGAAGTTAAGGAGAAGTCAACTTCTGACAAATTAGAACAGGATAAACCAGCCGAAGTCAACAGAGGCTTAATGAAAAAGAAGCAGCTTAAGTATAAGCTGAAAGAAATAAGGAATGTCAACAAGGTTAAAGCAGCTAGGAAAAATAGGAATGGAAAGCAAGGTGTGAATAAAAGCAATAATTATATGCCTGTTCCTAATGTTCCTAGAAAGAAATGTTATAACTGTGGAAACTCTAACCATCTTGCTTCTTTTTGCAGGAAGAATAAGAATATAAACTCTTTACCTCCTAAGTCAGGAGTTAAGAGTCAGTCTGTTAGGTTTAAGCCACAAAATCCTTGTTTTTATTGTTGAAGTTTATGGCATTCCATTTATACTTGTAAGGAATATCATAGTTTATATTATGATTATTATCAAATAAAACCTTCTTTAAAGAAAGTTACTTCAATTCCTTCTAGTGTAAAGTCTGATGCAAAGTCTGATATAAGTTCTGATAAACAGCATGTTAGCATAAACTCTGATATTAACTCCGCTGCAAATGCTAACAAACTTAAAAAGGCCAAAGGATCCAAGCAAGTATGGGTCCTTAAAACTAACCATTAGTGGTTTTTGTGATTGCAGGGCAACAGGAAAAACATCGTAGTACTGGATAGTGGATGTTCAGGACATATGACTGGAAAGAAAGCCCTGCTCTCAGACTTTGTGGAGAAAGCTGGCCCATGAGTTTGTTATGGAGATGGCAACATGGGAAAAACTCTGGGATATGGCAATATTAATCTGGGAAATTTCATCATTAAATCGGTAGCTCTTGTCTCAGGACTTAAACACAATCTGCTGAGTGTGAGTCAAATCTGTGACAGAGGTTATCATGTGGATTTCTTTGAAGAACACTGTGAAGATGTAAGCAATTTTATAGGAAAAGTGGTTCTGAAAGGTTACATGCATAGTAACATTTATGAAGCCAGACTTTTAACAAGTTCTGATGATTCTGCAATCTGTCTGTTGAATAAAGCATCAATTGAAGAAAGCTGGAATTGGCACAAAAGACTCTCTCATTTAAACTTCAACAACATAAATGAGCTTGTAAAGAAAGATCTTGTGAGAGGATTGCCAAAATTAGTATTTTCTCCTGATGGCCTTTGTGATTCATGTCAAAAGGTAAAACAAAGAAAATCTTCTTTCAAGAGCAAAACTGAGTCATCAATTCTTGAGCCTTATCACCTACTGCATATTGATCTATTTGGTCCAGTCAATGTCATGTCTATTGCAAAGAAGAAATATGCTATGGTTATAGTGGATGAGTTCACAAGGTACACTTGAGTGTACTTCTTGCACAAAAAGAATGAAACTGCATTTACTATTACTGATCATGTCAAATAGCTGGATAAGTTGGTCAAAGATTCTGTTAAAATTATAAGTGATAATGGCACTGAGTTCAAGAATTCAATCATGGAAGAGTTATGCAAAGAGCATGGAATCAAACAGGAAATTTCTGCACCTGGAACTCCACAGCAAAATGGAGTTGTAGAAAGAAAGAACAAGACTCCCATTGAAGCTGCACGAACTATGCTTGATGAAGCAAAGCTGCCAACCTACTTTCGGGCTGAAGTTGTGCAGACTACTTGTTTTACACAGAATGCAACACTCATAAACAAGCAAGGAAAAACACCATATGAGATGGTGAAGAAAAAGAAGCAAAATCTGAAATACTTTCATGTATTTGGTTGCAAGTGTTTTGTTCTTAAGACTCAGCCTGAACAGCTGTCAAAATTTGATCTAAAAGCTGATGAAGGAATTTTTGTTGGATATCCACTTTCCATAAAAGCTTTCAAAGTCTACAATTTAAGAACAAGGGTTGTCATGGAATCTATCAATGTATCTTTTGATGATAAGAAGATTACTGGACTTGAAGATTTCAATGATCACGATCAGCTGAGATTTGAAAATGAAGACTTAAATTCTGATTTTGTAAATTCTAATGACTTAAACTCTGATCCTATAAGTACTGATGTCATTGAATCTATTGTAATAACTCCAAAGGAAAATGCACCTGTCCAGGGGGAGCAAGCTAAAGATCCTACCACATCTCAAGACTCTCAAGAAGCATCAGAACCTGTCACTGGCTCTTCAAGTTCTGATTCATCTAGTTCTGATGAACCAAATTCTGGTAATTCTGGAAGCTCTGATACTTTATATCCTGAAGGATCCAAGTCAAAATCTGAAGTCTCAAAGAGCATAACTACAGGGGGGCATCAGAAAATGCTGATGGAGACAACATGGATCATGGGGGAGGATCCAGTTCTAGAAGTTAACTTCAATCTACAAGGAAGTGGACCAAATCACATACACCTGACTTAATTATTGGAGATCTTGAAGCAGGTGTCAGAACTAGAAGTGCAACATCAAATGAATGTCTCTATCATTCTTTTCTATCTCAGACTGAACCAAAAAAAGTGGAAGAAGTTCTTCAAGATGCTGATTGGGTGCAAGAAATGCAGGAAGAGTTAAATGAATTTGAAAAAAATAAAGTCTGGACCCTACTGCCAAGACCAAAGAACAGATCAGTTGTTGGCATAAAATGGGTGTTCAGAAACAAAACTGACAGTGATGGCATAATTACAAGGAATAAAGCAAGGTTGGTGCTAAAGGCTACTCTCAACAGGAGGGTATTGATTATGATGAAACATTTGCACCAGTTGCTAGATTAGAAGCCATAAGGATCTTTTTGGCTTATGTTGCTCACAAAAGGTTTAAAGTCTTTCAAATGGATGTGAAAAGTGCTTTTCTTAATGGAGAATTGGAAGAAGGGGTCTATGTTGAACAACCTCCAGGCTTTGTGGATTCAAAATTTCCAGATCATGTCTACAGGCTTGACGAAGCACTTTATGGCCTTTAGCAAGCTCCTAGAGCATGGTATGAGACTTTAGCTCAATTCCTTCTGGAAAGTGGATTTCACAGAGGTACAATTGATAAAACAATGTTCTACCTCAACCATGGAAAGGGCTTTCTTTTGGTACAGATATATGTTGATGATATCATATTTGGTTCTACAAATGCCAAACTCTGTGAGAGGTTTGCAAAGCTAATGCAGTCAAGATATCAAATGAGTATGATGGGAGAACTTAGTTATTTTCTGGGCCTTCAAGTCAAGCAGAATGAAGAAGGTACTTTTATCTGTCAATCCAAATACACCAGAAATTTACTGAAGAAATTTGGAATGCAAGATTGTTCAACTGCATCCACTCCCATGACTACTGCAACCAAGTTAGATAAAGATACTGGCTCACCAGTAGATATTACTAACTACAAAGGTATGATTGGTTCATTACTCTATTTAACTGCAAATAGACCTGATATCATGTATGCTACCTGTCTTTGTGCAAGATTTCAGGCTGATCCAAGAGAACCTCACTTAATAGCTGTGAAAAGAATTTTCAAGTACCTTAAGGGTACAGTTGATCTGGGATTGTGGTGTCCTAGAGAATCAGATTTTAAGCTAATAGGTTACTCAGATGCAGATTTTGCAGGATGCAAAATAGACATGAAAAGTCTAGTGGAAGCTGCCAATTTCTTGGAGGCAGATTGGTTATTTGGTTTGGCAAGAGACAGGAGTCAATTTCCTCATCAACTGCAGAAGCAGAATATATTGCTGCAGGAAGCTGTTGTGCACAGATTCTGTCAGATATATTTGTGATGTCATGTCTAATAATGATTTGTGTTTAGTTTTCAGATCTTGACTAACAGGACAAATCAGGACTTAACTGGAAATGAGTACTTATACTGAAGTCAGAACTTAAGATATCAGAAGATATTTATCAGGAGATAATATCAGGTGCTAAGAAGACATTCAGATAAGGAAGGCGACTGATTTAAAGGAAAGAAGATCAAGACTAAAACAAAAAGAGATATGCATGGAGAAGAATTCTATGAAGAATTGAATACTTGGAGGAAAAGATAACTAGTTGATATATTTTAGGATGCAGACTTATATTCTATATCGATTAGAAGATTATCTTGTAACTGTGTGTCTATATAAATACAGCATAGGGTTTACACTATAAGTGTTATCTTAATCGAGAATATTATTCATTGTAACCCTAGCAACTCTCGTGATATTTGTTCATCACTGAGAGAGAACGGTTCCATTGTAATACTATTTTATTAATAAGATTATTCTGTGTTTCATACTTGTGTTCTTAATTCAATTTGATTGTAGTATACACTGTATTCAACCCCTTCTATTGTACCAAAGGAAAAAAGTGAATATACAGCTGAAGATATCTCATCTATTGCCAAGGATGCAAAGGTAAGGCATTTGATGCATAGTGCCATTGATAATGTCATGTCAAACAGGGTAATTAACTGCAAGACTGCAAAGAAGATATGGGATGCCTTGGAGACAAGATGTCAGGGAACTGATTCGATTAAGAAGAACAGGAGGACTATACTCACTTAAGAGTATGAGCACTTTGACTCAAAACCTGATGAGTCATTAACTGGCTTCTATAACAGATTTGTCAAACTCTTGAATGATCTATCACTGGTGGATAAGGAATATGATCTTGAAGATACTAATCTTAAATTCCTTTTAGCTCTTCCTGAAAGTTGGGATTTGAAGACAACTACTATAAGAGACAACTATGCTCTTGATGAAACTACTCTTGATGAAATTTATGGTATGCTCAAAGATAGCTCTTGATGAAACTACTATATGAAGAGATAATGAGATTGTGTGCTCTTATGGCGAAGGGAATCACAAAGATAGCCTACAGGAAATTCAGAAAGGGAAGGAAATTTTCCAGGAAAAGTGGAAGTTCTGATAAAAAGGGATTCAGAAAATCTGAAGGCAAAGCAGGAAAGTCTGACAAAGGAGATTACTCAAATGTTAAATGCTACAATTGTGGTGAGAAAGGCCACATATCTCCTGATTACAAGAAAGGAAAAGGTGACAAAGGCAAGGTACTTGTCACAAGAAGAAAAGCTGGACATACACTTCAGATTTCAAAAATGAGGTTAACTATGCCTTGATGGCAAATGCTGATAGCAGTTCTGATGCTGCTGAGTTAAAGGTACCTCAAACAACTTATGCTTTTCATACTGATAATATTACTGAGTTGAGATCTTATCTTAAAACCATATTCATTAACTATAGAGATCAGAATTTAACATGTGATAGGTTAACTTCTGAAAATCTGGCTTTTAAGAAAAAGAATGACTATTTAGAAAAGGAGTTAGTTATGTTCCATCAAACTCAGAAAGAAAGAGATGATGCCTTTTATGTTAGAGATGAAGTGTTAAAATTGAGTAAATCTCTAAAAACTGAGTTAGAAAAGGAAAGAGAGATTATCAGAACTTGGACTAACTCTGGCAGTACAACTCAGAATTTACTAAGTATTGGAAACTGGAAAGAGGGTTTAGGTTATGGAGATGACAAAAGTGAAACAGGAACTGAACAAATTAATCCAATTATTGTTAAACAGACTAATAAGCCAAAGTTAAATCCTGTTAAGTTTGTAGCTAAAACTGTAAAGTCTGATTCTGAAAAGATGAAAGATATTGAGACATAATTTAAGGCAGAGTCAACTTCTGATAAATTAAAACAGGATAAACCAGTTGAAGTTAACATAGGCATAATGACCAAAAAGCATCTTAAGTACGAGCTGAAATAGATTAAGGACGTAAACAAGGTAAAGCCACCTAGGAAAAATAGGAATGGAAAGGAAGGTGTGAATAAAAGCAACAATTATATGCCTGTTCCTAATGCTCTTAGAAAGAAATGCTATAACTGTGGAAATTCTAACCATCTGGCTTCTTGTTGTAGGAAGAATAAGAATATAAACTCCTTACCTTCTAAATCAGGAGTTAAGAGTCAGTGTGTTAGGTTTAAGCCATAAAATCCTTGTTTTCATTGTGGTAGTTTATGGCATTCCATTTATACTTGTAAGGAATATCATAGTTTGTACTATGATTATTATCAAATAAAACCTTCTTTAAAGAAAGTTAGCATTGTTCCTTCTAGTGTAAGTTCTGATGCAAAGTCTGATACTGTAAATTCTGATAAGAAAAATGTTGACATAAACTCTGATGTTAAATCCGCTGCAAATGTTAAACTTAATAAGGCCAAAGGATCCAAGCAAGTCTAGGTCCTTAAAACTAATCATTAGTGGTCTTTGTGATTGCAGGGCAACAGGAAAAACATCCTAGTTCTGGACAGTGGATGTTTAGGACATATGACTGGAAATAAAGCCCTGATATTAGGCTTTGTGGAGAAAGCTGGCCCAGGAGTTTCTTATGGAGATGGCAACATGAAAAAAACTCTGGGATATGGCAATATCAATCTTGGGAATGTCATCATTGAAAAAGTAGCTCTAGTCTCAGGACTCATACATAATCTGATGAGTGTTAGTCAAATCTGTGACAGAGGTTATCATGTGGATTTCTTTGAAGAACAATGCGAAGTTGTAAGCAAATCTACAGGCAGAGTTGTTCTAAAGGGATACAGGCATGGTAACATTTATGAATCCAAGCTTTCAACAAGTTATGATGGTTCTGCAATCTGTCTATTAAGCAGAGCATCAATTGAAGAAAGCTTCAATTGAAGAAAGCTAGGATTGGCACAAGAAACTCTCTCATTTAAATTTCAACAATATAAATGAACTAGTCAAGAAAGATCTTGTGAGAGGACTGCCAAAATCATTATTTGCTTCTGATGGCCTTTGTGATTCATGTCAAAAGGCAAAACAAAGAAAATCTTCATTCAAGAGCAAGACTGAATCTTCAATTCTTGAGCCTTATCACCTACTGCATGTTGATCTATTTGGTCCAGTGAATGTCATATCTATTGCAAAGAAGAAATATGTTATGGTCATAGTAGATGAGTTTACCAGATACACATGGGTGTATTTCTTACACACCAAAAGTGAAACTGCATCTATCTTGATTGATCATGTCAAACAACTGGATAAGTTGGTCAAAGACTCTGTGAAAATCATAAGAAGTGATCATGACACTGAGTTCAAGAATATGATTATGGAACAGTTCTGCAAAAACCATGAAATAAAGCAGGAATTTTCTGCTCCTGGAACTCCACAGCAAAATGGAGTTGTTGAAAGAAAGAATAGAACTCTTATTGAAGCTGCACGAACTATGTTTGATGAAGCAAAGTTACCAACCTACTTTTGGGCTGAAGCTTTACGGACTGCTTGTTTTACTCGGAATGAAACACTTATCAACAAGCATGGAAAGACACCATATAAGATGGTGAAGAAAAAGAAGCCAAATCTGAAGTACTTTCATGTATTTGGATGCAAGTGTTTTGTTATTAAGACTCATCCTGAACATCTATCCAAAGCCTTCAGAGTCTACAATTTAAGAACAAGGGTTGTCATGGAATCTATCAAAGTCTTTTTTGATGATAAGAAGATTACTGGACTTGAAGATTTCAATGATCATGATCAGCTGAGATTTGAAAAATGAAGTTTTAAATTCTGATTCTATAAATTCTGATAGTCTAAATCTTGATACTGCAAACTCTGATGGGTTAAACTCTGATGTTATTGAAACTGTGGTGACTACACCAAAGGAAAATGCACCTGTGTAGGGGGAGCATATTGAAGATCCAACCACATCTCAAGAAGCATCAGAACCTAGAACAGGCTCTTCAAGTTCTGATTCATCAAGTTCTGATGGGCCAAGTTCTGATAATTCTGGAAACTCAAATTCTGATTCATCAAGTTCTGATGGGCCAACTTCTGATAATTATGGAAACTCAAATTCTGAAGGATCCAACTCAGAAAATGTTGATGGAGATAGCATGGATCATGGGGGAGCATCCAGTTCTAATGATAACCTTCCATCTGCAAGGAAGTGGACTAAAGCACATACACCTGACTTGATTATTGGAGATCCTGAAGCAGGTATTAGAACTAGAACAACAACATCAAATGAATGTCTCTATCATTCTTTTCTTTCTCAGGCTGAACCAAAAAAAGTGGAAGAAGCTCTTCAAGATGCTGATTGGGTGCAAGCAATACAGGAAGAGTTAAATAAATTTGAAAAAAATAAAGTCTGGACCCTAGTGCCAAGACCAAAGAACAGATCAGTTGTTGGTACAAAATGGGTGTTCAGAAACAAAACTGATAGTGATGGCATAATTACAAGGAATAAAACAAGGCTGGTTACAAAAGGATATTCTCAACAGGAGGGAATTGATTATGATGAAACATTTTCACCAGTTGCTAGATTGGAAGCCATAAGGATATTTTTGGCTTATGCTACTCACAAGAAGTTTACAGTCTTTCAAATGGATATAAAAAGTGCTTTTCTTAATGGAGAATTGGAAGAAGAAATATATGTTGAACAACCTCCAGGTTTTGTAGATTCAAAGTTTCCTCATCATGTCTACAGACTTGATTAAGCACTTTATGGCCTTAAGAAAGCTCCAAGAGCATGGTATGAGACATTAGCTCAATTTCTTCTGGAAAGTGGATTTAACAGAGGGACTATTGACAAAAATTTATTTTATCTCAACCATGGAAAGGACTTACTTTTGGTGCAGATATATGTTGATTATCATTTTTCGTTCTACAAATGACAGACTTTGTAAAAGGTTTGCCAAGCTAATGCAGTCAAGATATCAAATGAGTATGATGGGAGAACTTAGCTATTTTCTGGGCCTTCAAGTCATGCAGAATGAAGAAGGAACTTTTATTTGTCAATCTAAGTACACCAGAAATTTGTTGAAGAAATTTGGAATGTAAGATTGTTCAAGTGCATCCACTCCTATGGCCAATACAACAAAATTGGATAAGGATACTTGTACATCAGTAGATATTACTGATTATAGAGGTATGATTGGCTCATTACTCTATCTAACTGCAAGTAGACCTGATATCATGTATGCTACCTGTCTTTGGGCAAGATTTCAAGCAGATCCAAAAGAACCTCACTTAACAGTTGTAAAAAGAATTTTCAGGTACCTTAAGGGTACAACTGATCTGGGATTGTGGTATCCTAGGGAATCAGACTTTAAGCTAATAGGTTACTCAGATGCAGATTTTACAGGGTGCAAAATTGACCGGAAAAGCACAAGTGGAAGCTGCCAATTTCTTAGAGGCAGATTAGTTTCTTGGTTTAGCAAAAAACAAAAGTCAATTTCCACATCAACTGCAGAGGCAGAGTACATTGCTGCAGGAAGCTGTTGTGCACAGATTCTTTGGATGAAGAATCAGTTACTGGATTATGGGTTAGAATTTTCTAAAATCCCTATTTACTATGATAATCAAAGTGCTATTACAATGACAGGTAATCCAGTTCAGCACTCAATGACAAAGCACATCAGCATCGGGTACCATTTCATAAGGGAACATGTGATGGATGGTACAGTGGAATTGCATTTTGTTCCCACAGATCAACAACTAGCAGATATCTTCACAAAACCACTATGTGAAGCTACTTTTACAAGATTGGTAAATGAACTTGGAATGGTTTCAGGTTCTTTCTCTAAATCTGTTTAGTTTATGTTCTGTTACATCAGATTTTATGATCAGTATTTACAGATATTACTCTCTTTATGTAATATGTGCTTAAATTGAAATTTACTAAGTGCTGATTGTTGTCTGATATGGATTTCTAAACTCTGATAGTGATATGAATATTTTTGTGACTATTCAATCCAATGAGGATAACTGTGCTAGATGCTGACCTAGTAGTCTCTAATATACTAAAGATCCCATGTTTGAAGTAATTGTTTATGTGGAAATCGTTTAACACAAGAAAATTCTGATATTGAGATTGGTTAGGTTTACTTTGTGTATCTTATTACTAAGTCAAAAACTAGAATAGTTCTTCTTATCTATTAAGTTCTGATGTTTGTAAATCTGATAGATGTACTAAGTGCTGATAAGCCTCACTTATCAAAAGAAAAAAAAAGAAAAAAAATAAATATCAGGTACTCCTTTGAGATCTAGAGAAAAATATATATGAAAGGGAAGACCCAAGTGCATTGCTTTAAGTAATATGCATTAGAAATTTAAAATAAAATTTTCTTGGTGAATTTTCACATTCTCTGATTACTGGAGAAATAATCTGATAACAACATAAATTCTGATAAGCAGTCGTGACTCACTTACACTGAGAAGCCACTGTAAAAAGGAATTTCAAAAGATGCATAATATGAGCACAAAATAGTTGAGGTGGACTCATGCATGAACTCATTCTATAGTAGACTTCAGACTAATAACAGATTTTAAGAAAAGTTCTTAGTTATGCCTTATTTCTAAGATGTACTGAAGTGAATCAGACTTTACTCTTTGTTTGATATTTAGCTTAATGCACACACTTACACTCCATATGAATGATGAAAATTACTGTGGTGATTAATGATTGTTTTAGATGAACAGTTTAAGTGTAAGTTGCATAAATTCTGAGGACAAGTTCTGATGGAAGTTCTGATGATTAAGTTCTATTGAAACCATATCAGTATTTATGTGAAGAAGTACAGAAATAAACATTCACTTTTCGAGTAAAGAAGCCATATTCTGATGACTTTTATATTCTAATAAAAATCAAGTTATGATGCTGACGTGGCAGTATTTATTTCCTTTATTTATTTTCTAGGTCAATACTTGAACGGTTATATTTTATCAGAATATTGGTCTATGTGAGATAAAGACAGTAATAATCATTTGTTTAGTGGGAACATTTTTTTTTGAAACTGCATGTGCATAGTAATCATTACTTATTTCCCGTGCCCATTAACTATTGTCTTAACTGCTGCATGGCTGACAGGTGTAACGTCTGTTCCACTTCTCAATAACTGTTGTCACGTGGGGTGTCTAAGTAAAAGAGATAAAAGATTTTCAAATCTTTTATTTACATTTCTATTCTATTCACTCTCTCTCTTTTCCTTATTCTCTCATATTTTCTGACGGTTTACTATACCTACATTTTATCAAACACTTTTCAGGAATTCTAACTTCTCACCTATTTTCAATGGCACCCAAGGATATAATCTTTAATGGAGCAAAGTTCGTCCCCAACAACTATGCTGCCATTCTCACTAAGAGTGAAGCTCCTTCGGAACTTCATTTTATTCAGGATTTCTTATCTCATAGTGAAATTGGGTTCGTATTGACACAACCATCCAGTATATCTGGAACTCAAGTTCTGATATTCTGGCGTACTGGAAATTATGATGATGGTGGTAAGCATGGGACTCCAAGCATCGTATTTACAGCAAATGAGGTTGAGTATGTTGTTACTCCGGGAGCAGTTCAAAAAGCTCTACATCTACCTGAATTCTGCGAGTTTAGTTCTGCTGTTGAAGAGCCCCTGCTACAGCAAATGATGGCTAATCTTGGGTATGAACAGAGTTTGGCTAAGTTGGGTCAACTCAAACGCCCATATATTCGAAAGGAATGGAGCTTCTTCATCGATTGAATCACGAAGACGTTTGCCAACAAATGCTCAAATTTTGATGCCATTCCTATTCTGACACAGCAAATTGGGTATGCACTCTTAAACCAGTCTCATTTTGATTATACAAAGACCGTGTTATGTTTTATTGGAGATAGAATGAAAGAGGACATGAATGTAGTTTACTTTGCTAGGTTCTGTCAGTTAATTTACAATTACTGTACATCAGATGAACCAAAACTAGCAGGTGAACTCATAGAACCTTTTAGGTTAGTAAAAAGGGCTTTTACTGATCTTTTCACTGCTGACAACAAGAAGGGAGTTTTGAGACCCCTTAGTATTCCTTTATCAGTAAAGCAAGCTCTGGTAAATGCTGATTATGCAACCTATTCATTACTATATCCTGATGTCCAACCCACCAACACACAACAGCCATCAGAACAAACCACCACCCAAACACAACATCCACATACATCAGCAGATATCACTCAACCATCAGCACCGATAGTGAAGCCTTCTTCTTCTAGAGCAAAGAGGACCAAGTCAGTTCCTCGAACAAAGCAGAAAAGAAGGAAAATAATTTTAAGAGATGAGTCTGATAATGAGGAGGTACAGGTTCAACCATCAGAACCTGTTGCAAAAGTAGCTGAGAAGGTCTCTTCTCAGAAAGCTCATGAAACTGGGAGTTCTAGGCCCCTAAAAAGGCTTAGAAAGCTAAATTCTGATGACAAAGCTCCCAAAGGATCTCCACCCTTGAAGAAAGTGAAGAAATAAAGAGCTAATAGGGACATAGTTGAGTCAGATTCAGAGAATGTGGAAGCAGCAACTAAGGAAGGGGATCAGGAATCTCTGATCCCAAAGGAGCCAATTGTGATTGAATCCCTTCCATCTACACAACCAGAATTTGCTGAAGCCACTGCATCTACACCTCCACTGTCACCAATACAAGCTGAAAAAACTGCTCAAGACAGAGTGCCTACACCTCATGTGTCTCCTATCATGGAACAAGTACATACAGATGCACCAGGTATAAGTGCTAAAATAGACATTCATAACCTGAATGTGCCTGAGGTTCTGTACTTGGAAGCTCCAGCCATTCTTCAACATACTCCACCAACAACACCAATTTTAGATGTTGATTTCAATGCAGATATTCCAACAACACCTCTTCTGAATCTAGATGATGAAGATCGAATTTTAGGTGAGCATCAGAATTTGGATGTTGATCAGAACTTAGAGGATGATTTTGAAACCTCTATAGCCTCACACACTATCATTTTATCAGAGGAAGCTGATTCTGCAGGCTCTGTAAGTTCTGATGCTGCAAATGCTGACAATACTGGTGAAGCTGCTACAAATCTATATGTTGATGTAGCTGGTCCTTCAGGACATGCACCTCAACAAGTTCTAGGCAAAAGCTGATTTAATCAAGAACTTTGTTAGAGGGGATGCACCAGTACCTTGGAGTAAAACTCCAAGAGGAAAAAAATGGATCAAGGAGTGGAACAAAGTTGATTTTGTTCCTACTGCAAATATTCTTGCTTAGCACCTGGCTAAAGCTGATGAAATGCTGGTGAATGATGATTTCAAAGCACAACTCAGAGTTATTGCATTGAGTACAAGGCACCTTCAAGGTCAACACTCAATAACTCAAGCCAAGGTGAACAAAATTCAAGAAACCCTGATTCAGCAAGACATGAATGTCAAATTGGAAAAGAACAGGTTTTTTAAGCCAGTCTTTGACCGAATTGGGTATATAGAAAAGACTCAAGAAAAGCAGCAAGCTCAAATATCTGATATTTTAAAGAATCAAGCTGCTCAACAAGATCAACTCAATGAAATCCAAAACTCTGTGGAATTGCTTGTCTCTCTCCTTCTACCAGATGATGCCAAAAAGGGGGATAAAGTGATTAAGTCTAAATGCAATACTGATCAACCACTGAAGGGTAAGGATGATGATAATGAAGACCAGGGAAACTCTGAATAGGGTAGAGGTCATGGTCAAGGCAAAGGTTTTTCATCCAGGATAGCAGGAACTTCTATACAGAGATCAAGTTCTGATGCTAATAGAAGAAAAAGTTCTGATAAGCAAGTTCTGACTAAGCCTGATGTTCTGATATAGGGTGAAAGTCAAGAATCACGGAAGTTTATGCAGACATTGAAGCTTAAGGGGAAGGAAACATCAGTCTACTATCAAGACCCCAAGTTACAGAAGTTGGATGAAGAAATTTCAAAAAGACTATTTCTCAAAGACAATCCAGGAATGGACCTTGAAAGTCTGAAGAAAGAAGAAGCCAGACTTAAAGCCAGACTTGAAACCTCTGAAATTGCTCATGTTAAACCTTCAAAAATTCTACTACCTGGGTTTACTAAAGCTCAACAATCTACTCAACCTTTAAAGACTACATCAAGTGATTTTGAAGCAAGAGTTATTCGAGGAAAGGAAGCTAGAGACAAATCAGGATTGGGTAGTTCTAAAGAAAAGAGAGTAAATAATACTACCTCTGATCCAACTTCTTTGAGTGAACCAGGAGTAGGAACAACTCCTGAAAGATTGAATCAACCAGAGTCTGTACAAATGGTCTACCACTCTATATTGAAAGAAGATATCATGCTATACTTCATGACAGATGGGAGGGTATTCCAGATTAGAAAGAATGCTATTCGTTTGAAGTACTTTGAAGAATTGCAACATGTGCTATTTCTACTTCAAGTGAAAAACTGATCAACAAATGGTGCTGCCAATTACTTAAAATCTGATATTCAAAGGCAGAATAAACTTTACTCTTTAAAGTCTGACAGACCATACTATCCTAAGTACAGAGCTCACAATGGTGATATAGTTGAGATGAAACCTAATACCGCCAAAATCACTACATTTCTTGGTATTAAGGGACTTGAATTCAATCTAGAGTCTGATAAAGCCTATCTCATCAGATTGGATCAGGAAATAAGGAAAGAAAAAATAAATGATCTCAGGGCTGCTATCTTTCAAACAAGAGAAGATACAGTTGAACTTAAAGATGCAAAAAGGAGGATGCAGAATGAACTTGAATATGCTAAGAGAACTCTTTTGAAGAACTATCTCAGAACAACTCCTGACATTAAAGAGATCACATATTGAAGCCAAGTCAAGGACTACAACTGTTAAATTTTGAAGTATATACAGGCTAAAGCTGATATCAGACTTTAAGGATGGTAATAGCTACAAGAACTGTGAGTTGTAGTTACTTAGTCAAATTCTCATATGCATTTGTACTTAATGTTTTTGACATCATCAAATATCTATTAAACTTGTATATTATGCTAATTTACAAGTTGGGGGAGATTGTTAGATATATTTATGATATCATGTCTAATAATGATTTATGTTTAGTTTTCAGATCTTGACTAACAGGACAAATCAGGACTTAACTGGAAATCAGTACTTATACTGAAGTTAGAACTTAAGATATCAGAAGATATTTATCAGGAGATAATATCAGGACTTAAGAAGACATTCAGATAAGGAAGGCGGCTGATTTAAAGGAAAGAAGATCAAGACTAAAATAAGAAGAGATATGCATGGAGAAGAATTCTATGAAGAATAGAATACTTGGAGGAAAAGATAACTAGTTCATATATTTTAGGATGCAGACTTATATTCTATATCGATTAGAAGATTATCTTGTAACTGTGTGTCTATATAAACACAACATAGGGTTTATACTATAAGTATTATCTTAATCGAGAATATTATTCATTGTAACCCTAGCAGCTCTCGTGATACTTGTTCATCACTGAAAGAGAACGGTTCCATTGTAATACTGTTTTATTAATAAGATTATTCTATGTTTCATACTTGTGTTCTTAATTCGATTTGATTGTAGTATACACTGTATTCAACCCCCTTCTACAGTGTGTGTGACCTAACAGATTCTTTGGATGAAGAATCAGTTACTGGATTATGGGTTAGAATTTTCTAAAATCCCTATTTACTATGATAATCAAAGTGCTATTGCTATGACATGTAATCCAGTTCAACACTCAATGACAAAGCACATCAGTATTAGGTACCATTTCATAAGGGAACATGTGATGGAAGGTACAGTGGAATTGTATTTTGTTCCAACAGATCAACAACTAGCAGATATCTTCATAAAACCACTATATGAAGCTACTTTTAAAAGACTGGTAAATGAACTTGGAATGGTTTCAGGTTCTTTCTCTAAATCTGCTTAGTTTTTGTTCTCATGCATCATTCTTTATGATCAGTGTTTACAGATTGTCTTATCTTCATGCAATCTATTCTTTAATTGAAATTCATTAAATGCTGATTGTTATCTGATGTGGATCTTTGAACTCTGATAGTGTTTTGAATGTTTTGTGACTATTCAATCCAATGAGGATAACTGTGCTAGATGCTGACCTAGTAGTCTTTAACATAATAGAAATCCCATCTTTGAATTAGTTGTTATGTGGAAACTCATTAACATAAGCAAATTCTGATTTTGAGCTTAGTCAAGTTTACTTTGTGTATCTTATTACTAAGTCACAAACTAGATTCTTGCTTCTTATCTGTCAGATTCTGATGTCAGTAAATCTTAAGAATGAACTAAATATTGATAAGCCTCACTTATCAAAAGAAAAGAAAATAAAATAAAAGTCAGGTACTCCTTTGAGATCTAGAGTAAATATATGGAAGGGAAGCCACTGTAAAAAGGAATTTCAAAAGATGCATAAAATGAGCACAAACAGTTGAGGTGGAATCTTGCATAAATTTGTTCTATAGTAGACTTCATGATTGATGACAGATTTTAAGTACTTTTCTTAGTTATACCTTATTTCTAAGATGTACTGAAGTTTATCAGACTTTAATCTTTATCTGATATTTTGCTGAATGCACACACTTTCACTCCATATGAATGATGAAAATTACTGTGGTGATTAAGTTGTTTTTGACAAACAGTTAAGTGTCATTTGCATAAATTCTGAGGACAAGTTCTGATGGAAGTTCTGATGATTAAACTCTGAAGAAAACAAGTCAGTATTTGTATGAAGAATCACATAAAAAGATATTCACTTTTTGAGTTTAGAAGCCATATTCTGATGACTATTAAAATATGATATAAGTTAAGTTCTGATATTAAATCCTGATGGAATCCTTGATGCTTACGTGGCATTATTCTTTACTTGACTTATTTGTGATAATTGAAGCACGGGTTTATCCATCAGAACCTGTGATAATTGAAGCAGAGAATGTTACTTCTCAGACAGAAACAACAACTCAAAGTTTTGATACTTTGAAAAGAAAGAAATCTGTAAGTTCTGTTACTGTTGAAGCAACTCCTTCATTGGCAAGGAGATTGAAGAAAATGAAGGCTAGGAGGTATTTGGCTAAGGCTCCATCAGAAGATACTGAAGAAGTTGATGAAGGGGATCAGGAATCTCTGATCTCACAGGAACCGATTATCATTGAAGCCCTTCCAGCTCAAGCCAAAGACACTACTACTAATATAGTTGTAACCCCTCATATCTCTCCTATTAAAGCTACAGATGATACTAAAGAACAAACTGAAAATTCTGAAATAGATATTCATAATTTGAATATACCAAATGTTCTTTATCTGGAAGCTCCATCTACAGATGCTCAGCAATCTCCAACTCATTTTCCAATTTTAAATGCTGAGATGTCACGCCCCCAACTTGAAAATACGTATTATGCAAATTATTACAATAGCTAACCAAAGAAAGTAAATACAACCGAATCCAAGATCTTACAGTTTAGGGTTTGGAACAGCCCAACACTATTAACTATTACAACCTGATTTTTAATATCGAGTCCTCACACAAAACTATCTCTTATTCTACCTGAACTCGAACATACGCATCGGCGTCATAAGTCTTACGTGCTCTCTACTTGAATCTAACCATAGCTGCTACCTGTAATATCAGGGTGAAAGCAAGTAGTGAGCCAAATGCTCAACAAGTGCTAAAGAATATGATATGAAACATAAATCGAGATATATAAGAGTGACAATGTGAAGACTGAGCTAATAATAACAAGAGATGAACTTTTGGTTGATGGCATCATTTGTTTGTATCAAAACATTTCCAAAATCATTTCTTAATCAAAAACCATTTTATGACGCTACGGATTACAGCCGGTGATCAGCCGCGAAGTAATCCCGAACCTCGCTGGGTTCTAAAACATTAATGGGATCCCTAGGCAACTTTTAAGCCTACAATTTAAGTGCGGAAAGGACTTGCGTCTCAGTCCAGATCCACTATTTAAAGAAAACATGTGCCCCCCTTTGGGACTGAAAATCCATATTTTTAATCATTTCAAAAACTGATGCCGATTGACAATTAATTTCTTAAACAGTAAACATCTTTATCAAGGGTTATAGATCTACTTTGAAACACTAGGAATATATCCACTAGGGCCATGATCCACTAGGCTTTACTCTATCAGGGTAATTGGATGGTTTCTATTTACAAGGACTTTGACAAGGAGATTTAGTAAGGCTATCGGATAATATGAAAGAGTAATGCCAGACTAGGCTTAAAGCAATGGTTTCAGAGAAGGTATAGGTATTAAAATATCAAGAAGATAATCATAATTGGTTCCAGGTATGATATAGGTGTTAAAATATAAAGAAAGTGATCATCAGCTCAAGGTATAACAGGGTATCAAGCTTTAGGGTAATGATAGGGTTATCAAACAATCATGAACGACTTTAAGGAATAACTTGCTTTTAGGTATCAAGATAAAGTTTCTATCAAGGTTCTTACAAGAGTTGAATCAAAGTATCAGGGTGCAATATCAAGATTTCTCAGGAATCAAAAGCATGTTAATCAAAAGGATCAATAAAGCGTTATAACAATTCTCTATTTTATCATGGCATCATAATTACTTTGGTATACTAGCATAATATGACATTTTGATCTACTTGCATAACAATCTTCCAATAAGGTTACATTACTTGCAATAGACACTTGAGGGTTCATGGCATTTCTATATAATACGAAGATAGATTTGAAGACCACTTGGTTCATGTATATCAAGGTAAATCAGAATACTCGCATCATATATAGGAAATAGTTATCACACACTTGCAGTGTAAACGAAAAAGGCAGGTTGAATCACTTGCCTTGAAAAAGGCTGGACTGGACTAGCAGGTAGGAGCAACTGGAAGCTTTACTCAACTTTTATGGCAAGTTTACCCTCATCTCGAGATCCTACACAAATAATAATAACCTTATTATAATATATTCTCACCAACTCAACCTATTTGTAAACCGAAATCAAACAGATGGCACATAGGCCTCTATGCACACAATTTATAATCACCTTATAAGCATAATAGTACACATATCCACATATTTTCATATACCTTATTTAAGTACCAAATAATATCATACACGCCATATTGCAACACTAGGCTTGGATGATCTCGCTCCACATACTTAAGTCACTTGGTCGCTAAACTAGACAAAATCTCCAAATTTCGGTCTCCTAACTCAATGTGCCTTTACTAAACCATCAAATTCCTATTGACCCTAGCTTGGGCCTTTCACTCGACTGACTTTATGCTATCTTGCAATTATGGTGGTCAACCTAGGCCTCACTCATAAGTGCTCTAAAACTATGTGGTAAGTGAAGGTGCTTATTATGGTAAATTTCAGAATGACATATAAGGTTTCTTGGGTACATTTGACACTCTAACACTTCAAGTTTACCTCCTAAACTTCTACACCAGACTCTTCTGATCATAAGGCAACTCCCAAACTTGATGTGGCTTAAGGGCCTAGCTTGGGCCTCCCTAGGCCTAAGCTTAAAGTTCATGATTCCCCTGTTTTTCTGGGCAGAAAAGGTCCTGACTTGAACTAACTTGTGATACATTATTCTAACTCAAATCCTATGAACTATGGCTGGAAAAACTCCCCTGACATTCCTTCTAACTAAGGCCCAACAGGGACTAATGAGGGCCTACCTATGACATGGTCAAAACTCCCTATTTCTAAGTTGTAACAAAACTGTCCCATGCTGGACAGATTTGGTATTTCCACTCGTGCACCTAACCAAACGTCTTACAAACCTTCAAAAAACACCTAAAACCTATTGTATACTCCCAAAAACCTATTGTATACTCCTAGTGCTAGATTCTGGTGGTTTGGGCCTCAAAGTGCACAACAATGACAAGGTCAAATCTCATTCTAAACCCCAGGTACCAAACTGATTTTCCTGCAGAAACTAATACTCTACTTTCACCAAGGTTCTTACTTAACAACCTAACAAACAATAACCAAAAACCCAAACCAAACCTTAACTAAGGTGTTCTACTGACCTAACTCCCTTACACTCAATATAAGCTTGGTGGAGATCATCCTTACCTAAGGTGCAATATAGCAAAATAAAAGTTAACACATTACACAAATTAAAAGTCATCAAGTTTTTGAAAACATCAAGTTATATCTTCTTTATAAATATATGAATTAACATCACATATCAAGGAGCACAAATCAAGATTAATATCTTAACCCTACTGAAATTAAGGCTTACTAACAAAAATGAATCCAAATGATCAAAAACTTCCAAAAATCAAGAGTGGTTTACATGCATGCATGCCTTCGAATCTTACAAGCCAAAACAACATGATTTCCAAATAAATTTTTATCATAATTCAACATGCAAGACTAACATGGATTATAACTAAATGATCACCTAGCATGCAAAAGGGTTTGATCAAGCTTTTACTACAAAATTCATGTCATCATCACAAAACACACAAAAATGAAACAAGGCAACAAAATACCATCCATTCGGCTCCTATCAAGTCATGGCCGAATGGATTAGGGTGAAAACAACATTTGCATAAGTGTAACACACTTATGTCTAGCCATTCTCAACCCTATGATACTATAACTCATGAAGAAAGCCTTGGATTTACAATAATCAAGGATGTTCACTTTGGGTTTAACAAAAACACCACCATGCAAGGTCAAACATAGGTTTTTCACTCTAAACTTTTGAAATATATAAGAACAACATGTAGAGAGTAAGATTACTTGAATATAAGATGATTGTTTGAGAGAAATAATGAAGAAAGGAAGGGGATGGGGGGCCTCGGCTATGGGATGGCGAGAGGGAGGGTTGAGCCGAGAGGGAGGGAGGAGGAGAAAGGGGAGGGTGAAGTGGTGGAGTGGAATGGAGTGATCATCACTTTGGGTTTGTTTTTATGTCTTTGATTTGACTAAATGTGAGTGGATTTAGGAAATGACAAGTAACTCTCTAGCTAAAGTTAGGCCATTTTGCATGCAAGGTCAAGGATGTAATTTGGCTAACAAAATGTGAGTTAGTGGGGTTGGAAATGTCTTCTTTGACCTTTGGTTGAATGGAAGAGTATTTGCATGCAAAGGTTTGCATGTAATTTTCTAATTACTAAACAACTAATTTTCAAAGATTTACTTTTATAAAATAAAATAAAAGTTCAAAAATTATAAAATTTATACCATAAAATAACTTGGATTTTTAGAAATTTTATGAGATCACTTTTGGAATTTGTGAATGAAATAATTTTTAAAAGATAATTTTCCAAGGCATAGAATATTCTTTATAAATCAAAAATAAGGGCAATTAATAAAACTCTTGCTTTGAAAAATTTATAATCTACATAAAGCAATTTATAATGCAGAAATTTCCATTCACACAAACGTACAATCATTAAGTATATTTATAATCAGCTCTAATATTATACAGAGTTCGCAAATAATATTACACAAAATGCCGGTCGTAACATCCTCTCCCCCTTAAAAAATTATGTCCCCGGAATCTAAGAGAACAGATGAGGATACCGGGAATGCATATCAGACTCTAACTCCCAGGTTGATTCTTCGACCTTGGGATTCCTCCAAAGTACTTTTACTAACTTTGGTGACTTATTTCTAAGACTCTTTACTTGCCAGTCGAGTAGTTTGACAGGTTGCTCCACAAATGACAGGTGTGCAATTTCTATAGGTTCATATTCTATCACATGGTTGGCATCAAGATTGTACTTCTTAAGAAATGACACATGGAACACATTATGCATATGTTGATACTGAGGTGGTAAGGCTAACTCATAATGCAACAACCGTAAAATTTTAATATAATGATTATTTGTTTATGTGCTATTTATGTGAAAGTAGAGAATAAATATATATAATTATATATTTATTCCAGTCTGATGTATTTCAGAGGAATTGTGATAAAGTGAATTGTGGATTTATTGATGCTATAATAGAATTATAAAATTTAAAGATGGAAATTTAAATGTGAAAGTGAAATGTGATAGTGGAAATTGAAAAGTGGAAAAGTGGAAATTATGGAAATATGAGAAGTTAGTTAGAAAAAAATAAAATATGTGATATTTATATGCTAAAGTATGGTTTAAGTGATTATTAGTATGTTTGAAATTTATTTATGTGATTATTAGAGTGCTTGGAAATTTATTTATGAAATTCTAAGTGTGAATAAATGTTTATTTAAATTTCTGTAAAATAGTGGGAAAACAATAAATTTTTTTATTATTAATCTACAATCATTATTTTGGTATTAAAAACTTTATAATAATGTGAAAGTGAGTATTTTGGGCTATTTCCTATTTTTAATTCGAATTAAGAACTGTTTTTGCACTTTTCGTAGTCAAACTTGTAAAATTCATACAAAAATAACCGTGTATCAGAAAAATATTTTAAAAATATGCACGCAAAGCTAGTTTCATGCTCTTTATTTTAAAAATATAATTTGTATCTTTTCCAGAATTTACTGAACTGCTTTCTAATTATCAAAAAACGATTTCAGCATTATTAGAATTAAAAGTAGAATAGTTTTAAATGGTGAAAAGACTGTTTTGCCCTTGTATTTGTTTATAACAGCAGCACCCACTTCTCTTCCCTTTCATTTCAGCCGAACTCCATCTCTCTCTTGTCCTTCTCTATCAAACTTTCTCTCTCTAAAAGATTTATCATATGCAAAGCCTTAATTTACATTAATTTCAAGGATTTAGCTAGCAATCTCTTCCTTTCTCTCTCTTAAAACCATCTGCACCATTAAAGTAAGTGTTTGTCACTTGTCATACTTAAGTTCTGAATTGGTTTCTTGGGGTTTTGATTCAATATGATGGTATATATGTATGTAATGACTTAAAGCAAATATGAAGGTAGTGGTTTTGTGTGTGTGTGTAACCTCTGCAGCTCGGGGACTTTTTATCATGGCTGCCACCACCCACACTCGGCCGAGAGCTTGTAGTGTAGAGATGGTTTAGTTTCTTGTTAGTTTATATAATTACTTTTATTGTTGTATGATTAATCATAATTGCATGTTGAGTTAAAGGCTTGCATGTTAGATTATTTTGTGTTTGTTAATCGACTTGAATACATATTCTTTTTTTATGATAAAACTGAAGATATGCTAGTAAAATGATTGTTTAAATGCTATGGTATGCTTGATGTTTAGTCGAATTATTTGTCTCGGATTTATGAAATCGGAACTTGATTTCTATGGCTTTAGCCGATAGGAAGGAGATAGTGATGTTTTTAAATGAATTTAAGTTCTAAACATAATTATGGCAATAAATTAGTAATGCATGCTAAGATATCTTGATGTATATTAGTTTTGATATATGCATGTCATTGTTTTGTTGTTACTGAGAGAAACATGTGTTTAAATGGCTTTTCTGTGTGAAATTGATTGTTAAATTAGTTATAAAGATATAAGGTTTGATTTCAAAGTATTAGGTTCTGTTTTCTTGCTAAATTCGTATAAAATTCATTACAGGTTGGAATGTTATGATTTCAGAGTCTCTAGATAGATAATTCAATTCTCTACAACTTTGATTCTTTAAGTTTTTCAAAATTCTGCTTATAAGGAGGTGATTTCTGCAGTTTTTGTTACCTGCTAGAAAATTTTCAAAACTGAGAGTCAGACTTTGAAAATTTATATTAAATTAAATATTTATCAAAAAATTTTGAAAAATACCATTCTGAAAGATCTTTTCAAACTCTACATTTTGTGTTCACAACTCAGAGTCATATTCTGGGATTTAGGAGTCTTAAATGTCAAATTACTTCTGTGATCAGGGCCTGACTCTGTTTAGGCAGCCCATATTTATCCAATTTCCGAATTCGTTATTTATCCGTTTTTAATGAGCCTTACCCTTCCGGAAAGATCTCAGAAGTATCTACAACTTTCATGTTTTATGATTTTTCATTTGACTTTAATATAATAAAGTAAATTGGCATTCATTCGAGATGGTCGGGTTATACTTTAAACTCTTAATAGTCTATGTATAAGACATTTTGATGAGTAATCTTGTATCTAGCTTTAATATGGTAAATACGATAGAATATGTGTGTTTGTGTGATGGTGTGTGTGCTAGTATGTGCCTTATTGAAATTGGTTTATGTCCTTGGTTGTTAAATGTGTTTGGCTATTTGGTCTGTTTTGATTGTAAACTAGTATTCATAATAATGTACTAGTTATGTAAAGTATTTATAAGTCAATGTACTTAGTTTTTATAGAATGGTTTATTATTTACTTGTTTATTCTTGAAATAGTATAAAGATCAAGTAAGGTTAAATGGTATGTTTGACTATGTGATAGTAGTTGTCATAAAAAGCTTATAGGTACTGAGGTATTAAAGTGCATGGTTACTATGAAATGACTTATGAACTTTTAGAGTAATATAAGTATAAAGTGTCAAAAATTATGTTGTGGTAAAGTCTAAAGCAGCTTAGTACTACTTTGATATAGTAGGTGAAAACTTATGTGATTGTTTGATTGTGTGGTGGTGTCGACAATGGTCGACTGTCATGTTGAGATTACAAAGGGGATGCTACCGGATTTTCGTTAGAATCTTAAAGAGATTTAACGTAATTTGGTTAGCTATCTAATGTAGTTTCACGTGCTTAGTAACTAGACGATCTTCGAAGGGCAATTATGTTACAAAACTATTTAAACTATAATATAGTTTCATTTGGTCGATACGAGTTGAATTAAGTTATCGAGTGACGGTCATTATTCGATTGACTTAGTTTAACTTACGATTGCTTAGTCAAACTATATTATAAAATTTAAAATAATTTTGAAATAAGGATTATTTTCCAATAAGACCACATATTTTATAAAATGACTTTTAAATCAAATGATAGTTTTCAAAGTTAAATAAGATTTTCAGTTTTAAAACGAAGATCGAATAGTAAAATATTATATGCGTGTATTCAGTGATACGTGTTATGTGACTTGATTGTATATGTGCTATTTATATATTAGATATAATAGTGCATATATATCATATATGTGGGTATCGCGAAAGGGGTAATTTGAGTAGACGTTCAAGTGAACGTCGAAATATAATAAAAGTGTTATTGAAATAGTGTTCTTACTCGTGTAGAGTTAAAGAGTGAGGACGCAAGCGTAGGAAAGGAAAAAGTTAAAGCTGAGATCCAGTGAAGATTGTGGTTAGGCAGGACTGTGATAGTGTGATTAGGAAAGTAACGAAACCTCAACTGCTCTCTCTCTCTTACTTATATTCATGCCTGTTGATTTAAATTTTGAATACCATATCTCAACCATTGATAAATAAGCCTGTTTCCTTTATATTTTCAAATGCTCACAATTTCATTCATTATGAGAACCTTTTGGTTCATTGTTGATAATACCTATGTTTGAACCCATTGCGTTCTTTTTGATACCTGATACTTGACATGATATCCCTGAGTTTCAAAAATGAACTTAAATATGATTTCAGACTTTCCAATAAGGTCTTATTTCATCAAAAATTGGTAAAGCTTAAAATTGAAAGATATTTTCATAAATGATATAGGAATTCCGTCAAAAATGTTTTCTACGAATTCCTATAGATTGGAGGCGTAAGTGGCCGAGTGACGCCGGTCCAGCATTTTTGGTTGTGTTGCGCTTGCAATGGCAATAAGTCTAGCTGACTAGTTTTGGAACTAGTCTTAGGGGACCCTATATACATGGAAGCTCAGAAGGACGATTAGGTCCTGATGGGAGGCATTATGTGGCTGATCACCCGTATTGTCTATGTCGTTGTGGGAAAACTCCAATCAAAAGATATGTTTTGAAATAAAGATTTCCTTAGAAAATGTTTGCTTAAAAAGGTTTTTGAAAAGATGTTAGAAAGAATTTTATGAAGAGTTTTGAAAGAAAACTTGAAATTTTGAACTGAGATAAGGAATTTTTCTATAATTCCTTTCCTTATTCCTTATATAGGATTTCCATTTGAATACCATAGTTGGCCTTGATACCTATTGATCCCTGATAGCTTAACTGTTTTAATGTTATTGTTACTTGCTGAGCTTTTGTAGCTCACGTTGCTTTGTTATCTAAATTTTACAGTTAAGCTCGAGTATGGTTGAATTTAGAAAGGTCAGCTAGGAAGAATGCTAACTTTGGACCTTTGCGCACATTTAGATTCGCTATAACGTCGCAGGTAGCTAGAAAGGGGGTAGATCAGTGGCAGCTTCTATATGAAGTTATCTTTTGTATTTAGAAAAGATTGTAATAGCATCATGTTGTGTAGTTAGATATAACTTGTTTCATACCTTAACCTGTATTAGATCCTGTAGCAGTGCAAGGGGCCATGGCATTATGTTTATGATTCTGTTTTATATTATTGTAATTTGTAGCATGGTGACTCCACAATCTAGGCCCCTGATTGTGAGGGTGTCACACATAAGCCACCTTCCCCACTTGACTCAAAATTTCAAAAGGACCTATATATCTAGGCGCTAACTTCCCTTTCTTGCCAAATCTAGACAACCCTTTCCTTGGTGACACTTTTAGCAAAACGGATTCACCTACTTGGAATCTAACATCCTTACGCGCTGGATCCGCATACTTTCGCTATCTATCTTGAGCAGCAAGCAACCTTTTCTGAATTAATTTGACCATCTCGTGCAACTGATGTACCAATTCTGGGCCTAAAATCTTTCCTTCTCCTACTTCATCCCAACTTGTCGGTGATCTACATTTCCATCCGTATAAAGCTTCGTATGGTGGCATGCCAATACTGGAGTGATAGCTGTTGTTATAGGAGAATTCTACTAATGGAAAGTGGTCGACCCAACTTCCTGCAAAATCGATTGCACAACTGCGCAACATTTCTTCGATTGTTTGAATTGTCCTTTCACTCTGACCATCAGTCTGCGGATGATACGCCGTACTCATGTTCAACTTCGTGCCAAGACTCTCTTGAAATTGCTTCCAGAATCTCGAGTTAAATCGGGGATCTCTGTCTGAAACTATCGATACGGGCACGCCATGTCTTAGTACGATTTCACGCACATACAGATGGACCAATCTGTCCAATGATGACTTCTCATTAATTGGAAGAAAATGCACCGACTTCGTAAGGCGATCAATTATAACCCATATAGCGTCATGTCCGGATTTCGTTCGCGGTAGTCCCACTATAAAGTCCATAGCAATGTTTTCCCATTTCCATTCAGGAATCTTTAGGGGCTGAATTAATCCGCTTGGTCTTTGATGTTGTGCCTTCACTTTCTGACAAGTATAACACTTCGCAACCCATTCTGCCACTTCTCGCTTCATATTTGGCCACCAAAAGTTCTGCTTCAAGTCTTGATACATCTTGGTGCTTCCCGGATGGATTGAAAATCTTGAATTGTGGGCTTCTTACAAAATTTCATTCTTCAATTCAGGTACATGAGGAATCCAAATTCTTGAGAAAAACCTCAGTATACCTTGCTCATCCTTTGAGTACCAATCTCTTCTCCAGTTAGCTGATTTTTTTCTTTCTTCACTACTTCCTCCTGACATTTCCTTATCTTTTCCAATAATGTTGGCTGAAAAGTCATTGTACGAAAAACCTCTTCAACTATTCCACCATCACAAAGTTCCAATTCAAACCTCTTAATCTCTTCAAACAATTCTTTTGGTATTGCTATCATATTCAATCTTTCCTTCCTACTCAAAGCATCGTCTACAACGTTTGCCTTTCCCGGATGATAATTTATCAAACAATCATAGTCCTTAATTAGTTCCGACCATCTCCTTTGCCTCATATTGAGCTCCTTCTGAGTGAAAATATATTTTAAACTCTTGTGATCCGTGTACATCTCATACTTTTCTCCGTAGAGGTAATATCTCCAAATCTTAAGTGTGAATACTATGGCTGCTAGTTCCAGGTCATGCGTAGAGTACTTTAATCCATGTGGTTTTAACTGTCTTGACGCATACGCGATCACCTTATTGTGTTGCATTAGCACACAACCCAATCCTTTATGTGAAGCATCACTGAAAATCATAAAGTTTCCTTGATCGTCTGGTAGTACTAACACCGGAGCTGTAACCCACCTCTGCTTCAACTCTTGAAAGCTATTCTCATATTCTGCATTCCATTCGAACTTCTGATTCTTCCTAGTTAACTTAGTCAATGGCGTGGCGATTTTCGAAAAAATCCTTGACAAATCTTCTATAATATCCCGCAAATCCTAGAAAACTTCGCACTTTCGTAGGTGTCTTTGGCCTCTCCCAACTCATAATCACCTCAATCTTTGCCGGATCTACTTTAACTCCTTCATCTCCAATAACGTGTCCCAAAAATTGAACTTCCTTTAACCAAAACTCACATTTAGAAAACTTGGCATACAACTTCTCTTGTCAGAGTATCTCTAATGCTATCCATAGATGCTGCTTATGTTCTTCTTCCGACTTTGAATAAATAAGGATGTCATCAATGAACACCACTACGAACTTGTCCAAATACTTTTTAAATACCCGGTTCATCAAATCCATAAATGTTGTCAGGGCGTTAGTCAAACCAAAAGGCATTACTAAAATTCATAATGTCCGTATCTTATCCTGAATGTTGTCTTTGGGATGTCTTCTTCTTTGATCTTTAATTGATGGTATCCTGATCTTAAGTCAATCTTTGAAAAGCACTTTGCTCCTTTCAGCTGATCAAATAGGTCATCTATTCTTGGTAGCGGGTAACGGTTCTTAATCGTCACCTTATTCAACTCCGGATAATCTATAAATAACCGCATACTTCCATCTTTCTTCTTTACGAACAGAATAGGTGCTCCCCATGGCGACGTACTTGGACGTATCACTCCTTTGTCCAACAATTCTTGTAGCTGGCTCGCTAACTCTTTTATTTCTGCTGGTGCCATCCTATATGGGGCCTTCAAAACTGGTTTCGTGCCCGGAGCAAGGTTGATCTCGAACTCGATTTGTTGATCTGGCAGTAAGCCTGGTAGTTCATCTGGAAACATATTTGAGAATTCGTTGACTACAGGAATATCTTCTATGCTGAGGTTATCCCTTTCTGAATCTACTACATAAGCTAGGAACGATTCACAACCTTTCCTAAGCAACTTCTTAGCCTGGACGATTGTAAGAAACAGTCGCTCTTGCCTCTGTCCCTTAAATACCACTTTCTCTCCACTCTCCGTCTTTAAGTACACCTTCTTGGACTTACAATTAATCTGAGCGTTATACTTCCCTAATCAATCCATGCCTAAAATTATATTGAACTCCCCCAACTTGAAGAGTATCAAGTCGGCTGAAAATTTATACCCCGAAATATCAATCTCACACTTTGGACAGAGTTGACTCACAGGAACCTTCTCTTGATTTGAAATTACCAAATTTATTACCTCGTTCATAACCATTTTATCACATTGAAATTTATCAACAAAATTTTTTGATATGAAAGATCTCGTCGCTTCAGAATCAATCAATACTTTAGCTTCGACATTATTTAGTAAAAGTGTACCTGCTATCACCTCAGAATTCTGAACAGCGTCCTTCATTTTTAAATCGAATGTCCTTACTATTGCTTGTGGAGTTGTTGTAGGTGATGGAGGTAAGGCCAATACCTCAGCTGGCACGCTTGCACTAGTACTTACCACGTTCATTAGAGCTTTGACTGGTCCGGTTGACTTGCACTCCCTAGCTATGTGTCCAGTCTTTCCACACTTGTAGCATGTAACTCCTGGCTTTGGCATCTTACACTCGTTTGCCAAATGTCCCTTATGGTTGCACCTATAGCATGTCATGCTCAGCTTGTTACACACTCTGGGGTGCTTTCTTCCACAATGCTTCCATTCTGGTCTCTGAAATCTGTTTTCTCCAACTTGTCCTTGGCTTGCCTGGTTGTTCCCATTTGATTCTTGTCTTTTGCTCAAATTTCCCTTCTTCTGAAAATTTCCGCCTTTGTGGAATCCAATCCTCTTCACATTCCTGTCTTGTGAGTTTCCGGCTTCAGACTTTTCTCCATAGAATGGAACCTTCCTCTTCTTGTTATCCCTTTCCTTCCTTGACTGCATCCCATTACTCTCAATCAGAGCAGCTTTCTGCACTACGCCTGCATAAGTATCAAGCTTAAACATAGCCACTATATCTCTGATCAAAGTCTCTAATCCTTGTTGGAATCTCTTTGCTTTTTCCTCCTC
Organism: Apium graveolens; assembly: GCF_009905375.1. Taxonomy (NCBI): domain Eukaryota; kingdom Viridiplantae; phylum Streptophyta; class Magnoliopsida; order Apiales; family Apiaceae; genus Apium; species Apium graveolens. Next base: position 305,275,283 of record NC_133648.1, on the reverse strand, counting down.
ACTGCTGGTATACTTTGTCACAAACCTTGAAAGCTCTGTGAACTTCTTCTCATACTCCAGTACAGACATACTCCCTTGCCTCAATTCAAGAAATTTAAGCTCCATCTGATTCTGCATGTACTTAGGGTAATACTTTTCCAGAAATAACTTCTTAAATCTTTCCCAAGAAACTTGCTGATTTGCTTCCATAGCTTTCACTGAATCCCACCAATAGATGACTTCGCCCTTCAGGAAGTAAGTAGCATATAGTGTCTTCTGATCGTCCCCTAACTGTACCAAATCAAAAGCCCTTTCCATTTCTTTAATCCATGTGTTAGCTATTACTGGATCAGTGGTATCATGAAATGCAGGTGGATTCACATTCTGAAAAGCTTTGAAAGTAACAACTTGTCGAGGTGGTACTGGTGGATCAGGTGGTTGGTGTGGTTCACGGTTATCTTGGTTTTCAAATTGTTATTGAAGAGTTAGTTGTTGTTGAGCTATAGCGTTTGTTTACTGTTGTAAGGTTTCCAGTAATCCAAGAATATTAGGATCTGTGGTAGATATGGTTGTTGGGTTCTTCTTTTTGGGTGGCATGATCCTGAAATAAAAGTTACATCAAAACAGGTATGAATAATGAGATAATTCGAGGGTGTCACATGGCATTCTTGTTCACATATGAGGTCAAGTTTCAATTTAAACGAATATGGTGATGCATATGAAGGCGTAAAATAAACAATTGAAAGCAAACGGAACGTTAGTGCATAATAATTGAAATTTAAAGGTCAAGATACATCAAGATTAGAATAAGGTCTGAATCTAGGAATAACTTGCTTATTTAAAGGAAACAACAGGGAATTCTACAAAGTCCAACAATACAACATCATGAAAGGTAGATAATGGAAAGAACTAAGGCTCCACTCCTTCGGAATGGGGTTTGGTAGTCTTCTCTTCTCGAAGTGTCTTCACAATACTCTGGAGCTCGTCTGCAACCATCTGGATGATATTCTTGCCGGTACGATCTCGGTGCGATGGCATCTCCTCAAGCTTAGTATTGACGTACTGAACCAAAGTCTCAAGTCTCACAGTCATCTGCTCCTTCGGCTTTCCTTCATAGTTTCGGTTGTCCGGATACACATTCTTCAATCGGTCTAACAGTCAGTCATACTTGCCCTAAAGCATGTCGAACTCGCGCCTCAACTCAGCATACACGGAGAAAGCAATAGTGTCATCCAACCCAGAGGATGACGAGGAGTGCGCCCTTTGCTGACAAACAATACATAGATATATATAAGAGGAGTATTAATAATAAATTTACTTAACCTACTCTCTCGCATAATATCTATAACATATATATATCTGTTATGGATAAAAAACTAAGGTTATTATTTGTTGCATTTATTACTAAGATTCGGGAGCTCAAGGCCTTTAATGGCTGCTCTCGTGTTTCGTAGCTCAACTCTGCCTTTACGAGATGCCTACGTATCTCTGTGAATTAGAGAATCAAGCCAAAAATGTAGTTCTGATTTGTGGGGCGAGACCCCTTATATAGATGTTGAGAGTCCTTGAATTAGACTTGGTATAGAGACTTGGTGGGCAAGTCACATAATTAGAATGGACTTTGGAGTCCTAGATAGTAGGAAACTGATTCCTTTTCCTTTTAGGTCCTTTTGAGGCCAATCTACAAGGATTTATATCCCCACTAGGACTTATCTTAATAGCTGTTTTCCTCCTTTATTTATTAATTACGAAATTAATAAATAATCAGGGTTTTTGGGCCTTCTTTGTCCCATCAGGCCTGATCTGGTCCATCAGGCCTGATCAATGTGTTGACCTTCTTGGTCTGAATGTCATACATCTTCTTATTGGGCCTAGCAGCCCACACCTTGCAATATATATTTATACAATCAGGATTTATTTATACCTATCATTTGCCCCCTAACTTTTGGGAAACATTGATTAGGTTTCGCAAAAGTTAAGTCTATTCATTCTCTTACAGAGTTTCGTTTTTGTGTAAAGCGTGGAGCGACCTACACATTTACAACGATTTTTCCTTTATTTCTGGATTTTTCCCTAATTTTCTGGGATTTGTCCCTAATTTTCTGGATTTTCCCTTATTTTCTGGGATTTATCCTAATTTTCTGGGATTTATCCTTAATTTCTGGATTTTCCCTAATTTTCTGGGTTTTTCCCTAATTTTCTGGGATTTATCCTTAATTTCTGGATTTTCCCTAATTTTCTGCCTTAAAATCGATCAGGATGTATAAAAAATTGATCAGGATGTATACAAAATCGATCAGGATTCCTGACCGATTTCGATCAGGATCCTGATCGAATTAGCTCAGGAACTTACATTCTGGTCGACAGGATTCCTGATCGATTTCGATCAGGACTCTGATCGAATTGGCCTTCAAAGTGACACCCTAGTCGACTGATACATGGGCTTAATCGACCAGGATTCCTGATCGATTTCGATTAGGATTCTGATCAAATTAAGTGGCTTTCTACCATTCTGATCGAATAGAATATCGATCAGGACTCTCTTCTGTGTCGATCAGGACTCCGATCGATCTTAGGGGATTTCTTCCCTCCTGTTCGAATGAGATATCGATCAGGATCCTTTTTTGCGTCGATCAGGACTCTGATCGAACTTAGGGGATTTCTTCCTTCCTGTTCGAATGAGATATCGATCAGGACTCTCTTCTGCGTCGATCAGGACTCTGATCGAACTTAGGGGATTTCTTCCCTCCTGTTCGAATGAGATATCGATCAGGACTCTCTTCTGCATCGATCAGGACTCTGATCGAACCAATTTAAAATTCTGGTCGATTTTTGACCTTTCAAATTCCACAGGAGTTTCTAGATTATTCCTGATATTTCTGGTTGATGGGCTTTTAGGTTGGGCCTGGCTAAATGGGCCTAGAAACGCCTCGTATCCCGAGCTTTTCGCCTATATAAGTGTAGTGTGAAGTGAGAATCCTCATTTCATCTCACATCTCTCATTTTCTCTCATAAACCTCTCTAGAGTTCTCTCCCTTTGAGAAGGCGATTTCCGGCGACCTCAGCCACCGCAGCTCCACCTTTCTCAGGTTTTTCTGGGTTTCAAGCCTTCAACCGAAGCATATCAATGGCGGATCGTGACTTGGCTCGTTTGCAGAAGATGAATGTCTCTAAGAGAGGTACAAACATTCAAATTCAATCTCCATATACTTCCCTACTTGATATGATTAACTCGAGGGGTGATGAATATCCCTCTCTATCTGAGTTAGATTCGTATAATCATGGTAACACCTTTCATGAGTTAGATGGTAGGATAGAGTCTATGAACACCCTGTACAGACTTCCACCCCACCTTAGGATTACTCCAGCCGCCCCTGGGGATAGGACTTGTAATTGGGAGGGGGATACTTTGTTTATCTATCGAGGAGCCCTGACCGCGGGTCTCAGGTTCCCATTCCATGAATTTATTCCTCGCTTACTTGCAGATGTACAAATTAACCCTTGTCAACTCCCTCCTAACGCTTGGAGGAACATTATCTGTTTTATGGTCCTTTGTCTTAGAAACAATTTTCCTCTTTCCGTAGCTGTCTTTAGGAAAGTTTTCTAATTCTATAATAGCGCCATGAGTCAACCAGGTTGGGTTTTAATTCGTCAACGGCCCAAAATCCCTCATATCTTCGATAGTAATTCCATAGTTGAGAATAACCCTAAATGGAGGGACGAGTTTGTGAGGCTGACCTGGGCTGGGGGTGATTGGGCCACACTCTTCCGTAGGCCCTTTTGCAAAGTGTCAGATGGGAGTCCAGGTAGCATCAGAGTATCTGATGAGGAGGAGGTGGCCTACCAAGCCTTAATTTCGGATGATGGGAAAACAGACACCTGGACCCTTTTAGAGGAGTTTTCCTTGAAGAAAGTTGGTCTCTCTCAGACCAGTGATAAGGGTAAATTTATAACTGGATAACCATTTTTCCTTCCCTTTAATTGTAACATTTTATCTCTCCTGCAATTTAATATTCTTTCTATCTTTCTTTTTCAGCTTGCGAGGTCATCAATAATGTCAACAGGCCCAAGGAAGGGGAGTCAGGCCGCCAGAAGAGGGCCAAGCTAAACAAGGACCCCAGGAGCAAACCTGACGGTCCTTCTTTTCTTAAGCCCCACATCCCGGTGGTCGAGTTGGGGGACGATGTGGATCCTCCACTTAAGGCACATTCCTTCAGGCCTAACTGGGGCTTCAGGAGGAGCGATACGGTGGTTGGATCCACCAAACATGCTAAGGATTGGTCGTACCATTCCATCACTCCCCATGACTTTACTGACATTGTTACGGGGAGTGATATCGAGACTATTGAGCTTCTGGGTTCTCAAGCCCAAGCTGCGGTAACTTTCTTTTTTCTCTTTTTCTTTGAATTCCAACTTTCTCGTATTTCAACGAACTTGTGCTAACTCATACATATTTCTTTGCAGAGTAATACCTACTTCCAGGCGGCCCTCTACCAGGCTAGGTCCTGGAAGGGTAACTCAGATGGGTTTGAGAAGGAGATGAAGAAATGGGAAGAGAGAGCCAAGGTCCTGGAGAAGAAGCTGGACACGAAGAAAGAGGAGCTGGCTAAGGCTCATTCCGAGCTGGTGAAACTTAGGAGCGATAAGGATAAGCTCATTGATGACTACATGGATTCTGACAAGTTTAAGAATCTCATGGAGATTCATGATGAGGGTCTTTATTCCCTACAGTTTACTCAGGGATGGGATGCGGCCGTAAAGGCGGTTTCTGAGAAGCACCCGGGCTTAGTCGATCCTAAGGACTTTATAAGTCCCGAGCAGGCTGAGTCGGAGGACAGCATAGATGTCCTCTTCAACTCCCCTCAGCCAGATGATCGCATCTTGGATCCTAACACTGTTTCTCCTCCCGCTTCTCCTGCGAAGAATGCGGAAGGCGCTGATAAGGAGCAAGAGAATGAAGGCTCCCGCATGGAGGAGTAGTTTTTCTATTTTGTAATTTTATCCTTAACTTATGTCTGGACTTTTGTTTGTATTAAAACTTATTACCCTCCGGGGCTATTTTATATGCTACTTTCCTTATTTGCATTCTCTCCTTTATTTTTCCGATACTTTAATATTCAAACTTGGCTTAATGGGCCACACAAGTATTATCACAACTCAAACATCCATAGGTTGAAATAATTTCGAACTCTTCAATTTCAAGTCTGGTTTTCCAAAACCTTACATAATATGGGTTCGACCCTGATCTATAATAGCTAAAAAATAAAAATCATATGCAAACAAAGCTTCAAGGTGCTTTTAAACCTACTTGTCACAATGACAAGTGAGAATCGTACTTCGACCATCTTACACGTAGTAAACCTTCAGGTTTTGCGTGTGCCAGGTTCTCAGGACTTCAAAACCATCCGTAGTCTCCAGCTTGTAGGTTCCTCTACCCTGAACGCTCTTGACTTTGTACGGCCCTTCCCAATTTGGGGCAAGTTTCCCTTTCTGTCCTACCCCAGAAGCTTCTATCTTCCTCAAGACTAGGTCACCTTGTTTAAAGAACCTTTCTTTAACCCTTAAGTTGTAGTAGAATGAAGCTTTTTTCTGATATTCTACTATCTTTGTATGTGCTTTATCTCGCACTTCATCGATTAAATCCAGGGCTAACCTCTGCCCTTCCTCATTTTCTTCTGCATTGAAAGCCTGAATCCTTGGAGAGGAATGTGATATCTCTACTGGAACTACTGCTTCTGCCCCATATGCCAACATGAAGGGAGTTGCTCCTGTCGTGACTCTACAGGTAGTCCTGTAGGCCCATAATATTGGAAGTATTTCATCCACCCAATTATTTCTTGACTTCTCGATCCTCTTCTTTAGTCCATCCAGGATTATCCGATTTGCTACCTCTGCTTGCCCATTGGCTTGCGGGTGAGCCACAGAGGTGAATCGTAACTCAATTTCATTTTCTTCACAATACTTCTTGAATTCCTCATTGTTGAATTGTGTTCCATTTTCAGTGACGAGGATACGGGGAATTCCATATCGGCACATAATGTTTTCCCACAGAAATTGTGCAACCTGCTTAGTTGTGATTTTGGCCAAGGGTTTGGCTTCGATCCACTTGGTGAAATAATCAATGGCTACAATCAGAAACTTCCTTTGTGCCGTGGCCATAGGAAAAGGCCCTAGAATATCCATCCCCACATAGCAAAGGGAATAGGCGAGTTGATAGAGGTCAGCATCTCGGGGGGTTGTCTAACAACTGGTGCATGCTTCTGACAGCGATCACACTTCTTCACATATTCTTTGGCATCAGCCATCATTTCTGGCCAATAGAAGCCTAAACGGGTTATCTTATGAGCCAAGGCCCTGCCCCCCAAGTGTTGCCCACAAATACCTTCATGCACTTCCTCAAGAGCCAAGCATGCCTCGTCGGGCCTGAGACACCTCAAGTAAGGAACCACGAAAGATCTCTTATACAGAATTCCATCTATCAAGGAGTACCTTAGTGCTCGAATAGTTAACTTCCGTGCCTCAGTTGCATCGCTTGGCAACCAACCGGTCTGAATGTGAGCCTTGATGGGATCAATCCATGACGTCCCCAAGCCTATGGGAGCCACAAGCTTAACATCTATGCTTCGTGTCTTCAAAACACGGAAGTACACACTTCCTGAACTTTCTTCAATCTCAGATGAAGCAAACTTTGATAGCGCATCTGCTTTAGCATTTTCTTCCCTTGGAATGTGTTCAACATGGCATTCATTAAATTGGGTCATCACAGCCCTTACTAGGCGAACATACTTAGCCATTGTATCATCCCTTGCCTCAAATTCTCCCTTTACCTGGGATATGATCAGCTTCGAGTCTCCACGGACCTTTAAGTTTTTGACTCTAAGTGTCCCAGCTAGACCAAGGCCAGCAATCAGGGCTTCATACTCTGCCTCATTGTTTGTGGTTGGGAAGTCTAGCTTCATAGCATACTCAATTAAGAATCCATCAGGGCTTTGCAAAACCAACCCTGCTCCACTGGAATTTGTTTTTGATGCTCCATCAAAATAGAGAATCCAATATTCTTTCTCCTTATCAGCCTTCTCCCTGTCCCCATTGTCGACTCCCTTGTCTTGAGGTATGGTATCTTCCTGCCCCTCGACTTCTTGGTTGGGTATGGTACATTCCACCACGAAGTCAGCTAGTGCCTGGGCTTTTATAGCCGTACGTGGCTTATACTTGAGATCGAACTCTCCCAACTCTATTGCCCACTTAATCAGTCTCCCACTTGCCTTGGGACTGTGAATGATATTTCTCAGTGGCTGATTTGTTAGCACTTCAATCTGGTGAGCTTGAAAATAAGGACGCAGCTTTCTTGAAGCCATTACCAAGGCTAAAGCGAATTTCTCAATAGTTGAATAATTCACCTCAGCACCATGCAAAATTTTGCTGACATAGTATATGGGTTTCTGGACTTTCAGTTCCTCCTTAACCAACACCGCGCTCAAGGCGCTCTCTGAAACAGCCAAGTACAAGAATAAAATTTCACTCAGAACTGGCTTGGCCAACAACGGGGCCTGGGCCATATACTTCTTTAACTCTTCAAATGCCTTCTGATTTTCCTTACTCCATACAAAGTCTTTAATGTTCTTTAGTGACTTGAAAAATGACAAGCACTTGTCTCCTGACTTGGAGATGAATCGTCCTAGCGCAGCAACCCTTCCTGTGAGCTTCTGAACATCCTTGATAGTTTTTGGTGGTTCCATGTCCAGGATCGCCTTTATTTTATCGGGGTTAGCCTCAATTCCTCTTTTTGAGACCATCAATCCCAAGAATTTTCCAGATCCTACTCCGAAAGCACACTTCGTAGGATTCAACATCATCTTGTGGTACCTCAGGACCTCAAAAGCTTCCCTTAAATGGGCTATATGATCAGTCTTTACTAGACTCTTGACTAACATGTCATCAACATAGACTTCCATAGTCTTACCAATAAGATCCTTAAAAATTCTATTCACCAACCTTTGATAGGTGGCTCCTGCATTCTTGAGACCAAACGCCATAACAAGATAACAATAAACACCAAAGTCAGTGATAAATGATACCTTTGGAATGTCATCCTTATGCATTTTAATCTGGTTATATCCGCTAAATCCATCCATGAAACTCAGCATCTCATGTCCAGCAGTGACATCAATCAAAGTATCAATTCTAGGCAGCGGAAAACAGTCTTTGGGGCATGCATCATTCAGATCAGTGAAGTCTATACACATCCTCCACTTTCCATTAGCCTTCTTCACCATTACAGGGTTTGCTAACCACTCCAGAAATTGAATCTCCTCAATGAAACCAGCCTCTAAGAGCTTTTCTATTTCCTATTTTATAGCCTCTTGTCTTTCCGGGGCAAAATTTCTTTTCTTTTGTTTTACTGTCTTCCGGCTTGGATCCACGTTTAGCTTGTGAGTAATTAACTCCGGGTCTATGCCTGGCATATCAGCTGTTGACCATGCAAACACATCACTATTTTCTTGCAAAAATTTCACTAACTTCCCTCTAAGGGGCTCCTCTAATGTGGCTCCAATGAAAGTCATCCTCTCAGGATTCTCGGGGTCTAAAGGAACCGAAACCAATTCTTCTGCTGGCCTTCCTCTATTCTCATCATTTTCTCGAACATCCATATCTTCAATAGGAAGAACCTGCCCCCCGACTCCATCTGCCCTCAAAGAGGCAACATAACAGCTTCTAGCCATTTTTTGATCTCCTCTCTCTTCTCCAATCCCGTTTCGGGTGGGAAACTTCATGACTGAATGGTAGGAAGAGGGGACTGCCTTGAAGGCGTGTATCCCTGTTCTCCCCATGATAGCATTATAAGTTGAACTAGCCTTTACCACCACGAAATCCAGCATCTGCGTTGCTTGCCTTGGTTCCGTACCTATGGTGGTCGGCAATTTGATTATCCCTTCCACAAGACATTCTACTCCGGCAAATCCATATATCGGCATGTCGGTTGGTGTCAACTGGGAGTCGTTATACCCCATTCTTAGAAAGGTGTCGTGGAGTAAGATATCCACAGAAGCACCATTATCCACAAGGACCCTCTTAACCGGGCTATTTCCTTTTATCGGTGTTATGACCAGCGGGTCGTCATGGGGAAACTTCACACCCTCTAGGTCGGAATCATCAAAAGACAATGTTACTTCTGTCCTGGCCCTCTTCGGGGCTTCTCCAACAATATGCATAACCTCCCTAGTATATGCCTTTCTGGAATTTTTGGACAATCCAGCAGCACCTCCAAAGATCGTGTTTATCATAGGCCCTCGAGGGCGTCGCGGTCCTCCAAAAATTGCATTTATAACCGGCCCTCTAGGTTGGGGATTCCGCCCCTGATCGTCTTGGTCCCTCCTATGATCTTCAAAGTTCTGCCTTCCATTATTATTTCTGTCCCCTCCATCTCCAGTATACTTGTTCAATCTTCCTTTTCGAATCAAAAACTCAATTTCATCTTTCAATTGCCTACACTCATCGGTGTCATGGCCAACATCTTTGTGAAACCTGCAATACTTGCCCTTATCTAGCTTGGCGAGATCAGCCTTCAAGGGCTTAGGCCAGCGAATATCTCTGTCTTTCTCAATCTCCATCAAAATCTGACTTCTAGGAGCATTCAGCTTAGCGTATTCAGTGAACTTTTGCCCAGGTCCTCCCCTCTTGGGGGTTGAATCAGGGTTTTGTTCGGTCCTAGGATATTTGTCTTTTGCAATATATTCTAAATCAGTTTTCCGCTTCTTGCCTCCAGTGGGCTCATTACTTACTACGGTCTTCCTCATACTTTCTTCAACCTTGATATACTTCCCTGCCCTCTCTTGGAGCTGCAACATGCTTTCAAGGGGACGTTTGGCCAAGGACATCTTAAAAAACTCGTCCCTAGTTCCTTGTTGCAGTGCTATCATGGCTACCTTATCATCAAGGTCCGGGACTTTTAAAGCCTCCTATGTGAAACGATTCAGGTAATCTCTTAAGGATTCCTTAGCTCCCTGCACAAGACTCATAAGAGATGCTGAACTTTTCTCATGGACTCTTTTACTGATGAATTGCTTAATAAAAGCCTGACTTAATTCTCTGAACGATCCAATAGAATTTGGGGGTAAGCGACTGTACCATCTTTGAGCCATACCCGACAGGGTTTGAGGGAAGGCCCGGCACTTAATAGCGTCATTCACGGGTTGCAGCAGCAGTGCATTAGAGAATGTCCTGACATGGTTAGCGGGGTCTCCGGTGCCATCATAGGCTTTGATAGTGGGCATCTTGAATTTCCTTGAGATATGGGCATTCATTATTTCTTTTGTGAAGGGTGGAGTTGGATCATCAGGGTCTCCAAGGGGAAGGAGATTGCTTGGATCAGTTCTTGGAAAGACAACCCTTCTTCGTACCGGACCATCCAGGTCTATGACAGGAGGAAGATTTCTCCCCCTAGGAGGCATCTGGGGTCTGGTGGCCTGGTGAGCTTCCAAGTCACGTCTCAGCCTTTGGATCTCAGCCTCATGAGCCCTTATCATTTCCTGCACTTCCTGGGGATTCGCCCCTTGGGTGCTTCGAGGGTGTTGCCTTCCATCGGCCATCGGCTCCTTGCCTGGACGTCTCCTTCTTGGGGCCACTTCATCATCCGAAGATTCGGAATCTCTCTCAGTGTAAGGACCAGAAAATTCCCGATCCTCGGGGATAGGAGCCAAACGTCGTATATAAGGGGGTGATTACCCCCGTGCTTCACTTCGCCCATCATATCCACTTCCTCCAACCTCGGGGTAAAGGGGCATCCCATAAGGGGGTTAGTGGTAACAACAGTTGAATATTCATACCCGACGGGTCGAGAATTCACAGGTATATGTACTTGTTGAACTTAAGGATTCGTACCTTGAATAGTCGGGGGAGTCGTCCCTTGTGGCTGAGATTGAGTTGCCCCTATCTGGGTTTCCGCTTGAGTAAATGCATAAGTTGAGTGGGGAGGAATCTCCACGGTTGACGAAATCACCTGAGTTGTCCCTGATGGTGTTCCCTCCTCCAGAGCGCTAGGTGTTCTTCGTGTTCTCGCCATGGTTGTTGTTCACTTCCCACAGACGGCGCCAAATGTTATGGATAAAAAACTAAGGTTATTATTTGCTGTATTTATTACTAAGATTCGGGAGCTCAAGGCCTTTAATGGCTGCTCTCATGTTTCGTAGCTCAACTCTGCCTTTACTAGATGCCTACGTATCTCTGTGAATTAGAGAATCAAGCCAAAAACGTAGTTCTGATTTGTGGGGCGAGACCCCTTATATAGATGTTGAGAGTCCTTGAATTGGACTTGGTATAGGAGACTTGGTGGGCAAGTCTCATAATTAGAATGGACTTTGGAGTCCTAGATAGTAGGAAACTGATTCCTTATCCTTTTAGGTCCCCTTGAGGCCTATCTATAAGGATTTATATCCCCACTAGGACTTATCTTAATAGCTGTTTTCCTCCTTTATTTATTAATTACGAAATTAATAAATAATCAGGGTTTTTGGGCCTTCTTTGTTCCATCAGGTCTGATCTGGTCCATCAGGCCTGATCAATGTGTTGACCTTCTTGGTCTGAATGTCATACATCTTCTTATTGGGCCTAGCAGCCCACACCTTGCAATATTTATTTATACAATCATGATTTATTTATCCCTATCAATATCCTATAACCTATTTGGGCTGTCCAGGGACTCTAAACCGTAGCTCTGATACCAAAACCTGTCACGCCCCCAACTTGAAAATACATATTATGCAAATTATTACAATAGCTAACCAAAGAAAGTAAATACAACCAAATCCAAGATCTTACAATTTAGGGTTTGGAACAGCCCAACATTATTAACTATTACAACCTGATTTTTAATATCGAGTCCTCACACAAAACTATCTCTTATTCTACCTGAGCTCGAACATACGCATCGGCGTTACAAGACTTACGTGTTGTCTGCTTGAATCTAACCATAGCTGCTAGCTGTAATATCAGGGTGAAAGCAAGTAGTGAGCCAAATTCTCAACAAGTGCTAAAGAATATGATACAAAACATAAATCGAGATATATAAGAATGATAATGTGAAGATTGAGCTAATAATAACAAGAGATGAACTTTTGGGTGATGGCATCATTTGTTTGTATCAAAACATTTCCAAAATCATTTCTTAATCAAAAACCATTTTATGATGCTACGAATTATAGTCGGTGATCAACCGCGAAGTAATCCCGAACCTCGCTGGGTTCTAAAACATTAATGGGATCCCTAGGCAACTTTTAAGCCTACAATTTAAGTGCGGAAAGGACTTGCGTCTCAGTCCAGATCCACTATTTAAAGAAAACATTTGTCCCCCTTTGGGACTGAAATCCAAATTTTTAATCATTTCAAAAACTGATGCCGATTGATAATTAATTTCTTAAACAGTAAACATCTTTATCAAGGGTTATAGATCCACTTTGAAACACTGGGAATATATCCACTAGGGCCATGATCCACTAGGCTTTACTCTATCAGGGTAATTGGAAGGTTTCTATTTACAAGGACTTTGACAAGGAGATTTAGTAAGGCTATCGGATAATATGAAAGAGTAATGCCAGACTAAGCTTAAAGCAATTATTTCAGATAAGGTATAGGTATTAAAATATAAAGAGGATAAGCAGTACTGGTTCCAGGTATGATATAGGTGTTAAAATACAAAGAAAGTGATCATCATTTTAAGGTATAATAGGGTATCAATCTTTAGGGTAATGATAGGGTTTTCAAACAATTATGAACGACTTTAAGGAATGACTGGCTTTTAGGTATCAAGATAAAGTTTCTATCGAGGTTCTTACAGGAGTTGAATCAAAGTATCAGGGTGCAATATCAAGATTTCTCAGGAATCAAAAGCATGTTAATCAAAAGGATCAATAAAGCGTTATAACAATTCTCTATTTTATCATGGCACCACAATTACTTTGGTATACTAGCATAATATGACATTTTGATCTACTTGCATAACAATCTTCCAATAAGGTTACATTACTTGCAATAGACACTTGCGGGTTCATGGCATTTCTATATAATACGAATATATATTTGAAGACCACTTGGTTCATGTATATCAAGGTAAATTAGGATACTCGCATCATATATAGGAACTAGTTATCACACACTTGCACTGTAAACGAAAAAGGCAGGTTGAATCACTTGCCTTGAAAAAGGCTGGACTCGACTGGCAGGTAGGAGCAACTGGAAGCTTTACTCAACTTTTATGGCAAGTTTACCCTCGTCTCGAGATCCTACACAAATAATAATAACCTCAGTATAATATATTCTCACCAACTCAACCTATTTGTAAACCGAAATCAAACACGATGGCACTTAGGCCTATATGCACAAAATTTATAATCACCTTATAAGCATAATAGTACACATAGCCACATATAATCATATACCTTATTTAAGTACCAAATAATATCACACACGCCATATTGCAACACTAGGCTTGGATGATCTCGCTCCACATACTTAAGTCACTTGGTCGAAACTAGACAAAATCTCCAAATATTGGTCTCCTAACTCGATGTGCCTTTACTAAGCCATCCAATTCCTATTGACCCTAGCTTGGGCCTTTCACTCTAATGACTTTATGCTATCTTGCAACTATGGTGGTCAACCTAGGCCTCACTCATAAGTGCTCTAAAACTATGTGGTAAATGAAGGTGCTTATTATGGTAAATTTCAGAATGACATCTAAGATTTTTTGGGTGCATTTGACACTATTACACTTGAAGTTTACCTCCAAAACTTCTACACTAGACTCTTCTGATCATAAGGCAACTCCCAAACTTGATGTGGCTCAAGGACCTAGTTTGGGCCTCCCTAGGCCTAAGCTTAAAGTTCATGATTCCCCTGTTTTTCTGGGTAGAAAAGGTCCTGACTTGAACTAACTTGTGACACATTATTCTAACTCAAATCCTATGAACTATGGCTGGAAAAACTCCTATGACATTCCTTCTAACTAGGGCCCAACAGGGCCTAATGAGGGCCTACCTATGATATGGTCAAAACTACCTATTTCTAAATTGCAACAAAACTGTCCCCTGCTGGACAGATTTGGTGTTTCCACTCGTACACCTAACCAAGCATCTTACAAACCTCCAACAAACACCTAAAACCTATTGTATTATCCTAAAACCTATTGTATACTCCTAGTGCTAGCTTCTGGTGGCTTGGGCCTCATAGTGCACAATAATGACAAGGTCAAATCTCACTCTAAACCCCAGGGTACTAAACTGATTTTTCTGCAGAAACTAATACTCTACTTTCACCAAGGTTCTTACTTAACAACCCAACCAACAACAACCAAAAACCCAAACCAAACCTTAACTAGGTGTTTTACTTACCTAACTCCCTTACACTCAATATAAGATTGGTGGAGATCATCCTTACCTAAGGTGCAACATAGCAAAATAAAAGTTAACACATTACACAAATTACAAGTCAATCAAGTTTTTGAAAATGTCAAGTTATATCTTCTTTATAAATATACGGATTAACATCACATATCAAGGAGCACAAATCAAGATTAATATCTTAACCCTACTGAAATTAAGGCTTACTAACAAAAATGAATCCAAATGATCAAAAACTTCCAAAAATCAAGAGTGGTTTTCATGCATGCATGTCTTCGAATCTTACAAGCCAAAACAACATGATTTCCAAATAAATTTTCATCATAATTCAACATGCAAGCCTAACATGGATTATAACTAAATGATCACCTAGAATGCAAAAGGGTTTTATCAAGCTTTTACAACAAAATTCATGTCATCATCACAAAAAAACACAAAAATGAAACAAGGCAACAAAACACCATCCATTCAGCTCCTATCAAGTCATGGCCGAATGGATTAGGGTGAAAACAACATTTGCATAAGTGTAACACACTCATATCTAGCCATTCTCACCCCTATGATATTATAACTCATGGTGAAAGCCTTAGATTCACAAGAATCAAGGATATTCACTTTGTGTTTAACAAAACCACCACCATGCAAGGTTAAAACATAGGTTTTTCATGCTAAACTTTTGAAATATATAAGAACAACATGTAGGGAGTAAGATTACTTGAATATAAGATGATTGTTTGAGTGAAAGAATGAAGGAAGGAAGGGGATGGGGGGCCTCGGCTATGGGATGGCCGAGAGGGAGGGTTGAGCCAAGAGGGAGGGATGAGGAGAAAGGGGAGGGTGAAGTGGTGGAGTGGAATGGAGTGATCATCACTTTGGGTTTGTTTTTATGTCTTTGATTTGACTAAATGTGAGTGGATTTAGGAAATGATAAGAGTAACCCTCTAGCTAAAGTTAGGCCATTTTGCATGCAAGGTCAAGCATGTAATTTGGCTAACAAAATGTGAGTTAATGGGGTTGGAAATGTCTTCTTTGCCCTTTGGTTGAATGGAAGAGTATTTGCATGCAAGGGTTTCCATATAATTTGCTAATTACTAAACAACTAATTTTCCAAGATTTACTTTTATAAAATAAAATAAAAGTTCAAAAATTATAAAATTTATGCCATAAAATAACTTGGATTTTTAGAAATTTTATGAGATCACTTTTGAAATTTGTGAATGAAATAATTTTTAAAAAATAATTTTCCAAGGCATAGAATATTCTTTATAAATCAAAAATAAGGGCAATTAATAAAACTCTTGCTTTGAAAAATTTATAATCTACATAAAGCAATTTATAATGCAGAAATTTCCATTCACACAAACGTACAATCATTAAGTATATTTATAATCGGCTTTAATATTATACAGAGTTCACAAATAATATTACACAAAATGCCGGTCGTAACATGAGATACCATCTACATCAACCACACCAGCTCTGGAGATAAATTCTGATGTTAAGAATTTAAATGAAGTTGTTCCTGAATCTCCAGTTGCTTCACACACTGTTGTGCTATCAGAGTATAATGAGTCTTCCTCAAGTTCTGAAGAGAGTGTTTCTGCTGAGACTCCAGTTCCTATACTAGGAAAGGAAGAATTGGTGAAGAAATTTGTTGAAAAGGAAGAACCTATTCCTTGGGAGGATACTCACAGAGGTGTGGAGTGGACCAAGAAGTGGAATGACACTAATTTCATTCCAAGTTCTAACATTTTGACAGAGCATATTTCTAAAGCTGATGAGTTGCTCACAAATGCTGATGTAAAGAAATAACTCAAGATCACTTTTCTATCTACCAAACATCTTCAAGGTCTACATTCTTCTACTCATGAAAAGGTTGATACACTAAAGGAACATGCTGATAAGCTAAATCTACAGCTTAAGCTTGACAAGAATAGATATATCAGACCTACTCTTGAGAAAATTGAAGCCATTGAGAAGATTTAAGAGAAGCAACATGCCCAAATTGATGAGGTCCTGGCTAACCAAGTTTCTCAGAAAGCTCAATTAGAAGAAATCCAATCTTCAGTTGAACTTCTTCTTTCTCTCTTACTTCCTGATGATGCCAAAAAGGGGGAGAAGGTAGTTAAGTCCAAATGCTCACCTACTGAAATACTGAAGAAAAAGGATGATAAAAGTGATGACCAGGGAAACTCTGATAAGAGTAGAGGTCAAGGAAAAGTTCAAGGAAAATCTTCTACACAGAACAAGTCAAGTTCTGATGCTGTGAATGCTAAAAGTCTGAAGTCAAGTTTTGATAAAAAAAGTCTGATGTCAAGTTCTGATATTCCGATTCAGTCAGGAGCTAAAGACTCTCAGAAGTTTTTACAAATTCTAAAGCTAAAGGGGAAGCAGACTACTGTTTATTACAAAAATCCTAAAATCCAGACACTTGATGAGGAGATTGCTAGAAGATTATTTCTGAAATAAAATCCAGGAATGGAATTGGAAACTCTCAAGGAGGAAGAAGCTAGATTTGCTGCTGAGAAGACAAATCTTAAGTCTAAAGCTTCTGATGCAGAGAAACCTTCAAGGACTAAGGAAAAAGGCATTATGATCAGGGAAAAGTCAAATTCTGAGACTTCAAAGTCCAAGACTAGATCAAAAACTGAGATTGATCCTAAGTCAAAAGGAAAAGAGAAGGTTGGTGAACCTTTAAAGATTGAGAAAAAGATAAGTTCTTCCATTCCAGTCTATCAAACTACAGTGAATGATGATGATTTGATAGAAGATGAAACTGTTTAAATTCTGAAGAGAAGAAAGATAATTGAAGAATCAAAAACAACCCCTGACACTGCTCAAGTTATTCAGAATAAAGAATAGCAAGCTACAGAAGAAACAACAAATTCTGATCAAGTTAATTTGGAAAAGATGACAATTGCTGATAAAAAGAAGCTGTTATGGAAGAAAGCTACTCCAATTGAACCAAAATCCAATCTTATGATGAGTCAACTCACAACATTTTGGTTGAGATCCAAGCAACCTAGAGATAAAGCTGGATTAGGTTCTGATGAAGAGAAAATACAAACAGGAATAGAAGTTACTCTAAGAGATCCTTTCATGTTGACAGACAAACCATATGAACAAATCAAACAAAAGCACATTGACAAAGTGTTGTTTGCTCAAATCGTAATAGATGCTCATGATAAGGAAAATCTAAAGGAGAAATTGATTTTATTTCTCTATGATGGATTAACTTACAGACTAGCTGATACTGATGTGCTAAAGAAGTCTGTCAGAGAACTTTAACATATTCACTATCTTCTGAGTAAAATCTGATGTTACAAGAAGATGGTCAGAATACATTTTGAAGGCTATAAGAGATCTATTTAGAATCTCTGGTACAAAGACTTCTCAGTATATACCAATTATTACTGAAGATGATGGAAGAGAAATTCCTATGCTGAAGAATTCTGCTAAGGTGGAAGTTATTCTGAAAGGAAAATGCTTATGTTATAATGAAAACTCTTCACAACCTAGAGTTATCAGACTTGGTGATGGACTTGAAAGAACATCAATTCAATCTCTTAGAACATCCATTTATCAAATTGGTGATAGTGAAGATGAAGAACTGATGCAGGTCAAAGCACAGTTAGTTGAATTTCTGAGGAAAGCTGAAGACATGCTGGTAAGAGATTTTGTTAAGAATCATTATGGATTCAGATTAATCCAATGAAGTTGGTAAAGATACAAGGACTGTAAGTTATAGTTAATAGTCTTATTAAACTCTTATTGCATTTGAACTTAAATGTTTTTGACATCATCAAATCTACTAACTTGTATATTTTGCACAATTTACAAGTTGGGGGAGATTGTTAGATATATTTGAGATGTCATGTCTAATGTGTTTCATGTTTAGTTTTCAGATCTTAACAAACAGGAAATATCAGTACTTACTGGAATCAGTACTTACTGGAATCAGTACTTACTGGAAGTCAGAACTTAAGGATATCAGAACCTAAATTATCAGAAGATAAATATCAAAAGATGGATATCAGAACTTAAGTACAGGAGGACTAACAGTTAAGGAAGCTGATTTACAGGAAAGAAGATCGAGACTAATACAAAAGAATATATGCATGGAAAGAGTTAGAGGACTTAAAGACTTGTATAAGATATCTGATTGATATATTTTAGGAGACATAATTATATTCCATATCAATTAGAAGTTATCTTGTAATTGTGTACTATATAAACACAGAAATAGGTTTACACTATATATGTTATCATTATCGAGAAGATCATACATTGTAACCTAGCAGCTCTCGTGATATTTGTTCATCATTGAGAGAAAACAATTCCATTGTAACAGAGTTTATTATATTGAATATATCTGTTTACTGTTACTTGTGTTCGAAATCAATTTGATTGTATTATACACTGTATTCAACCCCCTTCTACAGTGTTGTGTGACCTAACAGTCTGTGTGACAAAGAGTCCGGTGGGACGCCACCGAATTATGTGTTGTGAGCTATGCGGTACTAAGGCTGGCCATCTTATGTACTTGTATGGTTGCTCTCAGTCATATCTATATCTTCTTCACCTTCCCTCCTTGTATCTTTGATTCTCTAATTTTGAAATTCCATTCGATGTTTCATGGCAACGAATTTGTCAGTAACCTCTGTAGTTGGACATTCCTAGTATTGTAAGTAAACGAAAATTGACTGTCAGGAGAAATAGAAGTTTATAATCGGTTGCTACTCCAGGAATGGAGATAGCAGGGAGGATGCAGGATCCAATGATGAAAGTTGCAGCCTCATAAAAGTAATTTAGTGATTGGTGAACCACTTGCAGGTGATAAGAAATCATCTTCAGAGGAATGGTTGGTTAAAATTTGGACTATGGTGCCTAGAAGAGTCCAACGTTCCTTAAGTTGACCTGATTTACAGTTTGTTCTATGTGACTGGTGGTTGATATAGCCAGCCAAGTTTTGTAGTATAGCAGATTAATGATGATGTGGTAATTGAGTAGTGAGGGAAAGTTAGTCAGTTGCTGTTATACCGAGGAGCCATACTACGGTGATTAGTTTCTTTATAATTCAGTTTTCTTGTACTTTTGTTGATTCTGCTACTGTCATCATTGTTATTGTTGCTAGTGTTGTTAATCTAGATCTCCATTTTAAATGGACCCCGATATTAAGGACATGGGTATTTTGATTGGGCCGCATTTTCCTGATACAGGAAAATGCCATCCAAGAAAGCTACCCAGTCTAAAGAAAATAATATTAATATTGTTGTGGGTCCAATTATATATGAAATTCTGGATTTGTTGTACCAGCATCAACAATAACAGTAGCAGTTAATCCAACAAGTTCAGTAGCAACAACTACTATTGCAGCAACAACAACAAGGAGTGAATCAAAGTGTTAATTTCAAATCTTTCCAGAGTGTTAAACCCCCTGAGTTTAAAGGGGAACCTAATCTAGTGACTGCTGGAGCATGGTTAAAAGAGACGTAGAAAGCTTACAACCTTGTCCAAGTAAGCGATAATTTTAGGACTGATTATGCAAGTTATTTCTTGAAAAATGAAGTGAATTACTGGTGGGAGTCAACCAAAGCGTTAGAAGGAGAAGGCCCTGTTCCATGGGCTAGATTTACCAAATTATTTTTGGAAAAAGTATTTCCCTGATTGTGTACAGAATCAAACGGAGATTGAGTTCCTAGAATTGAAACAAGGCGATAGAAGTGTGTTGGAGTATGAGGCCAATTTTATATAATTGGACCGATTAGTTCCTGAGTATGTAAGTACGGAGATTCAGATGTAAAGGAGGTTTTAACAAGGGTTGAAGCCTGAAATTCGCAGAGGAGTTATGGGATTGCAACTCAAAACATACTCCTCTATGGTTCAGGCCGCCCTAGTAATGGAAAGTGACCAGAAGTTGGCTGTTAAGGAAGAAAGTGATAAGAAAAGGAAGTCTGAAAGTGTTATGGACAAGGAAGACTAAGGAGAATCCAGTCAAGAATTTTAGAATCAGTTTGGCCGAAATAGGAGTAAAATATTCAGGAGACAGAGTTTCTCCCAGACTAGGTCCGATACTATCTCAGTTGGTTCTACTCCATCTCAGTCAGTCAAGTCAACAGTGGATTGCAAGTCCTGTGACAGGATACACAGTGGTTCGTGCAAAAAGAATGTTCAATGTTTCAAGTGTGGTCATAAGGGTCATTATGTTCAAAATGCAACCCAGAAAATCCAGGAGTTACGTGTTACAATTATGGAAAGGTTGGGCATATTTCCAGGAGTTGTAGAACGATTACTCAAGATACTACATCCCAAAGGCCAACATCCAACACAACTAGAGGTAGAACTTTTAACAGGACCAAGAGGTCGAGCATTTAGAATTTGGATGTAGTTGCAGCTGATCTGACACCCTTCGATCTAGAAGAGTCCGAGGTGATTTTAGGAACGGGTTGGTTGTCCTGTAGTAAGGCAAGGACTGGTTTTTAGAAGAAGAGAATTGTAAAGTGTACATAAGTCAATAGTAAGGTAAGTTTCTAGGTGCGGAAGCAATATAAGAAGTTATTCCAATCATGCAAAAAAAGGAGTAATAAGATAAGGATATAAGGTAGATCCACCATGTGTGGAGATACGAAGAAGAAATTACTTAAGCTAGAGGAAGTTTGAGTAATAAATAAATGCCCTGGAGTCTCTCTGGAGGCCAGTGGAACGAAATAATTAGTTCGATAATTGTAAAAGTTATTGAAAAGGGAAGTGACCATACCAGATATAGTCCCTTGGGGTGCACCAGTGATGTTGTTGGAGAAGAGGGATGAAATTATGAGATTGTGTACTGATTATCAGGAGTTTAACAAAACGACGAATAAGAATAAGTAACCTCTATTAAGAATTGATTACTTATGTGATCTAATTCAAAGAGTGTGTTATTTCTCAGGGATTGACTTAAGATCCAAAGATTGCGATTAGAATGATTTATGAGCATTGCAAGTTCTGGTGATATTAGGTAGAGTAACAAGTGTATTAGTTGTCTATAAGGTATTAAAGAACATGGTGTATAAGGAGTACTTGGATAAACAAGTTATATTTATTATAACATCCTCAGCTAATCAAAGATTAAGAAAGTCTGTGTAGAATGCTCATGGATTTCCCTACGAAGATTAGAAGGGAAGAAACTATACGCTAATTTTCTAGTATGAATTTTAGCTGAGATAAACAAAGGATTCTGATCTTTCCATTAAAAATCACCTAAGTAAAGTCGATATAGTAACAGATGCCCTGTGCAGAAGAAAAGGATTGAATGTGATTAAAATTGATGAGGAGTTAATAAGAGAATTGGAAAGAGTGGAATGTGAAGTTTAAATACCTGAAGGTGAGAAGAAGTGAAGATATGAGATTACTTTCCATCCTTAATTGATGGAAATGAGTAAGAAGTGTTCGAATGTTTGGAAATTAAGTTGAAAGTGAGTACCATCTATCATCTTTAAATGAAGGGTCAATGTGAGGGGATGATTCAGAAGATATAAAATATGTCGAGACTATATACATTTTGGGTTTAAAAGGAAACTGAGGTCATCACCTACCACTGATTAAATTTTTCTATGCTAATAGTTATCATGCTAATAGGGGAAAGCTACCTTGCAAAGCCTGGTATGGACATACGTGGATTTCCCCTTTTATTGAGAGAAAGTGGGAGTAGAGATTTTGTTAGGTCTTGAGTTAATTCAGCACACCAAGGACGTAATGGTGTTGATCTGGAAAGAATTGAAGCAGCTCGAGAAAGACAACGAATGAAGGCGGATTTGCATCGAAAGAGTATGGATATAGAAATAGGATCATTGGTGTTGACAAAAGTTTCACCTTGAAAGAGATTGGCTAGGTTTGAATAAAAGGGACAAGTTGAGTCCTAAATATAGTGAACCTTTCAAGGTATTGATAAATATAGGTAAAGTTGCTCATGACTTAGTATTGCAGCCGCCGTTGCAGTAAAGTAAAGTGTGTTCTTCGTGTCAATGTTAAAGTGATATATTTCTGATTTGAATCGAGTAGTTGATTAGAAGCCAATGGGCTCTCATCCAAACTTATTCTACATGGAGTGATCGACCCAAATCCTAGATCGTTATGAACGAGTCCTTAAGAATGAGTTTATATCTACAGTAAATATGCTTTGTATAAAGCCGTGAATAGAAGAGTCTACTTGGAAGTTAGAGTCAGATATGCTTGACAAATATCCTAACTTGTTTAATTAAATCAGATTCTGGGGACAGAATCTTTTTAAGGGGGAAGGATATAACCACTCGTATATTTTTTATTAATTTAAAGTGCAATAATTAAATAAAATATGTGTTTTGGTTTTGGAAGCAGTGTGTTAATATATATATATATACAATTTTTCTATGATTTATTCGTGTAAAGGATTGGAATGTGTAGTTAAATATTGAGTTATACTGTTCTATTTCTCATTTGTGGGGGTTTATTCTTTTTCTTTCTCTGTTTTCTCTTCCCATTCTTGTCACCTCTGTTCTCTGCGGTTTCGCCCCTGTCTCTTTGTTCCACCGTTGTTGGTGTTAATTTCTCTGGTATTTCAGAAATATACATACATGTACCTATATATGTATATGTCTGTTATGCTGTTCGGGTTATTGCTTGTGTCGCCAGTTGTTTTCCGGTTGGTGCTCGCCTGTGTTTTGGGCGCGTGAAGCGCGTGTCCAGTGTTGTGTTTATCTGAATGCTTATTTTAATTTACTTATTGAATCTTTATTTTCTTGCAGAAAAATATATATATTTGATTAAAAAGTGTGAAATAAGAATATATTCGTGCAGGAATTTATTTGTTGGTGAAATTTGTGTTGGAAACCCGAATTTAATTATTTTTCATTTAGCTTGGTTAGCTTTGATTTGATAATGGTCTTTTTCTGCATCAACGAATAAGCTTCTTCATCTTTCGACAGATAGTCATTTTTGGCTTTCAACGGATAATCTTCAGCCTTCTTTGACAGATAGGCTTCATCATCCGTTGAATCCATATCCATTGATAGTCCATCAACGTTGTTCAGTTTCTTCTTGTTCTTTTTACAGGCTTCTCCACAGAAGGACTCTATTCCTTGAACTTTGGAAATTTGGTCATTTACATCCCTTGATGATTTCCAGGCCTTGATCACATCTTGCTCACGTTCAAGCTGCTTTCTCAAATTCTCCTCTTTCTTCAAAGATTCAGTCAATTCATCCTTTGCAATCTTGCACTCTATTTTCAATTTCTCAAACTCAATGAATTGAGTTTCAAACACAGCATTCCTCTTACTTAAAAATACATTGCTCTCTTTATTCTATTATTTTCTTTAGTGAGTGATTTAAGAGTGACACGCAAGTGATACAGTTCAGTTGACATATCATTTATGGCCTCATCGCATTCATCTTTAGAAAGATGTGCTAGGTTTGTAGTGATTACCTGATTGTTTGAAGAACTAACTTCTGCTTCATCTGATTTGGACATTAGGGATAGGTTGACATAATTCATGCCTTCATCTGCATCCTCACCATCTATTGCCCAGTCATTCTCTAGAGCAACTCAAGTATTTCTTCTTATAATTAATAGGCTCAAACTTTTTTTCTCAGAACTAGGCTTTCTGTATTCTTTTGCAAAATGACCACTCATGCCACATTTAAAACATTTGAACTCGGTTTTATCAACCATGTTTCTATTTAGCTTGGAAGCTCCAAAATTCTTCCTGAACTTGAGTTTTGCAAATCTTCTTTATAAGAAAGCTAGATGCTCATCGACCTCATCCATTTCATCCTGGCTTGTGCAGTCTTCAACATCTGCCATCAACCCTTTACCCTTGCCTTCACAAATACTTGCGTTTGGTACAGACTTCACAGCTTCAACCTTTATCTTTTTTTCTCTTTCTTGTTCAGCTATAAGTGCAACAGATGCACCCTTCTTTCTTTATTTCTGCAACTGCTCATCCTGCTCCATTTCGAGCTCATAGGTTTTTAAGATGTCGTACAGTCTCTCTAGAGTAAAATCTTTATATTCTTTTGAGTTTCTAAGAGAGACTGTCATAGGCATCCACTTTTTGGGTAGATATCTCAGGAATTTTAAATTTTAATCTTTTGTTTAGTAGATCCTCCCATACAGCTATAATCTATTTAACAATTTTTGAAATCTTCTAAAAGTGTCATTCAAAGACTCCCCTTCCTCAAAATGGAAGTGTTCATATTGTTGTATTGGAGGTGCATCTTATTCACTCTCACCTGCTCAGTTCCATCACATATAACCTGAATAGTGTCCCAAATATCCTTTGCTATTTTACAGTTGATGACATTGTCAAACATATCACCATCAAATTCATTGAACAGAATATTCATATCCTTTTTGTCCTTGTGAACTGCTTCAATGTCTTCATCAATCCATTCTGACTTTGGCTTTGGGAAAGTCTATTTGTTTCCAGTTGCATCTTCAACATCAGTGCAACCCTTCTAGGAACATGAGGACCATTCTCTATGCATTTGACATAGCTTTCATATTGTGAGAGAAGATAAAGGTGCATATTCACCTTCCAATTGTGATAATTGTCTTTATCCATAAAAGGGATCTTCACGCCAATGTCCTTTATGCTCATGTTGTTAAATTGCGTGATCTTTAAACTCTTAGTGTGTCAAGAGCTTGCTCTGATACCAATTGTCATTCCCTAACAATCTAATAACATAATTACAGAATGGGTGTTGATTGGAATTCTGGTTTCTTTTGGAAATTTAAAATCTCTTTTGAATATAAATACCTGTGAGTGAATATACAATAGTGCGGATTAAAAGAATTCAATTATTCAAACACAAAATAATTAAACAAGACAGTTTAAAAACTTTCTGGTGAATTGATCTTTCCACCAGAGATATATAAAGATTCGAGACACAGCTTCTTACAAGTGTTTTTACAAAGATGAACAAAGAGAATTCTTAACATATGTAGCTTTTTCTATTCTTCTGTTCAACTCCTATTTTTCACTCATTCGATTGATAATTAACACTTGCTACACTTGGTTTATATACTATCAAGTTACATATGAATAAGACAAATAGTAAAAACAAGAATCTAAGTCTATTTATATGTTGCTTCATTTCTCTATCCGGCATCCTTGAATATCTTCAGTTAAGCATGGAAATGGAAATGTTTCTTTGTTCTCTTAAACCTGCAAATAAGCTGCCACATTCCTTTTGTATACAACCAATCCATGTGACTGTCAAGTCGCTTTCAACTGCTTTTTGATTATATTATCCGTTGAGACCTCAGCATTATCCGTTGATTCTCTAATACATTATCCGTTGAACGTGTCTTGAGTCATCTGTTGAAGCTTTATGTTTATCCGTTGATAATGAATTCCTTAGCAGTTGACCTTCTTTCACTTATACAAAATTACAAGGCATCTTCTATTTAAATTAGCCAACCTATTTTGAATATCTTTCTAGTAGTCAACATGACTCATGATTCACTACAAATTCTAAACTTCTAAGCTATATGTTGTATACGGAAATGTGCTCTAAACTTGTTTAATACAAGTTACTCCATCAATTGATGGTTACAAAACCATTTAACTTATCCACTTAAAGTGTTTTTTAAGTTATCATCAAGCCTACAACATATTCCTAACAACTTCTCAAGGTACACTTGGGTGGAATTTATGCATTCAAAAGATAAAACTTCATACATTATCATTGAACATTTAAAGAAGATTGAAAAATAGGCTGAACATCAAAATTCTGTGAAACGACTGAGGAGTGACAATGGTACTGAGTTTAAAAATTCCATATTCAATTAATTTTGTAAAGATAAAGGAATCACTCAAGAGTTCTCTGCTCCAAGAGCACCTCAACAAAATGGCATGGTTGAAAGAAAGAACAGAACTCTAGTTGAAGCTGCAAGGACAATGTTGCGGGATGCCAAGTTGCCAACTAGTTTTTGGGAAGAAGCTGTTAACACAGCTTGTTATACTCAGAATAGATACATGTTGAATAAAAGCATTGGAAAGTCACCCTACTCAATCATGTCTAAGAAGAAGCCTACGGTTAAGAATCTTCATGTGTTTGGAAGAAAGTGTTTTGTGTTAAAAGACAACTCTGAATATGTTGACAAATTTGACTCAAAAGTATTTGAAGTTATCTTTTTGGCTATTCATTGGAAATGACTGCTTACAAAGTCTATGTGATATATCAAAAGAAGATAATGGAGAACATATATGTGACATTTGATGATGACAAGTATCCTGACTTGGAATGTCTTGATGAAATTGAAGCTGAAGCTTTAAAATTTGAAAATCTCAACTTTGACAGTGATTTTGAAGATGAAGATGAAAAGAATGCAGATAATAGAGGAGAAGAAGAAGTGTAATATTCCATATTTTCATAAATATTTGGATTATCTCTAAAATCATTTTATTGCTTCATAATCTTATTTATTATTTTTAGGAGTTTATAAAATTTAGAAATCAATATTTTATTGATTATTTATCTTTAAATAATTTTTGGATTTCATTTAATTGTAAAATCATTATTTAATTTCAGAATTCTTCGAAAATTTTGGAATTTATATTTTATTAAGTTTGGAATATTCCGGGAGTTTTAAAAATTATTTTGGAGATTTTTAGGATTTAATTCACCTGAGTATCGATTCGTTTAATAGATAAAAGCGGGAATAAATTCCATTTTAGTAATTATTTTAAAACTTACGAAAATTTTATTTGACTAGTTTTACTTAGTTCGGATATTTTGAAATCTAGTTAGGATTTTTTTTAATTTATATTAATTGTGTATTGTATCGTTAACTAAATTGCGGGTTAGATAAAAATTTTATTGCGAGGTTTATATGATAAATAATAAAAAAAGGGGCAAGGGTTTGTTAACCGGGTTCAAACCGTTTTATTTCTTTTCAGTACATGTCTCTTTCCTCTCGCCATCTCTTTTGTTTCCCCTCTGTTCGCCGCTCTCCGCGTGCCGCACTCCTCCCTTCGGTAACCACCTCTCGCCGATTCTCTCTTTTTCTTTCCCTTCCTTTCCTCCCCGATTTCCTTCTCCCCTCTTTCCGTTTCTCGTTCCTTTTCTACACGGTTTCAATTTTTTCCGGCCGATTGGCCGCCTTGCTCCTTGGTTTTCATGGTTGTTGCTATGTATATATATATGTAGTTGTTCGTATATGTGATTGTGTGTGTTAGTGTATGTGTTGTGTGTGTGTAACTTGTGTGTGTGTGTCTGCGCGGGTGTGTGTGTGAGTTTGCTCGGTGGCGCATGGCGTGCGTGCATCGTGGTGTTGCTGTCCGAATTTCTTGGCTCTGTTACCCTGATTAACATTTTATTATTAATTTATTTACTGAATTTCTGCAGGGAAAAAATTGAGTAAATTTCGCGAAATAAAATAAATTCGTGTGAGAAAAACTTATTGAATCGGTAAAATACGCGTTGGAAACTCGAATTAATCGGGTACCCGCGAATTTTACCGCCGTCGACGATGAGACTTGGCGAGCCGACGGTGGACTATGATGATTCGATCTGAGTCCTACGATTTAAAATACAAAATACGATTTAAAAGTACAAATGACGAATAAAATTATAAAATGCGATTAAAACGTAAAATACGGATAACAACGATTAATAAGTATATTCGATTGGTGTATATGAATTGCGAATTGTCACTGTTGGTTGAATTGGTGGATGAGACTTGGACAATTGGATTTTTGGTAATTATGTTGTGATTGATTTGACCTCGGGATGTTCGACGGGTAGGCCGATAAACAAAGGAGACGCTGCCCGATTTTTGGGAAATTAATTCCGAAAATACGGGAACGTAACCTATAATTATCGGAGTCGTCGAACGAGAATATGTAATTTTACGTAACCTAATTACGTGTTGTTGGGACAAGATATTTTTATAAATAAACCGTTCGTCCGTTTAATACGAAACGAACGCGTATAGACTCAGAAAAATATTCCGCTTAAAAATACTTTCGAGACCCAAATTCTTTTGTTTCGAAAGGTCGCTTATTTTATGAATCATTCTGAGTCGATTTTGATCGATAAATCATATTTTTGACCCGATTTCCGTTCTAAGCGTATCGAGTCGACCCTTTTGACGAACCGAGGCATGTGTTATATGAATTATGTGATACGTGAGTTATGTGTTTACGTGCTATGTGAATTACGTGTGTACATGGATCAAGAGTCCTGTGTTTGTCTGTTATATTTATGTGTGGGCTATCGTATGGATAGACGATAGGCTTTTGACGCGTAGTTCGTCGAGTGATTATCTTTTAGATGATTAAAGTTGTATCTTTTAATTATAGATACGGATCGCTCGAGTTGATCGGGACCAGACATTGGAAAGAATGAAATGGAATGGTATTGGATATTTGGCTTCTAGCAATCGCAGGAGCGGCATATCAGTAAATTGTTGAAATAAAAGAGGGTGATGCCATAAGATGTCAGAATGAGGGATTGCGTTTCTACGAGTGTGACTAACTGCTACAAACCCAAAGGCAGGTATCCCTATCATAACTTATTGTTCAAGTGATATTTATTTTAAATCTTCTTATGCAAGTATTGCTTTCTCTATTCTCAGTTCAAAATAGATAAATGTTTTACATATCGCTGAAGTAAAATGCTTATCATGCAAGTACCCTCTGCTATTCTATGTTCAGAATAGTAAACGTTTTACTTATCAAATTACTGGATTTATAAATATTTTGGATTTTATGAAAGATGATTTTGTTGCGAGGATTTCTGCCCAAGTGAATTGGGGAATAAAATTATTTAGCATGTCGATTGATTCAGCTCCTTTTTCAATAAAAAGGTTTTTAAGATTGGAATGGTTACTGGTTACTGTTATAGCGTAGGTAATCGAGATATCAGTCCAGCTGTAATATCTTTCAAGGCGAGTATATGCCTTTTCTGGCGCCCTATAGGTACTGTATGGCTGCGGGATACAGATAGTACCTATACTTACGGTATGGTTGCGGGATACTGGTATTGTTTCACGACTAATCATCGAAAATAGCATGAAATATAATTGGTTCCAATCTAAATTGATATCTAAATTTCTTTATTGTTTTGATAATCATAGAATAAATGATTTATCAACTGTTTTTGTTTTGGAATAATGGTAAAATGCAGTTTTGATTGATTTATACTGATACTTACATTGTTGTTAAATATCAAATGTGGTATTAGTATAGATGATTGATGTTGACTTCAGTATGGGATGTTGTGAGTATCAAAGTTCGTATTGATATCTAATTTGATATGACAACAAAATAAGTATTAATTTCACGAGTTCGGTTTTGAGTAAAGTTTATAATTCAATCCATAATCATTGTTTCATGTTATTGTGGTTTACGATATTTCCGTAAACACTGTTTTACGAGTTTTATTCTCGTCAAGATTCAAAGTATTGCTAAAGCATTTCGCTCAAAAATATCATAATGGTTTTGAATACAATTAAGGAATCAATTCTGGGATTCCTCAACTAAAATTTTATGGTTCAGCAATTATGATTTTTAAATGTTCTGCTCTGATG
The DNA here is from genome assembly GCF_009905375.1 of Apium graveolens. Lineage (NCBI taxonomy): Eukaryota > Viridiplantae > Streptophyta > Magnoliopsida > Apiales > Apiaceae > Apium > Apium graveolens. The sequence continues at coordinate 305,245,361 of NC_133648.1, read as the reverse complement.
CAGATGTCGGTTTTATATCAAAATGACCTTATATTCACTATAATGATCTTGCTGAGCATTTCTTTCGCTCATACTTGCCTGTTTTCAAATTTAACCTCCAGTGAGGATTAGGTTGCGCTGTTTAGCTGTGAAATTCAAGGATGCAAAGAAGAAGCTCTTGGAAGGTGGTTGGTCCAGGGTTTTGCGGGCTAGTGTAAGTTTTATGGTGTAAATTTGTTTATATTATATTATATTATAGTTGTGTATTATATTTGGGCCTAGTATACTTCATTTCGAAGTTATACTAGTGGGTTTAGTTTTGAGTTGGAATTTATTGAAAAGAGTTTTAAAAGAAAGTGAAAAATTTATTGATGGAATTTGGAATTCTTGTTTCTAGAACTGTAACCTTAAAAGATCTTGGAGTAGTTTGGGGTCATTTATGATAAATATCTTCCGCTGACATTTATTTATTAATTTAACAGGTTAATTTGGATTGAGGTTTTATAGTGACGACCAAATCCTCTGACCCCGGATTTGGGGGCGTTACAAGAAGAAGCTAGTGAACCAGTAAATTCTGCAAATGAGAAATCATCTCAAGACAGAAGCTCACCTGAATTTAATAGCACAAACTCAGGGGAGAAAGAGATGGTGGTTCTGCAAGTCATGCCAACAATGAAGAAAATGAGGATACCTTTAGTCACCAAAATCATCACACCAGAAAATAGGATAAGAGATACTATTATTGATGAACCTAATGCTGGTGTGAGGACTAGAAGTGCCACTGCAAATGAATGCCTACATGGATTCTTCTTGCCTCAAGTTGAGCCTAAGAACACTGTAGAAGCTCTACTTGATCCTAACTGGATAATGACTATGCAAGAAGAGATAAATCAATTTGAAAAAAATAAAGTTTGGGAATCGGTTCTTGCTCTAAGAAATAGAAGCATCATTGAAACAAAGTGGGTGTACATGAACAAAATGGATGAAAATTATGTTATTACTAGAAACAAAGCAAGACAATGATGAAACATTTTCTCCAGTTGTAAGAGTTCAAGCAATAAGAATTTTACTTACATTTGATGCACATTGAAATTTTAAAGTGTATCAAATGGATATGAAAAGTGTATTCCTCAACGGTGAACTAGAGGAAGAAGTCTATGTGCAACAATCTCCTGGCTTTGAAGAGCCAGAATTTCCAGATTTTGTGTACAAACTATTTAAGGCTCTCTATGGTTTGAAGCAAGCACCAAAAGCATGGTAATATACCTTGTCAGAATTTTAAATCAATAATGGATTCACTAGAGGCACAATTGATAAAATTTTATTCAACAAACAACATGGTGATGACATTATTGAAACAACTAGCATTTTCGTGATATGGTTTATGAGAATAAAATATAATTTTATATAATTTTGTGGTTTATATGCAATTTCTGTGAATTAGTAAAAGAAAAATTAAAAAAGTCTTGTTCCAATTTGATGAGTCACTAAAGGGTTTAAGCTATGTTTTGAAAGCATAATTGAGTCAGTTGTTGTCGGGTCGTCAGATGGGACGTGACCCATTATGCGGAAAATGGATTTACTGAAAACAGTGGGAATAAGAAAGCAAGCGGATTAAGTCGAGTTATAAAAGATATTGAGTCCTCTGTGTATTGGTGTTATATGATTCGAATTTTTCAAAGGTTATACTGCTATATGAATTATCGGGTACGTGGCATAATCATAAACATCTATAAAAAGGGAAATTATGTGTTAAGGTGTAAAAATACGAGTTGTGGTTGATGTTACTATGTGAATATATGTTATTTGATAGTTATGTGTGTTTGTGAATTTGTGATTCGCGAGTTTTTAAAAGGATTTATTTGGTATAAATAAGAATTATTTGATCCTTATATATATTTATAAAATCATCAGAGTATGTTCAAACTATGAAATTTGTTTTATTATCTCCAGAATAATTCTAGAGACTTTTTAAAAATAAGATTTGGATTTATTTTAAGGTCTGCTTATTTTAAAGTGATTTTACAAAAGTCATTTCTATTTTCTGAGTTATCTTGCTAAATTCGCTGAAAATAAACCGTTCTCTCAATTATTATTTTAAAAAAATACTGGGAGATAGATATTTTCATAAACTTTATTTTAAAAATAAGTCTCGATTTTTTAATTTCTTTTTCCTATTTATTATTGAATTTATCAAAAATAATCAATATTGTTTTAGTCAGAAATGGGTTAATTGATTTTTTTAAAATATACGAAACTGTCCCTGGGCATATGTAACCAAGGAGTAGCCTCCCCTCCCCTTTTTTATTCCCTGTTGAGCTCTCTCTCAGTCTCTCTTTCTTCTCTCCTTTTGGTAACTTCTCTCTACCATTACTCATTCGTTTATTACCCGATTTTTGTATCCAAAGCCGGCTATGAGCTCGGTTTTACTCCCTCTTTACTCATCCCTGCCTGCATGCATGTTTTGTTGTAGTTTTCTGAAAATCCATTTCGGGTTCTTTGTTCGAAATCCAAATTTTAGTCCGGTATTGATGATTCCGTGATTGCTATTGATTATATTCGATTGGGAATTGATATATATATATGCTTTAATTGGAGTTGGATGTGATTGGAAACTCGTTAGGGAACCTCAATTTAACTCCACCACTGGCGATGAACTCCGGTGAGCTGGTGGAGTGGACAATGATGATGATTGGGTCTGAAATTAATGAAAAACAATTATCTTTAGTTAAAATTCGAGTTGCATGTTGTGTTCGAAAAATTTCAAAAATTTAATCTTGAATTTTCTTGAATTTTTCATCGAGATATTAGTCAATATGTGGTATTATGACTTGTTGAGTGATTAATTGATCGTAATGAAGGTTGCATGTAGAGATGTAAAATTTTAGATTTTATAATTCAAAATAAGGTCTTTTATTCGGTTAATCGGTTATAGTCGAGTTATGTGATTTTGTGGTATACGAATCGAACTACGTGCTAACGTGGATTTGCATGTAATAAGTGTAATTGTCGGTTATAGAATCTAAACTTATATTTGGTTTTAAAGGAAGTAAGAATCGAGTCCCTGAAATTCAAGTCTCGTATTATAGATTTGATTCGATATGTTAAATCGTTAGTTGGAAAATCGCATTAAGTGAATTGCATGTTATGCTTTATAAGAATAAATGGATAGGTTGTTGATCATTGTGTTATGATATAAATGGATATGTTAGAAGTTAAGTATTAGGAATTGATTGGGATTATGACATTCTGTGATTGATTGTTGATTGTTGTTGTTGAGAAAAGGGTAAGCGTATTTACGAATACGTCATGCCCAATTTCCGAGAGAAATTATATATAAGTATAAGGGATATAGACGTAAAGGTTTTAACGAGATTTGGATATAGATAAGTCATGTTTGATTATGTGAATACATGATCACCTGCTATGTGTAAAGTAATGATGAGTTGATAGCATAAAGGGTATAAATGTGTTAACCTACCTAATATGTGATATGTGTGATATAATTATAATAAGAAAAGAGGATAATACGATTGGGGTAGAAAGTTAGACATTCTGAGAAATGTTGGGAATTAATAAGGTTTCTAATTAGGGTTCATTTTGTATTGTAGAATTGGAAAGCGAAGGCGTTCGAACTAGGAAAGGAAAAGAGGTTTAGGTGGAAGTAATCCAAATCCCGTGAAAAAAGAAAGCTTTGTGAGGTAAGTAACTTTCCCTTTTTATTGTGATTCGATCATAGAGAAATGGTTATGATATGCATTGATAAAGTAAAGGGCCTTCTTAATATTATCACTAAATCTTGTGATAAACCCTGTTATTAGTTCGTTTATTTCAAGTACTTTTACCCTGTTCCTAATTCATATTATCCTTACGATCCCTTGACCCTACGTAACATGTTGAATATTTCTTACTCGAAATCTTGTGAACCTAGATTCGTATAATGATAACTTATGCCTTATCGATATAATTTTCCCTAAAATTGCCATGATAATATCCTTGATAATACCTATGCTTGATGATCGATCATTTTCCAAACTTACGTTTCTTTCGTTCCCATTTGCTTATTTCTCTTGAATACTTGAATCTAAGAATGATTTTTGACTCGAAAGAGTCCAAATGAATATAAATATTGTTGTTAATGTTAAAATGAATTTAGTTTAAAACTTCTATGTTTTCCAATATAAAGGTTTTCAATGAATTCCTAAATATTAGATAGAGACGTAAGAGGCTAGCGGGACTAGTCCAGTCATGTAAGAGGCTAGCAGAGCTAGTCCATTATTATAAGGTTGAAATAATGCCATAGGTACCTTAATGACCGGATAGAGGTCAGTACGGGCTGATCACCCGTATTATAATTAAAAGATGGATATTCCAATCAAGGGTTCTATATTGTTAAAATAAAAGTGAAAGATTGATAATTTTTGCAATGAGCACTATTTATTGTAATTTAATTTGATATTGAGTAGTATTGATTGACCTTCTTAAAATTGTGAGAATCCATTTGAGAATCATATCACTTGACTTTGAATACCTGATTATACAGAAGTTCAGTCTTAAAATCCTTGAAAGCCTTGAACCTCTTAATTTGAAATCATTTCTTAGATATTGCTAAGATACTGCCACCTAGTTTATTGAGAATAAGAATGCTTCTATTTTCTTTATATTTAGAATCATTTTTTTAGTTACTTGTTGAGCCTTTTAGCTCATTTATTTTATGTTGATCTAATCAAGGTAGTTAAGCAAGAAGATGGCCAGACTTAGAAGCACCGCTCGTAAGAGTGTTCCTGGCGGTCCTTTCCGTACTGTCATATTTCAGGTGCCAGATCAGGTAGATGATGTGTGAGAAAGTGATGATAGTTGGTGGGAATTGTAATAGCCGGTTCAGATACTTGTGGGTTATCTAGCGATTCCAAGTCGGAATCGCGTTTTTGGATTTATTGATATAAAGGGTTGTAATTATTATATTTCTGGTTGATAGTTATAATCTTGTCTCATACTTTATCATGTTTTGATCCTTGTAGCTTTCAAAGTTTAATATATTTCTGCTGCTATATTATATTAGTATATTAGTGTTGTGGGTACTCATTCCCAACCCCGAGTTTGAGGGCGTAACAATTATTCTAGTACAAATCTATGTGGATGATATCATCTCTGGATCTACTAATGAGAAGTTATGTCAAAGATTCTCAAAACTCATGCAAAGTGAATATGAGATGAGCATGATTGATGGGAGAATTAAGTTTATTTCTTGGCCTTGAAGTTAGTAAAAGAAGTGAAGGAATTTTCATCAGTCAAACTAAATATGTTAAAGATCTTCTGAAGAAATTTGGAATGGTGGATTGTTGTAACTATGAAATTTTCACCCTATCACAACATTAGGGGTTACAAGAGCTATAATACTATATTTTCATAGCTCACTAAGGTGTTACACATAGTAACACAAAAGACTATGTTGCCATAGATAATGAATAATTTTCTTTTTTAAATTTAACCAAAATTAATTTTTTTCCTTTAAAAATAATTAACTCGAATAAAATAAAATATTTATTTTTCTTATGAAGTAAAAATATGAATAATGAGTGATATATTTTAATTTATTTAATATATAATTTTAATTTTAATTTGAAAATAAATGACTAAATTTTAGTAAATAATTTAATAAAACTAATAAATTTTGTTTGGAATCATCAAACATTTATTTATTAAAAACTAAAAGCATGTAATATCTTTGAGTTTTTACAAATATATATATATATATATATATATATATATATATATATTAATTGTAAGATTTAAGGCAGCTCGTGAGCCAGGGTAGGCGTGCAATTTAGAAAATACTACAATCACACACACTATAAATATTATAAAAATTAAATTAAATAAATTAAATAAATGGTATATCATTGAATTGGCCAAGCGGGTAAAATTTGGGGTGGGCACCTAAAATTTGAATAGCGGGAAATAAAATTTTCGGACAAAAGATGGGAAATAGATTAAAGACTTGTTTATCTCTTTATCCGTTTCACCCAGTCTCTCTCTCAAATCATCACATTAGGGCTTTATTAGGGTTGAAACACCGTTCACCCAACAAAATTGAGCAGTAAATTCTGGTCGGATTCAAGATTCTGAGTTCAATTAGGGTTGGAGCAGAAGATTTGGGTTCAAACACCTCTTCCATTTTTCCAGTTTAGTTTTAGTTTGATTTTGAGGTATAACCTCTCTGCCCCCTGCTACTGTAAGTTTGAATGTTTGCTTTTATGCATCATCTTCATGAACGCTCTGAAAAATGTCATCCTTTCTCTCTACAATTTCTTTGTAAACTTCTTTGGTATCCCTTCTACTTAATGTCAACTAAACTTTTGATTTCTCTATTTTTAAGCAGTCATCTTCTTTTGATTGAGTGGTAATTGATGCTAATTTGTAGTGATATATGATATATGGAAGTTGATTATGATTACTTTGTGCTATATTATTATTTTAAATTCTGGCATTGAAAAGAGTTTTTAAAGGATGTTGTAAAATTATATTATAGTTGATATCTTCTACTATAATATAGACTCAATTTGATGTTTTGGTTATTTATTTTAACAACGCTAAAACATGTGAAAGATTTGTACTCACTAATGTTATGTTTTTCGTATAATTTTATTGAAAACCCCTTTTTAACTAATTTGAAATTTTACTATAATATACTGATGGATCAACTTGGTGAACTGAGAAGTATTTTGAATGCTAGCTAGGGGCAATTGATTATAGTTGGTGTTTCGGCATGCTAGAGTTGTTAAACGGTTTACAAACTATTTTCAGGATGTTATAAGAATCAAGAATAAGAATCCGGATGATAAGAATTGCATTGTCAATGATCAGGTGAAAGGTCTTCCTTAAGTTACCTAGACATATGCATTTGGTGATGGATTCCTGAAACGGGTCCATATCTATTTACGCTATTTGTTGTCAAATTCCCTTTTAAGGCATTTTAAGTTGGTCTATATATGTGATTTCTAAAATTATTACATCTTCAACCTATTTAGGATTCTATTTTAATTTCGTAAAACTTTTAGAAACTCTAGCTTAATTGTCTGTGATACTTGTATAGAATCCTTTTCTTGGTAGCCTATGTTATTCAATTATTCATTGTTGAATTATTTATGAACATGGTGACTTGAGCAAAACCGAAACAATACCTGCAACTTTGGTATGTGCGCATACTATCATTGATTGTGCCGCCGGGCGACCAGCGGAACTAATAAAAACTGTAAGTAAGCCGATCAATACTTTGTAATATGTAAAAGACATACTTCTGGTTATTAGTTCAGAGTTTCTAATGTTCTTGTATGTTTATTCGGATAAGTTGTTTATTATTAAATGGTTACACAATTAGTATCCTTTGTTGGTGTGTCTGCATAATTTAATATACTCTCTTTTAGGTAGAATGAGATGGAACATGAAAGATAAAAAGAAGAGCAGGTGGAAGCACATAATATTGTACCATGATAAAGTACTTATTATAATTTGTGTTTCCTTAAATCTGTAGGCACCATCATAAGTTTCATCTCTCTCTCTCTCTTGTGAGTCTGTTTTATATGTAGTTGCATATATATAAGATGCAAGTGTGTTTGTTGTTGTAGACTCACCTGTGACATGTTAGGGATAATAAAGGTTCAGTATTTCTGTTTCTTTTATTTTTTAAGATGTAAATAAGCACATAAGCACTTAGTACGAAGTCTTTCATTCTGATTTTAGTTTCATGAACAAATATCAATCTTAGAAAATGGCAAAGCTTCTTCTTGATCCGAGGGTAAAAACAAAGGTTAGCAATCGTAGCCTGGCCTCAATTACACCAGCCAATATTATTGCTCAACCAGGCTCATTTTTCTTTTTCTTCATTTTAGAATACTAATTCTAGTAGGCTAATCTTTAATGTTGCTGTTACATTATTTTTTTCTTAGTTAGTGCCTTATTTCCAAACCTTCCATAGTTGTTGTAAGTTGGCTAATATGAGTATAGGTTCATGACGCTGTTGATTGCTTGGCTGTTGACCGGGTGCCATATTTTGTGGAAATGAAGCAAGTGTAGAATATAAATTATGCTAATTTGGGTCTTAGTAACGACTATAGCAAACTGATACCACCTTCCATCTGAAGTCTGATAAATCTTTATTGGTTAGATCTAGCATATTATCGGCTTATAGGATAAATACCAGTCTCTACAAGGAGCTCGCTTGGTCTGATAATTTTGAGTAACACAAAGTGTAACGACCGAGAAATTTCGACTGTTTTATATGATATTAAATGAATAATTATGTGATTTATGATATTATAATTTATGACTGATCATAGAGGTTAGCTGTTACGTGATATATATAGGTTCTGTGTGGTTCTGGTTATTTTCGGGTATTTTATTACTCGTTAAATGGATTTATATTAAAAATTATACTATCCGGGTTTCGTTTTAATAGCTATTATTTCGTATAGAGCGACTGGCATTATTTTGCATAATATGGCATATACCATGATGATTTTCCGAATATCCATTTAAATTAGAAAGTGTTTTGTTTCTTGAAAAATGACTTATCCGAGCCCCTATCGGGACTAAAAGCCCACAAAAATCGTATTTTTATTTTTATAAAATCGTGAGACTGGTAAATATTCAATATTCTTGCATATTTGAATTATTCATAATTTTTGGGAAATTTTAACATAAATTTTGTATTTATTGGATTAAAAAAATTATTCCTTGTTAATTATTGATTTCAGGCTAATTATTTTTATTAAATGATATAATTAGGCCCCAAATAATTTTAGTAGTATTTTTGTGTAAGTATAAATAGTTTTTTATTAAATTTATTATTAAAAATCAGGTTTATATTTTATTTTTCAGAAAATAGAAAAATATTCTTTGAAAACCTGTTCTTGTTGTTCTTAAGGGTTATTGGAATCAAACCCAAATTTGGAGATGATAGGAGTCTCAGAATTTGATGTATGAGTAACCAAATTGCTCGTGATTCAATCCTCTATACATCACAATCATCAAAACCATCAAACGATTGGTAATTCTTAATCTCGATTTTTAGGATTTATACCAAAATTGGGGGATTTCTAATTTAGTGATTTTTATTTTTTTTTATTACATGAATAGCTTCTACATGATCAGTAGAATCGATTGATGCCAATTTTATTGATGTTATAGTTAAAATTTGTATGGTCGAGTTCTTGTATTTTTACTGTTTTAATTTTTAGTTTTCCGATTTGTTCTTGATTGGTTTGTTAGTTATAATCACAGTAACAGATTCTACGTAATCAGAGCATCGTTTTGATATATATAACTTGAATTTTGATCACGTTTTTGTTAAATTCGATTCATCGTCGGGGTTCTTCGAAGCTCGGCCAGAATCTTTAAAGTCTGAGTTGTGTATTGATGTTGTTAGATTAATCGAGTTGCTGGAGTGTTGTGGAATGGATGGGGACTGATTTATGCTCTTTAACGATCGAACTGGAGGGTTTTTGGGGGATGCCGGAATTCAAATTGGGGTTCGCCGGTTTCTAGAATTTTCCAGATTCCGGCCACCCTCAAGAATTTTACGGCGGCTGTTCTTCAGGGTTCGGGTTTTGACCTGTTTTGTTTTTATTTTGAACCGATTTTGATTCTGTTTTCCCCAAAACCAAATCCTAAATCTGTTTCTGTAACTTTCTTTTTAAAAATTAATTCAAAGATCATTTATAAATTCTAAAAATTGTTTTTAAATTGAAAATTTATTTAGTTAAATTATTTAAAATAATTAACTAAATTATTTTAATTCCTGAAAATTATTATCTCTATTATGTTCAAAAATCTAAATTTGATTTAAATATTTATAATTTATTTTAAGTTAATTATTTATGGATTTAATTAATTAATTAATTCATTTAATTAATTAATTTTATCTATAAATAGTTAAATAAAATGTAATTATTTATAATTAAATTAAATAATGATTTAAAATTCATTTTGAACTTTTATAAATTATATAAAGGTATTTAAAATTTATTTAATATTGTTATTAATTGAATTTTTCTTATTTTATTCATAATAAATAGACCTTTTGTATGTTTAATACGAAAGGAACGTGTCTAGACTTAGAAAAAAAATTCCCCTTCCAATAAAAATACTTTCGAGACCTAAATTCTTTTGTATCTAAAGGTTGCTTAAATTGCGAGTCATTTTGAGTCGGTTATTGATCGGTTAATCATATTTTTGACCCAATTTCAATTCTAAAAGTATCAAATCCTATCTTTTGACGATTTGACTTGCGTGTTACATGAATTATGTGTTTATGTGTTATATAAATAATATGATTTCATGCTATATGACCCGTATGCTATCTGTTACAGTTTAGATGCTATGATTAGTTATAAACAATCAGGTAGATGTCGAGACATATAATTACGTCGATTGAGTTTAGTTTCGTCAATTGAAATAGTACTTTTGTTATGGAATCAAGTAGCAAGGAGCGCAGTCAGGGTTAGAATGAGTTGGTAGCGAGCAGTTATAAGCTAACGATAAAATGAAGAGTAGTGGGCATACCAGGCAAGTATTCCTCAACCCTCTTATGATATATTGCTAGTATTTCTTCCTTATTCTAAATTCAGAATAGTTAAATGTTTTATATTTCGCTACAATTACTCTTAATTATGCAAGTATCCTATTGTTCTTGTTCCTCATTATGAATTGTGATCTCTTGAGCAAGTACCTATTGTTCCGGGTGATTTGCGAACCCTGAATCGAGATGTTTTAAAATCAAAGTGATTTGACATCAAAATACTCCATGGACTGGATGGTTACGATAAGGGCTAGAGATGGATGAACCCCTTAATTATGGAGGCCATAGTGTCTGGGTACCTTGATATGTTGGTGGATCTATACAGATGGGTATAGATCCGCACTATATCCTGACTGATCAGCAGGGTATAGTGTATATGTTGGTTCTAGTATCTCGTCTAATTTATTGTTGATGGCCATTAATGACATTCCTTCTTGAAAAGTTCTATGATTACAAAACCAGAAAAATACCTGATTCAAAAGATGAATCAGTAAATTACTCGTTGCTTTAATTTATATTTGAAGGCTCCTAAAGACCAATGTTTTATTTGCTCAACTGTTTCAAATAAATAAAAATGTTTATGAATTACTTAAAGATTGTCTAGAGAATTGTTTTGAAAGTGGTACCTGGAATCATTTATATTACTTACTGGGCATTTTTGGCTCACTCTTGCTTTGTGTATTTTTATTTTTTTCAGAATCAAAGGAGGATAAAAGTGAATAGCTCCTAATAGACAATAAAATTAGAGAGATCCCAGTTGCGAGAGGATGGAGATGTGAGAATAAATAATACAAGGGAGTTAGTAAAGAGGTAATAAACTTTTATTTAGTTGTTGTAAATATTAGAAGATTAGATTCTTGTTTCATACCATAACCTGTAAACGATTCGGAATTGAGAGGTCATCTGTATATTATTTTAATATACGGGTTTATATTATGTAAAGATTGTTTAGTGAAATCCAATCTTGACCCCGAATTTTGGGATGTTACAAGTTGGTATCAGAGCAACATGTTATTGGTTCCTGAAATAAGAATATGTGGAAGTAAGACAGGATTGACAGGTCATATAAGATAACGAAGATCCTAAGTATGCTCATTTTGAGTTTGAGTTGAGTGTGAATTAAGATTAGCGGATCCGATATTATTTATTAAGATATGATGTTGTTAAGATATGTGTAAGGCGAATATACCAACGCTATAGATATATTGAGTATTTAGATCCTATAATTATGATGAGTTGACGGCTTGATAGATATTGGGTAAACTACCATGATTTCTATATGATTTCAAATGGATGTGAGATTTGATTCTTTCAAGAATTTGTAAGAAAGGAGATAAATGAGTATTGGTATGATCCTGTTTAGGATCACGTAGTGGGAAATGGCTACTAATCTTTTACCGAGTGAGGAAATCAGAGAGTTAGAATTGCCAGTTTTGGAGGCACTCTTAATGGTTGACCCTAGATACTTTTGCGAGATGTTCTTATTAATGTCAGTTATTCCTTGGGCACCATGCAAGGAATGATACATTTACCTTATTAGAAATACTTTAAGTTAATACGAAGATACGACCTTATCTACGGACAGAATATTGGAATGTCCGATTGGTTGTAAATATGGAATCAAAAATGGTGGTTCGAGTATCAAGGTAATACTAGCTGTTAGCATTGGAGATAGAGTAATGAATAAGGTAGTTATGTAACGGTAAATGAAGTTTACGTCGATTAATGAAGGTGAAATGAACCCAATGAGGGGTAAAAGATATACTGAAGTGGATAGACCCTTATGTGGTGGTTTCTTTAATTAGATACCTTATTGATAGATTATGAGAATAACAAATAACTCATATAGTAATGATGACCATGTGTGCGATTTTCAAAATTTTAAAATAAGTATTCGAAAAAAATTTTCTTAATAAATTTCTAAAAGATATTTACACAAAATGAGTTTTCAAATTTGGTTGTCAAATTACTACTTGAGTTTCTTGTTTTTTTTAATCAATATATTACCTAGAAGAATAGTTGATCTGGACTCAATATTTTTAGTGCAGAGGATCAAATAGACCCGCGATTACGGAGAAGTTTAAAAGTTTTCGGATAGAGAAGAGCGCAAACCCTGTTTAATAGTATCAACAATAAAGTCAATATGAGGGAACATTATTTATTTAATTCATGAAACTATTAAGGTTTACAAATGTTCGTTGACCCAAAAAAAGCAAAGGATGATTGAAGAAACCGGAGGAATCTTCCAAATGATTGAAGAAGAATAATATTCTTATCAACGGAGTCGAGGTGTTGCATGATCGATTGTTATTCTACGTGGCATAAATGAAATTGAAAGCTATGACTATGAATCCTGTAAGGACGTGATTATGGTCGAATTATTAGAGTATAGAGAGTGGAGGTACGACGTTAAAAATATAAGAAATTATTATTGTTGACGAATTTACGAAGGCATTTCCCGGGGACTTTCTGAGATTATTATCTGATGTGGATTTTAAGTCTATAATTTAATGAGCCTTGAAGGGATACGTGAATGAGATGTGGAGGATGACCAATGGTAACATTCTTTTCTATGATGTGATAGCGTATATTCCCCTTGAAAGTCATTACATTCCTTTCAAATTATTGTTCCTTCAAAATATTTCTTCTAATTAAGACAAACAGTGTTATGATATGATACTTTGTCGAAACGACGAAGAGTCTGGTGGCACGCCACCTAATCATGTGATGTATGCCATATAGTATGAAAGACTGGCCATCTTGGGTATGGATATGGTTGTCTCATTCATATCTAAGTTATCATTTATTCTTCTTCTCTAATCATGATTTATTGAATTATGAATTCTTTCACTTGTTTTGTTGCACTGTTATTCTTTAAAAAAAAACTTTCTAATCAGAATCATATACCCAAATTCTCTTCTTATGTAAGGTCTACTCTTTAAGTATAGCATATGAAATTATATGTTGAGTATAGATGTGATTGCAAGCCAATAAACGTTGGACATTTACGTGCAAAGAAGAATCGATATGCAAATAACGTGGGTGGCACGAAGACATCAAATCAGGAACAGATATATGTTGTATATGATACATTTCAAGTCTAAGATTTTGGCGTGAAATGGATTAGCTAGCAAATCGTATTAGGTAAATTAGCAATAGAAATAAGAAACTAAAGTTGTGCGTATCGGACAAAGTAAATGAATGATGGGACAACAGCAAAAGACTAAGGAATTTTTAATAATAACTCAGACGAGCGATTAATACGTAAGAAGGCGAAACATACTTCAATCACGGGGAGATACTTGCTATGAAATTTCGACATCAAAGAAATCTCGAGTACGATAAATCTCAAGCGTGTTCTTCAAGGAATTGTTAAGGCTCCTAACTCAAGTAAGTTAGTTATGATAAATTTGATGCTTATAACTGAGCCAGTGAAGAAGGTTCCATATAGAAATACATAAATGAAGATGAAGAAATGGTGATCTAATTGCGAAATCTTTTAGTAAATAACGCTTTCAAACCAAATGAATTCTCATAGGTTATGATGGTATTGGTTGAGACCATGTGTTGGTTATCAGAAGTTGAACAAGTTAACTAATGAGAATAAATACATATTGTCAAAGATAAATGAGTTGCTCTATTAGTTGGAAAGATGCAATATAATTTCTTAAAGATAAGTATGTACAAGAATCAACAATAGAGAATAATATTAAAAGATATTCTTCAACCGGATTTATGGACAGGTGTGAGTAATATGAATTGTTAGTTAAAGAGCTGGAATTGAAAAATGAACTAGAAAAATCCTGGAATAAATTTTTGAGAAACAACAGAATAATTTTATATTCATTAGTGGAATTCTGAGTGATTTTGAAGAAATAAATCAAAGGTATGGTTATATCCTTAGTTTGATAAAAAGATGTATGTTATGTCAGTTAGTAGTATATGTGATTATCGGCATGATATCTTCTGAAGTATGATGAAATGATGAGATTGGAGGACGGTGGTAAAGTGATATAGTTGTTGATTGTTTGGTTGATTGTGGGTGTCGGCTTGAGTCCGTCTGGTAGTCGATAATATAGAGGAGATGCTGCCCAAATTTTCGGAAAATACCCTACTTTTAAAGGTGGAAAAGTATACTTCCGCGTGTTAATGATATTTCCGCTATTACTCCAAATGATTGCGATCTCGGTTCTTAAAAAAGGTTGTTATGACCAAACTAAATTTATATAATTAGATTTTGATTTCATTTAGCTAGACATCACTTGGTTCAATTGATCAATTAAAAGAGTTAATTTGTTACTTTTACTAACTTATGGTTAGTTAGATGGAAATCAACTCCAATTAGATTAAGTCAAATTCTGACATGATTTCCATATCCGAATTCAAAGCAATTAGAAAGTTGGAGGAAGTAAGGACATTAGTAGAATTCAGAAATTTAGTGGAATTAGCGCGATGTTACTACAAGCATGTGAAACCTTATAAATATGCCCTTTTGTAATAGACAAGAGAATTAAAAAGTTATTTGCACATGCAAGTGAAAAGGACGTTTTCAAGAACTAAAGGTTCAAGATAAGAACCAAGAGAAGGAAGGAAGAGAATGAAGAAGAGAGGTTGAATAAACGAGAGATTAGTAAATATGCCAACATGGATGTTGTTAGATGATTAAAGAGATTTTATCACCTACAATAGGGTTTTATTAGAGGACTTGAAGGTATACCAATATAGAACGATGATGTAATGAGAATTATTCCAAAATACTGGAAAACTCGCGAATACAAATATTTGAGGTATGATAGAGGCTGGCAATGTTAGCATGTGAACTAAGGAAAGAAATGTATTGATTATGTAGGAAAGAAGATATATAGTTGGCTTAAACCCCAATAATTTGAAACATATCTTCAATTCGAGAAAGTCAAATATGACGGAGGATAGTTGGAATTAGTTAGAAATGATAATTGCGTGATTAGAAATTATTTGCGCAAAGTTAAGGTGGTAGTTTTTAATTCAGCAAAAAGAAAAGATGGATTATAGTAGTTTTATTAGTTATGAATTGAAAGCTTTCATTCCAGTGTTAGCCACAGAAATGGCTTATCTAATGATGAACAAATCAGTACTGTTAACACGAAGAAATCATTTATGTTAAGAAGAGACAATAATTTTGAGGATGGAGAAATTAACTAGGAAAGGAAGTGGAATCAAAAGGATGATAAAGAAATTTGATATGATGATCCAGAATATAAGTAAGTTACGAATGTCAGGTGTGACATAGCTAAAGTAAAGGATGGAGTGAAACGCCTATAACCGAAGATAGGGAATTCATTATGAGAATGCGATTAAATAGGGAAGGTTAAATGAAGGAATTGATTGGCATGACATAACAGTGGAAATGGAAGGACATGTAAGTAAATGTCATATCTACTGAAGAATCGAAGCCAGTATCAACGGTTAAACATACTATTATAACTATTTCAAAAAAATGAGTATAGCTCGTTAAGGAACGATATAGTAGAATCACTTGAAAATCAAAGCCGGAGAAAGCGTTATTTGAATTATTAGGGGTAGGTTAACCAAACCTAATCATTCTTTTATTAATGAATAATTTACCCGTTGAATAAGTAGATATTGCTTCAAGGAGATTGTGGCACGTTATCAGATTCAAGTATGGATTGTAATTGATCAATATTATTACTTGATTTAATATATTGGAAGAAGTATTAAAAGTGTGGTGAACCGTGCTGAACCAAAATAAGATATACCGCTCATGGATTAACGGGCATCAAGTAAGGCAGAACTAAAAGATAGGAATTTGGCTAAACATCTCTAACTCAAGAGATTCAAGTTACTCCAAAAATATGATACAAGACATAGGTGAAAAAGAAAACTTTCTAATAATGTGGCATAAAGACAAGAATAAACGTTGTATGTGACGGAACGTTAGAGAAAAGCGTTGCCATAAATTTTTATATCGGGACTCCCTAGAACCAAATAAATGATAATATGGGTTAAAGTATGGGGTGATGTATTCAGATTAGTGTATTTTCTTCAAACTAGTAAAAGATTTTCGCTCAATATTCGATTATGATTCATAAAGATTAAGGTATGATAATAAGTTTATGCATTACTCGTATCCAGTTGAGATTTTCTCTTTAATTTTAAATTTTGGGAGTTGATTTAGGAACGTTTAGAAACAGAAGGCGCCTTGTTCTCAGCATATCATTCACAGGTGGACAAAAAGAGTAAGGGGATAATTAAGAAACCTTGAATGTGATTGAAAACGACTACAAGCTGGGCTAATTGGGAAAAGAAATACGTGCAAAATGAAGTGTAAGAATCCGTAAAAGTGAAAGTGTTCATAAGCACGACTGATTAGAATTAAAAAGAAAAGATGATTAGTATGAATTATGTTGATCCTTTTGAGACAGTAAGATAGGCAGGAAGTTGTGAGTGAGTTGGCTTTACCGCCACACGTGTAGCAACTTCATAGGGTGTTTACATGTATAACCAGGAAGGGTAATTTAGCTCCATTGTGTATAAAATGGAGACTTGAGTAAGGTGTATGAATCATTGATAAATTATGATGTCAGCAAGAGGTTGTTAAATAATAATTGATACTGTGAGATGAAGTCTATGAAAAGTTGTAAGGTTGAGAAGTCAACCTGGGAAATTATACGTGAAATACTTGAAAAACATCAGTATTTGTTTCTTGGCGTGATTCTGAGGACAGAATCCTTTTAAGGGGAAAAGGATGTAATGACCGAGAAATTTTGACTGTTTTATATTATATTAAATGAATAATCATGTGATTTATGATATTATAATTTATGATTGATCATAGAGATTAGCTGTTACGTGATATATATGGGTTATGTGTGGTTCAGGTTAATTTCGGGTATTTTGTTAAGCGTTAAATGGATTTATATTAAAAATTATAATATCTAGGTTTCGTTTTAATAGCTATTATTTCGTATAGAGCAACTCGTATTATTTTGCATAATATGGCATATACCATGTTGATCTTCCGAACATCCAACTAAATTAGAAAGTGTTTTGTTTCGTGAAAAATGACTTTTCCGGGCCCCTATCGGGACATAAAATCCCACAAAATCGTATTTCTATTTTTATAAAATCGCGAGACTGTTAAATATTCAATATTCTTGCATATTTGAAATATTCATAATTTTTGGAAAATTTTGATATAATTTTTGTATTTATTGGATTTGAAAAAAATTATTCCTCGTTAATTATTGATTTCAGGCTAGTTATTTTTATTAAATGATATAATTAGGCCCCAAATAATTTTAGTAGTATTTTTGTGTAAGTATAAATAGTTTTTTTTATTAAAATTATTATTAAAAATCAGGTTTATATTTTATTTTTCAGAAAATAAAAAAATATTTTTTGAAAACTTGTTCTTGTTGTTCTTGAGGTTTGTTAGAATCAAACCCAAATTCGGAGATGATAGCAGTCTCAGAATTTGATGTATGAGTAACCAAATTGCTCGTGATTCAATCCTCTATACATCACAATCATCAAAACCATCAACGATTGGTAATTCTTAATCTCGATTTTTAGGGTTTATACCCAAATTTGGGGATTTCTAATTTTGGGATTTTTTATTGTTTTTGATTACATGAATAGCTTCTACATGATCAGTAAAATCAATTGATGCCAATTTTATTGATGTTATAATTCAAATTTGTATGGGTCGAGTTCTTGTATTTTTACTGTTTTAATTTTTAGTTTTCCGATTTGTTCTTGATTGGGTTGTTAGTTATAATCACAGTAACAGATTCTACGTAATCAGAGCATCATTTTGATATATATAACATGAATTTTGATCGCGTTTTTGTTAAAGTAGATTCGTCGCCGGAGTTCTTCGAAGCTTGGCCAGAATCTTTGAAGTCTGGGTTGTTTGTTGATGTTGTTTAATTAATCGAGTTACGGGAGTTTTGTGGAATGGAATGGGACTGATTTCTGCTCTTTAATGATTGAACTTGAGGGTTTTTGGGGGATGCCAGAATTCGGATTTGGGTTCGCCGGTTTCTGGAATTTTCCAGATTACGGCCACCCTCAAGAATTTTCGGGCGGATGTTCTTCAGGGTTCGGGTTTTGACCCGTTTTGTTTTTGTTTCGACCCGATTTTGATTCTGTTAATCCCCAAAACCAAATACTAAATTTGTTTATGTAATTTTCTTTTTAAAAATTAATTCGAAAATCATTTATAAATTCTAAAAACTGTTTTTAAATTCAAAATTTATTTAGTGAAATTATTTTAAATAATTTACTAAATTATTTTAAATAATTTACTAAATTATTTTAATTCCAGAAAATTATTTTCACTATTATGTTCAAAAATCTAAATTTGATTTAATTTTTTATAATTTATTTTAATTAATTATTAATGGGTTTAATTAATAATTTAATTCATTTAATTAATTAATTTTATCTATAAATAGTTAAATAAAATGTAATTATTTATAAAAAATTAAATAATCATTTAAAAATCATTTTGAACTTTTCTAAATTATATAAAGGTATTTAAAATTCAATTAATATTATTATTAATTGAATTTTTCTTATTTTATTCATAATTAATATACTGTATGTCCGTTTAATACGAAACGAACGTGTCTAGACTCAGAAAAATATTCCCCTTCTAATAAAAATACTTTTGAGACCTAAATTCTTTTGTATCGAAAGGTCGCTTAAATTACGAGTCGTTCTGAGTCGGTTATTGATCGGTAAATCATATTTTTGACCCGATTTTAATTCTAAAAATATCAAATCATATATTTTGACGATTTGACTTGTGTATTACACGAATTATGTGTTTATGTGTTATATAAATAATATGATTGCATGTTATGTGACCCGTATGCTATCTGTTACAGTTTAAATGCTATGATTAGTTATAAATGATCGGGTAGACGTCGAGACGTATAATTACGTCGATTGAGTTTGGTTTTGTCAATTGAAATAGTACTTTTGTTTATATAATCAAGTAGTAAGGAGCGCAATCAGGGTTAGAATGAGTTGGGAGCCAACAGTTATAAGCTAACGATATAATGAAGAGTAATGGGCATACGAGGAAAGTATTGCTGAACTCTCTTATGATATATTGCTAGTATTTCTTCCCTATTTTAAATTCAGAATAGTTAAATATTTTACATTTTCCTGCATTATGCAAGTATCCTATTGTTTTGTTCCTCATTATGAATTGTGATCTCTTGAGCAAGTACCTATTATCCCGGGTTAGTTGCGAACCCTGAATCGGGATGTTTTAAAATCAAAGTGATTTGACATCAAAATACTCCATGGACTGGATGGTTACGATAAGGGCTAGAGATGGCTAAAACCCTTAATTACGGAGTCCCTAGTGCCTTGGTACCTTGATATATTGGTGGATCTATACAGATGGGTATAGATCCGCACTATATCTTGACTGATCAGCAGAGTATAGTGCATATGTTGGTTCTAAAGTCCAGTCTAATTTATTGTTGATCGTAATGGCATTCCTTCTTGAAAAGATCTATAATTATAAAACCAGACAAATACCTGATTCAAAAGATGAATCAGTAAATTACTCGTTACATTTGATTTATAATTGAAGGCATTTAAAGATTCCGTCCGGAGAATTGTTTTGAAAGTGGTACCTGGAATCATTTATATTATTTGCTGGGCATTTTTGGCTCACTCTTGCTTTGTGTATTCTAATTTTTTCATAATCAAACGAGGATAAAAGTGAATTGCTCTTAATAGAAAGCAAAATTAGAGAGATCCCAGCTGCGAGAGGATGGAGATGTGAGAATAAATAATGCACGGGAGTTAGTAAAGAGGTAATAAACTTTGATTTAGTTGTTGTAAATATTAGAAGATTAGATTCTTATTTCATACCATAACATGTAAACGATCCGGAATTGAGGGGTCATCTGTATATTATTTTAATATACAGGTTTATATTTTATAAAGATTGTTTAGTGACATCGAATCTTGACCCCGGATTTGGGGATGTTACACAAATGATTTATAATTTTTTACCATCCTATTATCTTATTTAATGATTTTGGTAATATCGGTCGCTTCACATCTCTGTAATAGAATGTAGTTTTTAGAGAACTTGATTAATCTCTTTGTAACTCATAAGTTTATATTTATTAATTTAAATTGAGTTGTTAGTCTAATTATTCATGGAATATTTCCATTTATATTTTAAATTTAAATATTTGTCTATTTATTATTCTATTTGTGAAAATTAAAACAAAAATAGCAAAAACAAATTATTGAATATGAATTTTAAAAAATAATTTATGTGGGTCCCACATAAATATTGGCCTCAGATTCATGGGACCAACTTTTTTTTTAGTTATAAAAATTAGAACATCTATTATAACATAAAAATGTGTTGCTCTAGAGTGCTATTACAACATCTATATGATACTATTATAACATCTGAGGTTATGTTACCTCAGACATGTTTTGATGTTGCTATAAATACTGTAGTAACTAGCTAGGACCTAACATAGCTTTGGTCTATAGAGGCACAATTTTGGTGTTACAATAAGCCATTTACGGCGTAGTGTCTGATGTCCACAACTACCAAATTAGATGATGATAAGAAAGGAAAGAGTGTAGATATTTGATAGAGTATATATTTATATATATTTTAAAGGATTTTATTCTCATATTTATAATATTATATCATTAATTAGATATTATTAAGTAGAGCCTTTTGTTTTATGACAGAAAATAAAAAATTCCCAACTTCATATGGAATTGGGCTTATTTGGACTTAAATCATAAGAAAATTCGGATTTATTGGGTTGCACGCGCATACATCACTGTTTAGGTCGTAACTTGATTTCTAGACATCAGAATTGGGCGATCTTATAGCCCATGCGAATCTAACAGAATTATCTACGGTTTAGAAGTGGTCTCATATTAAGAATCCAACTGGAGAAGCCCAGAATCAGGCCTGAATGACAGCATACAAATTTTACATCAGAATCCAATTTATTTTGGGAAAAAGATAAAAACTCTCTATTATATTAGGTTTTGATATATTGTATAAAGATAACCATAACATAATTTATTAGAGAATATAATAGAGATATTTTGTAATTCTTGAGAGAAAAGGAGAAGAAGCACTTTGAGAAAGAGGTTGAAGGAAGGAGCGAAAGGATTCGTCCGGATTTCAAAGGAACTCTTAAAGTTGTATTCTTTGTACATCAATTCTTAAACTCATGGTTTGCGTTCTTAATATATATTTTGTTTATCTTATGATGAGTAGCTAATTCTTTTTTCCAAGAGTCGGGTAGTATTCATTGGCTTAATATATTTGTTTGATTATATTGTGATTTTCTTGTTAGTGTTAATTTGTCATTGAGCGCTTTATCCAATTAGAGGAGTAGCTAACTTCTAATTGAATCTTTAGGAGTTAAAATGAATTGGAAGAGGAGTTGTAATTCTAGTACATGATATGATAGACACAATTTAAGTTTTAGATCGGGAGATTGATATGAGAATTATGAAACTTATAATCCTTGGCTTTTAATAGTCTATAATTGTACTTCATGCTTATGCATAGGGGAGTACTTCTTTCTTTCTTTGTATTATAGAATTATTTGTTTAGTGTGTGTGTCTGATAATGAGGATATTGATCCTTTCAATTGTGGGGATGTGTTTATATTGTGTTATAGTGTGATATATAAAAAATAACAAAAAAAAATAAGTTCAAACACTCAAAAAAATAATAATTATTGGCTTGTAAAATAGTTCATATAGATTGCATTGTATCATATAGTGACATTGTAAGTTAGTTGCATTTCATTGTATCATATCATATCATGATCTCAAATTAGTAGTTTTCCAAGTTGGTGACCTATGATGATACTATGTGTACTTTGTTGACGACTAAGTCTTTCTATGATTATATGATAAAGATATTACATGTATAGTGTCCCTTGTGCAGAGCTTATTTTTTTAAAACACACTTATTGTGCTCTTAAACTGAGACTTAGATATGCTTGTTTCTTGAGAGGTAGCCGCTTATTGATGATTAAAATTTTGACTATTCACTTTTGAGCTTAATACGTAAATGCTTAAGTTTGGGGGAAGCTATGTGGTGTAAATGTCTTTAAAAAAACAAAAGAAAAAAAAATATATGTATGATAGTAGTAATAAATAACACGTAAAAAAATGTGGTATAATTGACTAGGTTGAGCTCATTAATACTCGATTAATTAAGTCTGAGGGGACTTTGTGCCTAGTAACCTAAAGCCTTTTATGGTTTGGGATTGTTGACCCAACACTCGCCACATGGGTATTAGTGCATAAGTCTTTCGGGATCTCAACCATTGCACAGTTAATAAATCATTTAATATATATGTGTGTATAATATGGTTGGCAAAGTCTGATGGAGGTCATAACTCACTCACACTGAAGAGCCACCTAACCTTAGACTGAGCTTGTGAAGTCTTATAGCGTTCGTAACTCATTTGCACTGAGGAGCCATCTAACCTTAGGCCGAGCATATAAAAAAAATCATATATAGTTATATAGTAGTATTGTATCAATAAAGGAGACATAGAAATCCTTTGTTAACCTTGAATGATTGCTAGTGCTAAGTAACGAAGTGTTTATGATCTATTCAAGTTCTCAACTTGGGAGCTATTAACTCAATAAATCTTTGTTCTTGGTTCATTAGAGAGCATGGTGTTAAGCTAAGCACACACATACACATATGTACTTGTGTTCGCTATGTTGTGATATTGTGGTGTGAGTTTGATGTGTCCAAACTTGTTACATATTCTTAAGGTAATATTTGACTTGGCATAAACTATTATATTTGAGATCTGTTGTATTGTTGATCATTTAGTTGCATTCATATAGTTGCATATTACAATGGTTAGATGGATTTTGTAGGTACATTTACTATAGGCCCTCACGAGACCTTACTCGTCCACTAGGGCTACCTTGGGGTTTAAAGGGCTTGTTGCATATGCCAAATGCAACCGTGATCACCTTACGAAAGTGGTACTACTTAATAATATATTATATTAGTTTGCACGAGGACTTGCAAAATACTAAGTGTGGGGATATTTGATAGAGTATATATTTATATATATTTTAAAGGATTTTATTCTCATATTTATAATATAATATCATTAATTGGATATTATTAACTAGAGTTTATTTTTTTATGACAAAAAATAAATAATTCTCAACTTTATATGGAATTGGGCTTATTTGGACTTAAATCATAAGCAAATTCAGATTTATTGGGCTGCACGCGAATACATCACTGTTTGGGCCGTAACTTGAGTTCTAGACATCAGAACTCACACACCACAAATTATTCTCCACACTTCTGAACTGTAAGAAATAAAAGACTTGAAATTGGTGTTGATATCAGTCCTTCCCTGCGAATGATACTCTAAAAATACACAACAACAAATTGGCGCCGCTGCCGGGGAAGGCAACAATATCGATTTTGAGTTAATTGTTTCTTGTAGTTTGGATTTTATCTTTGTATATAGTTTTTTTTTCTTCTTTTTGTTTTTCTTTGGTGTGTCTACAGGTTATTTGGGGGAGACAACGTAAAGTTTTGAGTTTAGGAGACGACACGTACAACAATTTTGGTTGGGATAACGCTCAAGATTTCATCAGCAATCAAGAATGATATCAAGATTTTAATTTTTTTTTCAGGATTTAAATGCGTATTAGGTGAAATCGTTCGATTGTTACAACTCATATTATGCTCCATACCCTCTTAGCACAGATTTTTCATATTCTTTTGATAATCAGTACTATGATGATTCATATGTATGCAACGGTGTTGATGAGAGTTTAAGTCATTCTAATCCTTCTTTACTTTCTTTGGGACTTCATAAACACTCTGATGACTCAAATTTTGAGATTTCTAATAAAAGTGATATTCCATGTGAAGTAGAATCAATAGGTTGGTACGAGAAGAATGCTAAAAGGAATAGGTTTATAATGGAAGTTCAACTTGTGATTCATGATGGTTGTCTTCAAGTTTCTCTTTATGTCAATTTTCCAACGATCCATGATTCTTGTTTAGTAATTGATGACAATTTTGTGTTTGATGAGATTACTTGTTTAGTTGATTATAGTCCCATGTGTGTTAACGGTAATTTGGATGCAACTGAAATTCTACCAAATTTAGAGAATATCATTGAGCTTAGTAAATTGGTAGACGAGGTAAAAAATGATGAGTGTCCAACTTTAATTGAGAAGGAATTTAAGTTTGATGATATTGAAAGTCTTTCTTATGAATATAAAGATCCAATTTGGGAGGAGTTTATGAGTCGTACTTGTGGTGATTATTCTGACGGCTTTTTTAGCTATTTTGATTTTCCGAGGTCTCTTAAGCTAGTGTGGTCCATACTATGTTTCTTATATGTTTGTGGACCTAAGATATATTTGAACATCATAATTCTGATACGGATTCTTCGGTATGTGAGTTTATTTGCTTTCTCTCCTCATTAATAATGATAATTGTTTGTATACATCAAGCTAATGACTTTAAAGAAGCGCTACTTGGGAGGCAACCCAAGATTTTAGTAATAGTTAGATTTTGTTTTTGTTCTTTTCACTCCCATATGTTGCCTTAATGTGTTTGTTTGAAGTGATTCAGGTGTTTAGAATGATTTTAGATAATTATGGAAAACTAGCATGGGTGTCCACATATTCATGCAGCAGAAACCTACCTCATCGGCTAGATTTTAATAATTTTGCATGATCACACATTTTCTGGCATCGTTACGTAATAGGCCTGTGTAATTTTTCATCTTATGACATGGTCACGCAGGTTTCAAGCATGATTATGCTCTTTCATAACAACCTCACGATGTCTAAGTCCGCAGCTACTGTGGTATTGGCATGTTCATGCAATTTTCTCTCGCATGTTCATGCTATCAGTTGTTGCTGCTATTTGATTAGACACTACTTCTTTGACTTCTTCATGGCATGCTCATGCAAACCTTTGGCATGCCCATGCAGCAAAACATGATACATCGACTGAATTTTTACCATTTTACATGGTCACGCAGATTTTCAGCATGATCACGCTCATTCACTACAGCTTCACGTTGTTGAGCGCTTGTTGTGTTCTGGGAAATTGGCATGTCTATGCCCAACACTCGCATGTTCATGCACGAATATGATCACTTCTCGCATGTTCATGCACACATAAAAAGAATCAATTACAATTTTGAAGCTATTTTATCCTGATCAAATGACATTTCGTGCTTATGCATAGGGGAGTACTTCTTTCTTTCTTTATATTATAGAATTATTTGTTTAGTGTGTGTGTCTGGTAATGAGGACATTGATCCATTCAAGTGTGGGGATGTGTTCATATTGTGTTATAGTGTGATATATAAAAAACAACAAAAAAATAAGTTGAAACACTCAAAAGAATTATAGGCTTGTAAAATAGTTCATATAGATTGCATTGTATCATATAGTGACATTGTAAGTTAGTTGCATTGCATTGTATCA
Source organism: Apium graveolens (assembly GCF_009905375.1). NCBI lineage: Eukaryota > Viridiplantae > Streptophyta > Magnoliopsida > Apiales > Apiaceae > Apium > Apium graveolens. The sequence goes on along the minus strand of NC_133648.1, from coordinate 305,219,281 downwards.
TATCATATCATGATCTCAAATTAGTACTTGTCCAAGTTGGTGACCTATGATGATACCATGTGTACTTTGTTGTTGACTAAGTCTTGTTATGATCACATGATAAAGATATTACATGTGTAGTGTCACTTGTGTAGAGCTTATTTTTTTAAAACACACTTATTGTGCTCTTAAACTGAGACTTAGATATGCTTGTTTCTTGAGGGGTATCCGCTTGTTGATGATTAGAATTTTGACTATTCCCTTTTGAGCCGTACGTAAATGCTTAAGTTTGGGGGAAGCTATGGGGTGTAAATGTCTTTAAAAAAACAAAAGAAAAAAATATATGTCTGATAGTAGTAATAAATAACACGCAAAAAAATGTGGTATAATTGACTAGGTTGAGCTCATTAATACTCGAGTAATTAAGTCTGAGGGGACTTTGTGCCTAGTAACCTAAAGCCTTTTATAGTTTGGGATTGCTGACCCAACACTCGCCACATGGGTATTAGTGTATAAGTCTTTCGGGATCTCGACCATTGCACAGTTAATAAAGCATTTAATATATATGTGTTTATAATATGGTTGGAAAAGTCTGATGGAGGTTATAACTCACTCACACTGAGGAGCCACCTAACCTTAGACCGAGCTTGTGAAGTCTTATGGCAGTCGTAACTCACTTGCACTGAGGAGCCATCTAACCTTAGGCCGAGCATATAAAAAAATCATATATAGTTATATAGTAGTATTGTATCAATAAAGGAGACATAGAAATCCTTTGTTAACCCTGAATGATGGCTAGTGCTAACTAACGAAGTGTTTATGATCTATTCTAGTTCTCAACTTCGGAGCTATTAACTCGCATGACTTGTCATGTTGAAACTTGTATGTCTTTATTCTTGGTTCATTAGAGAGCATGTTGTTAAGCAAAGCACACACATACACATATGTACTTGTGTTCTCTATGTGGTGATATTGTGGTGTGAGCTTGATGTGTCCAAACTTATTGCATATTCTTAAGGTAATATCTGACTTGGAATAAACAATTATATTTGAGATCTGTTGTATTGTCGATTACTTAATTGCATTCATATAGTTGCATATTATATGGGTTAGATGGATTTTGTGGGTACATTTACTATAGGCCCTCACGAGACCTTACTTGTCCACTAGGGCTACCTTGGGGTTTAAATGGCTTGTTGCATATGCCAAATGCAACCGTGATCACCTTACGAAAGTGGTACTAGTTAATAATATATTAAATTAGTTTGCCCGAGAACGTGCAAAATACTAAGTGTGGGGATATTTGATAAAGTATATATTTATATATATTAAAGGATTTTATTCTCATATTTATAATATTATATAATTAATTGGATATTATTTATTAGAGTTTATTGTTTTATGATAGGAAATAAAGAATTCCCAAGTTAATATGGAATTGGGCTTATTTGGACTTAAATCATAAGGAAATTCGGATTTATTAGGCTTCACGCGCATACATCACTGTTTGGGCCGTAACTTGAGTTCTAGACATCAGAATTAGGAGATCTTCTAGCCCATGCGAAACTAACAGAATTATCTACGGTTTAGAAGTGGTCCAACATCAAGAATCCAACTGGAGTATCCCAGAATCAGGCCTGAAAGACAGCCTCCGAATTTTATATCAGAATCCAATTTATTTTGGGAAAAAGATAAAGACTCTCTATTATATTAGGTTTTGATATATTGTATAGAGATAACCGTAACATATTGTATTAGGGAACAAAATAGAGATATTTTGTAATTCTTGAGAAAAAAGAGAAGAAGCACTTTGAGAGTGAGGTTGAAGGAAGGAGCGAAGGGATTCGTCTGGATTTCAAAGAAACTCTTAAAGTTTTATTCTTTGTACATCAATTCTTAAACTAATGGTTTGTGTTCTTAATATATATTTTGTTTATCTTATCATGAGTAGCTAATTCTTTTATCCAAGAGTTGGGTAGTATTCATTGGCTTAATATGTTTGTTTGATTGTATTATGATTTTCTTGTTATTGTTAATTTGTCATTGAGTGCTTTATCCAATTAGAGAAGTAGTTAACTTCTAATTGAACCTTTAGGAGTTATAACGAATTGGGAGAGGAGTTGTAATTCTAGTACATGATATGATAGACATAATTTAAGTATTAGATCGGGAGATTGATATGAATATTGTGAAACTTATAATCCTTGGCTTTTAATAGTCTATAATTGTACTTTGTATGACAATGGGAGTGGCATTCAATGGATAGTTGTAGGCACTATAATCTACCTTGGGAGAGGATTTTATAAACAATAGATAGATTGTTTTTAAAAAAACAAGAACATAAATTAGACATTCACGATAGCCAGTGAAGAACCCTTACTCTTGGTTTATTTTCTCTCAAATATATTTTATAATTTTCAATTGTTTATTAGTTTAATTAGTAGATAATCACACACCACAAATTATTCTCCACACTTATGAATTGTAAGAAATAAAAGACTTGAAATTGGTTTTAATATCAGTCCTTCCCTGTGAACGATACTCTAAAAATAAAAACAACAATATTTCAAGTTATAGGGGAATGATTGGATCTTTACTTTATTTGACCGCAAGTAGACCAGACATCATGTTTGTTACATTTTGTTTGTAGGATTTCAAGAAAACCCTAAAGAATCACACTAATGGCTGTCAAGAGTATTTTTAGACATTTGAAGGGAACACCAAACTTGGGATTGTGGTATCCTAAGTGAACTAGTTTTGAAGCTGTTGATTACACAGATGCAAATTTTGCTAGATGCAGCGTAGATATAAAGAGTACTGGTGAAAACTGTCAATGCCTTGGTCAAAGACTTGTATGGTATAGTAGGAAACATCAATCTGTGTCAACTTCCACAACTGAGACTGAATACATAGCTGCTGGAAGTTGCTGTGCTCATATGCTTTGGATAAGAAATCAACTAATGGATTATGGTCTAGTGTTACAAAAGATTCCTATCATGTGTGACAATACTAATGCAATATCCATTGTTGTTAATCATGTTAACTATTCTAGAACTAAGCACATTGATGTAAGGTACCATTTTATTAGAGAACATATTTCAAATGGTATAATTGAGGTTGTTTTTGTTCCAACAGAATAATAGTTAGCTGACATTTTCACTAAACCTTTGGATGAAGCAACTTTCACAAGTCTTGTAAGTGAAATTGGTGTGCTAAATTCTTCATCCTAAGGCAAAAACTCATCTAACATATTACAGCAGATTAATTCTTAATCAATCAAAATTATTTGTTTTAATTAGGAATTAACTGGAATATGATTTATATATATTTCAAAATTCTCTGTATATTTATTTCTCAAAAATAAATCTAACTTGGAATTTTCTAATATTGAGAAAAGTTGTCCAAGTGTCAATTCATATTGTTAATATATGAAATTGGTATAAGACAGAGTCACATAAATAAAAATATTTATAGAAATGAGTTGTCGATAAGTCTTTGATGACTTTTCGATAGAGTTCTCGATAAGTCTTTAATGACTTCTCGATAAGATGATCTCGGTATATTTATCGATATGGAGTTCTCTACACGTCAATCTTAGACTTCTCGATAACTCAGAACTGGAACAATTTAATTCAATAAATTATTTCATTAAAACACTTCTGAAATAAAATCCATTCTAATTTATGTTGTATTTTCAATATAATTTAGAACAAATCAGGCCAAAAGGACAGGCTAAGTACTTGTACAACATAACGATATGTTATTATCTAGCTCTCGATAAGAGTCAAGAAAATGACATCTCGATATGAGTTCTCTATAAGTCACGTGACTTCTCTACATAACTTTTCAATCGGTAAGTCACATCCCTACACTATAAATACCTAGACATCTCGACATAACCACTCTTTACGCTTTCGAGATCTCAAATGACCTAGTTCCTATGATTTTTCACCATTTTCAAACTTTTCAAGATTTCTCTCTCAAAAATACTTACCCACTCAAATTCAAAACACTATCTAATTGTATCAAACAGAAACACCATCAGAGCAATTATCCCCAAGGATGGAACCACTTTTTAGGCTTTGTTGACCCATCATAGGCACCTGATAATTTCAAGTGCTTTGTGAAGTTCGTGGCTTATTTCTATCTTACAGGAGCACTAACAACAAACCCTGTGTTGTATTTGGACGTTCTCAATGAGTTCTGGAACAGTGCTATTATTACCACTCATGAAGCTGACAACCAAGTGAATATGGTGGTAAACTGCAATATCAAAGGGGTCGCTGTGGAATTCAATGCTCTTGACTTGAAGAAAGCACTCTCACAGAGAAGATGGGTGTAGCTCCTAGCTCTAAAGAAATCTCAAAATTCATGGATTTTATCAATTATACATATAAGATTGATTTGGCCAGGCTCAACAAGAAGCACTTAAGGAATGAGTGGTCATTTATGTTTGACATGATCATTAGGGCCTTCACTTGCAGGAAGACAGGTTTTGATAACATCTCAAATATGGTGTAGAAGCTTGTCTACTTCATGGCATATGACAAGCACATTGATGTAGGAAGCCTCATCCTAGAAGAGTTTAGCACAAGGCTCACACTGCCTTTCATAAATAGAGGTAAAAAAATCTTCTTTACTATGTTTATTATGTCAGCTTTAAATTGTAAAGTAAATGACATACATTTAACTAAAGGGATAGATGTTAGTCATATAGGCAAATGTTAGTTAGTGTCCAAAATCCTATTTGGACAACTGAATACTAAAAATCAAGTAAAGAGGGTAAGCCTAAATATCACCAAATTTATGTTGGAGAAATTCAAGACTTACCCTTACTCAATGTTTAACAAGAGAAGCTCAAGTTCTAGTACAACTATGGCTTCTGACCCTGTAGAAATACAAATGCAGGAACACCCACATGAGCCTACCACAGCTGCAACCATTTATTCACAAGCTCTAGATAGTAGTGAACCAACTGCTTCATCCTCTCAAAAGGATGAAGTTAGTAAAAAGAAGAGAAAGTAGGTTCAACTAGATGTGATCAATGAGAGTGAGGAAACACAAAGTGAGGAAGTGTCTAACCTTGTCAAGAAACCAAGAAAGAAGAAGAAGATAAAGCGGAATACTCAATTAACCACCTTTGTATCTTCTCAACAAGATGTAATTATAAAATAGGAACTAAAATAGACTCTAGTGGCATCTTCTCAAAAAGGTGTCACTATTAAAGAAATATTCTCCCAAATGCACCTTGTAATGAGTCTCCACCCCCTCTTGAGCACTCTCAAGAGGGTGAAAAAAGTCATGTGGTTGGCACACACATTGAGGGTACATCTCTTAAAACTCCTCCATCCACTCAGGGGGAGTTGCCAATACTCACATCTGAACTAACAACTCTTATCTCTAATTTTTTTTCATTCAATGAAGGAATTGAATTAACTTTTAAATCCTGCCAAAATCAAGTGACACAGTTCATGAAACTATGCTCACCACTCACGAACCATATTTATATGGTGAGAGGCCAAATACTGAGTTGGACCTCGATGACATCGTCACAACATAGGGGTTTCATCAGTTTTTACTGAAGTCCCTGTGCAAAAAAATGCACCTTCATGTGCACAACAGCCTTCACAGGCTCAAAGGTTTGAGTGTAGTACTCTTGAGGGGGAGCTACTCAAATCCTCTCCAATTCCATTGGAGGTTTCTCTTGAAGAAACAAGTCCCCTAAAAACCCTAGCTGAAATTGCACATACAATTGAAGCTATGGCTCTAATTTCCAATGATCCACTTACCGGGAGGCAAGTACAATAGCACATTCAAGTGTTAGTCCTTTGCAAGAAGAACAAGGGTTTGAGGCCATGGTACATGATATTAACCTGGTCAACTCCCCTCAAGTTCAAATAGAGATTCACTCATCAAGTGAACAACACCTTCAAAACCACAATTTCTAGTGTGAGGTCAACTGTGACTCCAGTCACAAGTAATAAACTTCATACCATACCATATACCTCAACCACCAGACTGTTAGGGTTTATACTGAACTATTCGTTTGAAGTATATACTATTATAATAATCATTTGAGAATCTTGAATGCATGTTTTCACATTCTCTGTATGTTATATATTGTAGACAATCTAATATCAAATGGGATAGCAGAAGATTAGATTGTCAAGCTCCTTATATAATATAATAAAGGTTCACAGTCTAAGTGGTGTTAGACAAACCACTGGAAGGGCTGAAGTATTATTTAGAAATAATATATCTTTACTATTGAATAATACTTGTATACTTTGTGTATATTGAACGGGATCAAAATAGTAGAATAATTCTTTCTCTTACTCTGACAATAAAGAAGAACTAAGATTTTATGATATTATTATTACTTAGGTTCTTAATCCGGATATAGTGATTGACACTTGTATTTAATGCACATGCCTTGATTTATACATTAAGTAAATTATTTTAAATTACGAATTTATGTATTGGACAATGACATTATATACAGATTGGGATATTGACTATAAAAGAAAACCGTGTCCAAAAAATATATCTGGGTGATGATGTCCTCTTGAAGCTCATAAATATAATTGTGCTTTAGTCCTGCAGGCAGATTTGTTCTTGCATAATTATAAGATTGAGTGGATGATGAAGGATAAAAGATATTGATTAAATTAATTATCATAAATTATTTTAATTAATGGACATGCGATATCTTAAACATGGAGAATTTAATAAGCAAATAATATGGGAGCCGAATTAAATAATTAATTTATGGAATTAGGAAATGTAGTGCAAATATTAATTCTTTAGTGGATTAAATTAATATTTAATGACATTGGCATGGCCCAGAATGTCATTGGGAGGCCCGACCTAATTGTCCATGATCCCTACTGTAGCCTTTAAATATTCTAATTCTCTTGAAGCTATAGGTGGTGAGAACACGAGAACACAAAAATGAAATAAGATCCTAGGGTTTGAGAGAGGCAGCCATTTTTCTCAAGGAGCCGGCTAGGGTTTTGAATTTTCGGAGCTTTAGGGAGAGGTACACTTTGGGAGATCGAAGCCCGCACTTTGTCCAAGGAGAATCAGGAAATACAGTAGAAGACGTGGATTTGAATCGCTTGCGCCGTAGAGATTAAGGTTAATGTTTTGTTCTCACTCTTTAGAGATATATCATAAAACGCAGGGCAGAGATCAGATTGTTCCAATATTTGGCATCAGAGCCTGGTTCTAGGTTCTGCATTTTATGATATGAAGTCCATGTCATAATTATATATGCATATATATAGTGGTATGCTTGTATTGATTCTGTGATGCAGGTTGATATTCACTATTATGGCCATGTTTTAAACATATATTTGGATCCCACGTGGTTTAATCATGGTTATTTTATTATGATTAAGATCACACGTGGTTTATCATGGTTTTGTTGTAAATTACGAGGTTTGATCGTGATAGTTTTTCCTATTCTGATTTTTTGATGTAATAAAATAGGCTTGTTCAGCTGTATTAAGTTGTATGTAATTGTTTGAGCGATTAAACTGCAATACAGAGATTTTCTGCTGTTGCATTCTGTTTTCGGGGAGCTTCGCTATTGTGACTGCGGATTTTGCATATGATATCCGATTTGGGCTTGCAATATCTTTTCAGAAACGGCAGAACGAGACGGATATGCTGCAATACATCTAAAGATCTATTGCCCCAGTTTTCAAGTCACTCTGAGGATGTTTAGGCTTTCAACCGGGCTCTTAAAGTTTTCGAGAAATTTTGAAGGATGAATTTAAGACATCAATTGATCAAGATATCCGTTGATAAAGATATCCGTTGATCAAGATATCCGTTAATCTAGGTGCTTACTCCTCATGAAGGTTATGGTGCCATTACAGAGGTCTACAAAGCACAGCTTAAAGCCTTTAGCTTTGTGGGAAAAGCTCTTATAAAGACTCTGGATGGTCATCAAGAATCTGTCAAGAAGATGGTGAGTGAGAGAATTGATACACTTCTTCCCTCACAAATTGAAATCAAAAAATAAATTTAACAAATTTTCTAGGAAGATGGGCCAATTTCAGTTTAAAAGGTGTGGAGTCAAGAATCAAGAAACTCAAATAAGAATCAAGAATCAAGAATCAAGAATCAAGGTGAAGGTGTGGAGTCAGTTTAAAAGGTGTGGAGTCAAGAATCAAGAATCAAGAATCAGTTTAAAAGGTTTGGAGTCAAGAATCAAGAATCAAGAATCCTTTGTGGCCTTGCACAATGTACTTCAAACTCAAATATCTCATAACAATGACACCAAGGTGAAGGTGGACCAACTTGACAAGGCTAGATATGAGTCTTCAGCCTTGATGATGGAAGAAGTTAGAAGAGTTGTGCATGATACCTTTAGATTTCAAGCATCTGCTAGTGCACCTTCTACTTCTTCATCAACACAAATTCATGATCTTCAAAATCAAGTGGTCGAGCTTACAAACTCCAATACTGCTCTTGTTTCTCAAGTAAGTCAATTAACAGCTCAAGTACAAAGCTAACAACATGACATCAAGTCATTGATAGACTCCCAAAACTATTTTCAGGTGCAGACAAGTATTTCATTGGGAGCTATCATGAGTGCAGTAAAAGTCCTTTTACAAGAAACTCCAAAGAATGTCAAGCACCAGTTCCCACAGAACCCTAGTCAGCCTGCTACCAAGACTAAGGGGGAGATGAAGATCGAGGCCAAGCTAAAATCTCAAAATCAAGCATATGTTGGTTTGGAGGAGAGACTCAAGAGGGAAACTGAAGGTCCTTTTTTAGACAAGCAATTTGGTGACTTTCTAGAAGGCCTGAGAATCTTTGTAACATACAACCATTATACTTACAAAAAGGCTATTGACAGAAATCTAAATTTCTTGAGGATGTTGCTGGTCTCCAAAGACATGTTAAGGGAGGAGAGAGTTGTCATTAACATGAAAGATGCTGGAGTTGTTAGGTGTATGCAGGTTTCTCTCTCATTTTTAAAATCAAGCAGAGCCTCATAAATGGATGTTTTCATCAATAAAGTTGAGGTGATGAATCTAGAAGACACTTTCTTGCTGCGGGAACTTTAATCTGGTCAAAAAGAAGCTTTTTCTAAAGCCTATCTAAAACATAGCAAGGGAGTGGCCTACATATGCTCTAATATCAAAAGATGCAGACACTTTCTACTACCTAAGAATTATGTCATGGCAAATAATGAAGGGTTTCGAGCACATAAACGCAACGGAAACAGTAATTAAAAATGTGAAAAAATAGAATTTTCGAAACCCACCGCGGGATCCATGCAAAAAATAGATATTTAATCCTAAGATCGGATTGTTTACCTTAAGAAGCTTTACAAATTGGTTGACTAATGGAGATCCAAAGCTTGTTCAATCACGACGCATCCCGCTCTCGAGATCTACGCTCTATCGGTATTCACACGAATGCTTGAACTCAAAGATTGAATGTGTACTAGCACAAACTCGTTTCTTCTTGCTCTCTCCATCTTCTCCCTTGGTGGCTAGGGTTTTAGTAAAAGTCTTGCATGCAAAATCAGCCACACAAGAGATATTATATAGAGAGTAGAAAAACGAATTATAACTCTTAACTAATTAGGAGTTATTATTAATTCGAAATTCCTATTTGTATTATAATTAAGTCTCACTTAATTATTTAACAAATAAATTTCATAATTAATATTAGTAAATTCGAATATCATTATTTATCTAATTAATTAAGTCATACGTAATTAATATTATAAATAATTCGAATAACTTTAACATAATTTAAATCCAATTTAAATTAAATAATCCTTCAAGCATTCTTAGTGTGTGACCCTATAGGTTATTATTACGTTGGCAACGAATTTTAAATCTAACTTAAAATTGTAAACAATGAGCGGCATCTAGTAATACATCATTGCTAACCAAGTAATAATAATTGAATCGGTGATCGATTAAACCTTTTGTGAATAATGTACAATGTAATTAATCCCTTTAACCAAATATTATAGATTAAACTAGAGGCATGTAATGTGTCATCCTCATCATAGTTTAATCCAAGTTTTGTTGATCAATGAGTAGACTATCATATCAAATCAACATTTGAGTGTGGCCACGTATTTCATAGTCTATCTCACACAAGAGGCCAATAATATCTCTCCTAAAATAGGAGGGTTAATTTCCATCTAGATCATTCATATTTCTCATACGATTCATAATATACCCAATGTCCACTTTTATCATTACCCGGTCAAGGATAACTTTTAATGGAATCAATGTATATTAATTCTCATATAGAAATATAATGACTTTAGGTCTAAGGACCATTACATCATTATCACTGTGAGAATTACTTATGACACAACAGACATGTAGAATCTCACATTGGGTCTGTCCAGCACCATGTACATATACATCTACCTGTGTTTTTGACTTTAGTATCACTATACCTATGATCAATGAGATGTGATCATCAGTCAACAAACACACCAGTCTTAATGCATTATTATTGTCCCTTAATAATAATACTCGACTAGGGACCTCTAGGAATATTGACACTATTCTCATAATCTCATTTCTAAGTCACGTACTTAGAGATATAGACTTGCATATCATATTCCAAGGACATTTATTAATCTAACATTTATATCACAGTAAATTAAGAATTAATAAATTATAAAGAGAATAATCGATAGAACATAAACATTAATAATCCTAATGTCTTAAACTAAAACATCATAGTGTTATCTCTAAGGCACAAACACTAAAAAATAAAAGGTTAATGATGACAATTGAGACTGAACTGATGACAAAGAAGATCAAAACTATTGAAGATCTTGAAATGATCTCTATCTTGGGAAGAAATCTGAGAAATGCTGAAAGCATGCTGCCAAAAAACAAAATCAATGAAAATGATGATGACATGGATGATGATGAGCAAAAGAAAGATGAACACAAATCTTTTGGCTTAAATCTAAGTCAATCTAGCAAAAGCAGTGGGAGTCATAGGGAAGCAAAGGGTAGCAATGATGAGAACAAAGGGAGGGATAAGGATGGAGACAAGAAAAAAAGTGAAGGAGATGATAAAGACAAAAAGAAAACCTCTGTAAGCCAGGAATCTACAACTCTACAAACCTCAATCCAAAACCCTAGCCAAACAAAAAAATCAAATCATCCAAACCTTCAAGCCTAAATACCTTTTCAAACTCACAACCAACTCTCTACTTAAAATACCTATCTTGGCCAACCAAACCACCTTGAAAAAACTGATCAAATATCCATCATTCAAATCTCCATTAAAATCTCATTTCAAGTCTACTAGGAGAAAATCAAAGAAAATAAAAGTTGAAATGGGTGCTCTATGAAATTGCTTTAATCAAGAAGATTTTCTACCAATTTCTGAAGAAATATCATATAATCATTACAACAATAAACTAGCTAAAGAAATATTCAAAGTCTGTGTAAAAACTCTGGAAGAGGTGGAATTTTTTTAAAGATGGCACATTCAAGTTACTCAACAAAGAAGTAATTGAAAATTACTCAACAGTAGAACTTGAAAGAGTAATTAGTTTGATGACTGAGAAGGATACTTTTACAAAGATGAGGAAGACTGAACTGGCTAGAAGGTTGAGAGAAAGAAATGAAAGGTGTTAGTGTGTGTGCCCTAGAGACAATACTATTATGTGTATGTTATGAGACATTTGGATTATTAATTATGATTCTATGGATTATTCTTTAGTAATGTATTATATCTTTATTTTCTGTGATAAAATGTTAGATAAATAAATGTCCTTGGAATATGATATGTAAATCTAGATCTCTAAGTACGTGACTTAGAAATGAGATTATGAGAATAGTATTGATATTCCTAAAGGTCCCTGGTTAAGTATTATTCTAAGGAACGATAATAAATATGTTGTGATTAATGTGCTTGTTGACTGATGATCACATCTCGTTGATCATAGGTATGGTGATACTAAAGTCAAAACACAGGAACATGTATTAGATACATGGTGTTGGATTGTCCCGTTATGAGATATTACATGTTTATATTATCATAAGTTAATCTCAAAGTGATAATGATGTATTGGTCCTTAGACCTGAAGTCATTATATTTTTATATGAGAATTAATATACTTTGATACTATTGAAAGTTATCATTGACCGGGTAATAATAAAAGTAAATATTGGGTATATTATGAATCGTATGAGAAATATGAATGATCTAGATGGGATTTACCCCTCCTATATTAAATGAATGATATTATTGGCCTCTTGATTGAGTAAGACTATAAAATGCATGGTCATGCTCAAATACTGATTTGTTTAATAGTTTACTCATTGATCAAGGAAACAAGGATTAAACGTTAAAAGAGGATGACACAATGCATGCCTCGAGTTTGATCTATAATTTAAGGCTAAAGGGATTATATTACATTGTACATTATTCACGAAAGGTTTAATTGAATCACCAGTTATTATTACTTGGGTAGAAATGATGTATTACTAGATGCCACTCATTGTTTATAATTTTATTATTAGAAAATAAAATTATTGCCAACGTAATAATAACCTAAAGGGTCACACACAAAGAACGTTTAAAACGGAATGTTATTTAAATTATGTGTTAGGTCACACACACTGTAGAGGGGGTGAATATAGTGTAAAGTACAATCAAATCAAACTTTAATATCTCAAGTAACAGAAAACAAACTTTATTGAAATAATAAACTCTGTTACAGTATGGAACTGTTACCTCTCAGTGATGAACAAATATCACGAGAGCTGCTAGGGTTAATACGAATAATCTTCTCGAATATGATAACACTTATAGTGTAAACCCTATATCTGTGTTTATATACTACACAGTTACAAGATAATCGCTAATTGATATGGAATATAATTCTGCGTCCTAAAATATATCAATCAAATATCTTTTCTTCCAAGTATTCTATTCTTTATAGAATTCCTTCTTCATGCATATCTCTTCTTATGTTTATCTCGATCTTCTTTCCTTTAATCAGCTACTGTCCTTATCTGAACGTCCTTCAGCACTTAAGTTCTGATATCCATCTTCTGATGATTATCTCCTGATAATATAAGTACTGATATCCTTAAGTCCTGACTTCCAGTAAGTACTGATTTATCCTGTTTAAGTAAGATCTGAAAACTAAACATAAATCATATTAGCCATGACATTATCAAATATATCTAACAATCTCCCCCAACTTATAAATTAGCATAATATACAAGTTTAACAGATATTTGATGATGTCAAAAACATTAAGTACAAATGCATGAGAATTAGACTAGATAACTACAACTTACAGTCCTTAAAGCTTTACCAACATTCAACTTCTGATAACAGCTTCAGTCTGTACAAATATCAGAATTTAATCAGTTGTAGATCTTGACTTGGCTTCATCTTCTGATCTCTCTGATATCAGGAGTTGTTCTGAGATAGTTATTCAACAAATATCTCTCAGCATATCTAAGTTCATCAATCATCCTCCTTTTAGCATCTTTAAGCTCTGCATTATCTTCACCAATTTGAAAGATTGCAGCCCTGAGATCATTAATCTTTGCTTTTCTTATATCCTGATCTAGTCTGATCAAATAAGCTTTATCAGACTCAAGATTGAATTCCACAGCCCTGTAACCCAGAAAGGTAGTTATAATTTTAGCAGTGTTGGGCTTCATTTCAACTATATCACCCTTGTGATCTCTGTACTTTGGAACATATGTGCTGTCAGACTTAACAGAATAAAGCCTTTTCTGTCTCTGAATCTGATCCTTCAAATAGTTTGCAGCACTTCCTGTCAATCTGTCATCCACTTGAAGTAAGAATAGTACATGCTCCAATTCTTCAAAATACTTCAATGGAATGGCATTTTGCCTTATATTATAAACCCTACCATCTGTCATGAAGTACAACAAGATGTGTTCTTTCAAGTAGGTATGGTAAACCATTTGTACAGATTCCAGTTGATTCAATCTCTCAGGAGTTGCTCCAATACCTGGTTCACTCAAGGAAGTTAGTTCATTGGTAGTGTTCTGTATTCTTCTTTCATCAGCACTTCCCAATCCAGTTTTATCTCTTGCTTCCTTTCCAGTAACTACTCTTGCTTCAAAACCACTTGCAGTAATCTTCAAAGGTTGAGTCTGTTTTGCTTTAGTGAATCCTGGTAGGAGTGTCTTTGATCTGTCTTCTGATATCAAGTTAAATTGAGATATGTCAGAGGTTACTTGCTTCTTTGAAATATCAGAACTTACTGTCTCTTAACTCTGAACAACTTGACCCATGTCAGAGGTTGTTTTAAGAACTTTTCTTGAAGTCAGAGCAAGATCAACCTTTTCATCAGTGATTTCTTCATTCTCAGGAGGCACATAAACTTTGATAGGTTCACCAACCTTTTCTTTACCCTTGGATCTTGGATCTATCTGTGGTTGTGATTTAGCCAATGTTGCTTCAGTATTTGTCCTTTCTTTTATCACAATGCCTTTGAGTTTTGGAAGTGTCTTTTTACCAGAAGCTTCAGATTTAGATGTGACTTTCTCTGATTTAAGTCTGGCTTCTTCTTCCATTAAACTCTCCAAGTCCATTCCTGGATTTTCCTGAAGAAATAACTGTCTTGACATTTCTTCATCAAGATCTAAAAGTTCATCAGAACTTATCCTTTTACCAGTAGCAGAACTAATTCTTTTCCCAGTATCAGAACTTGTCCGGTAACTTGTGATTTCAGCTTTTCTTGATGAGAAACCTCTACCTTGACTATGACCTCTACCCATTCCAGAGTTTCCTTGATCATCCTTTTCATCATCCTTCCCTTTCAGTGTCTTGCCAGTCTTGCATTTGGACTTAATTATTTTCTCCCCCTTTTTGGCATCAGCAGGTAGGAGAAGAGAGACAAGCAATTCCACTGAGGCTTGGATTTCAGTAAGTTGAGATTGCTGAGAAGCTTGATTTTTTAGAATATCATCAATCTGAGCTTGTTGTTTCTCTTGAGTCTTCTCAATATAAGCAATCCTGTCACAGGTAGGTTGGAAGAACTTTTTCTTGTCAATTTTCTGAATTTGGTCCTGTTTGATGAATTCTTCCTGAATCTTGTGTAGCTCTGCATGAGTAGTTGAATGGAGACCTTGTAGATGTTTAGTACTCAATGCAGTGACTCTAAGCTGGGTTTTGAAATCATCAGAAATTAACATTTCATCAGCTTTTGTCAAGTGCTCAGCAAGATGCTTTGCAGTTGGAACACAGGAAACTGAGTTCCATTCCTTAGTCCACTCCTGTCCTGCAGGAGTTTCACTCAAAGGCACTGGTGCTTCTCGGGTAACAAACTTCTTAACAAGTTCAGATTTAAGAATATTTTGTTGAGGAGCATGTCCTGAAGGACCTGCTTCATCAGCATCTACATTTGGAGCAGCATCACCAGTATCTCCAGCATTTGCAGCATCAGAACTTACAGAATCAGTATCTTCTGATAAAACAACAGTGTGAGTAGCAATGGAGGCTTCAGCATCCTCTAAGTGCTGATCTGGTTCTAAGTTCTGATCAACAGCCATATCCTGATGCTCACCTATATTCTGATCATCAGCATCTAGATGCAGAGAAGGTGTAGTAGATAACGCTGGAGTTTGAACAGCATCAGTAACAGGTGTTGTTGATGGATTAGTTGATGTTGGAGCTTCTAGGAGAATTACTTCAGGCACAACCAAGTTCTGAACATCAATTTCAATACTGGTGCCTGTAGTAACAGGAGATACAGATTTTTGAACAGGAGACATAGATGGTGTGTTGGCCTGTTCAGGAACAGCCTCCTGAGATGGAGTTGATGAAGAAGAAGTGACTGTAGCAAATTCCTTTTCTTGTGAGATCAGAGATTCCTGATCTCCTTCCTTAGCTGCTGCTTCTTCATCTGAAACTGGCCTTTTTGCCCTCTGTTTCTTGTATCTTTGTGTAGATATGGATTCCTTGAGAGTTTCAGGAACAGTCATTCTTCTAAGCCTCTTGAGAAGCCTAGATCCCCCAATTTCAGAATCCTTCTGAGAAGTCACTGTCTCAGCTTCTTGGACAACAGGTTCTGATGTAGAAACCTGTTCCTCACTGTCAAACTCATCTCTCAAAGCAATCCTCCTTCTCTTTTGAGGTGTTTGAGGAACAATTTTTGTCCTCTTAGGTTTGGAAGATGAAGGCTTCACAGTAGGTGCTGAGGATGAGGGTTGAACTGTCTGTGAAGTGGAGAGATAGGATTTGATATATTGCCTAAGGGTTGGTTGAGTAGTATGGGTGGTATGTTCTGATGGTTGTTGTGGTGTTTGGGAGGTGTTTGTTGGTTGGACATCAGGATAAACAGATCTATAGGAATCAGGATCAGCATTTACTAAGATCTGTTTCACAGACTGAGGAATCTATAAAGGTCTAACCACTGGTTTCTTAGTGTCAGCATTTACCAGGTCATTAAAGTAACGTTTGGCAACTTTAAAAGGTGAAGTTAAGGTACTGGTTAGTCGAGGTTCATCAGTACAAAAAGTATACATAAGTTGACAGAATCTAGCAAAGTAAACAACATTCCTATCCTCTGTCATCCTATCCCCAATAAAACCTATTATAGCCGTTGCAAAATCAAAATGAGTTTGGTTTATAATGGCATACCCGATGTGCTGACTCATTATAGGGATGGCATCAAAATTCGAACACTTGTTCCCAAAAGCTTTAGTGATGCAGTCGAAGAAGAAGCTCCATTCCCTTCTGATATGAGCCCATTTCAAATGCCCAAGCTTTGCCAAACTTTGTTCATACCCCAAACTGGCCATTAACTCCTGAAGAGTCGATTCCTCTGGAATTGAAAAAGTACATCCTTCTGGGAGATGTAGAGCCTTGCGTATTGTACCAGGAGTGACTGCATATGAAGAATCACCCACTTCGAAAACAATACTAGGAGTACCATTTGGACCACCATTATCAAAGTTTCCAGTCCTCCAAAGTGTCAGAACTTGTTGGCTTGAGAATACTGAAGGTAGGGTCAATGCATACCCGATTTCACTGTGTGCAAGAAAGTCTTGTACAAAATGTAATTCAGAAGGAGCTTCAGCATTATCAAGAATAGCAGCATAATTGTTTGGAACAAATTTAGCTCCATCAATGATTAAATCCTTAGGTGCCATGAAAGTAATCGAGAGGTTTAAGTGCCTGTTAGGTGTTTGATAGAATGTCTATATGAAAAACCAACGTTAGAAGAAGAAAGAGAGTAAAAGCAAGTAGAGAGAAAAAATATGAAAGGAACTAAAAGATTAAAAAAAATCTTCTCTCTGTCTTACTTATACTTTTGAAAAAAAATGTAACCGTTGGACACCTGTCAGACATGCAGTAAAAACGAAAAGTTAATGAGCACGAGAAAACAGTAATCATTACTTACCCACTTGCAGTTTTTCAAGGAAAAACCGTTCCACTTACCCAGTTATTCCATTAATCAAGGTGAAACAGTTTTAATTCAAAATGGAAACTGTTCCCACTTATTTAATTATTTTTCACTGCAACATCAATATTCTGAAAAAAAAATTGAGTGAAAATGACCATAATAAATCGGACGAGCAAGTACTGATAAAAGAAAATCAGAACTTAAGTTAAATAGAATTTATATGGTCATCAGAATATGAATATGTATCAGGATTTATCAATACATTACAAAATATCTCAGTGACAAGATCTTGAAACAAAAACAAATTTCATTAATATATCAAGAGAATACATTCATGAAATTGAAATTACATCAGAACTTGTACAAGATTTCCCTAAGCTGCTAAACCTAACGTCAACAGCCTTAGTCCTAGCTCAAGAAGCAGGGTAAGGCTGATGATGAAGAAAAACTGGAAGAAGAAAATAAATTATTTCTTCTTCCTACTCTCGACAAACAGAATAGCTAGTCGAATGATTCACTCTTGCTGGTGGAGAGCTTCCAGCCTTTCCTCCTCCAATCGCTCCAGATGGCGATGGTAGTCCATGTAGAAGAACATGAGGTGGGTAAGTACCTCCTGGGGAACAGAGTCCCATATCTCATCAGGAATGGCAGTGACGTGCCATTCCTGCTGCCAATCGGCACAGCTCAGCTCCATGTTGAATGTTTCGTAGTTCAAAAACATATTGTAATTGACCATGGTGTTTTTGATAGAAAAAGTATGAAGGTGAGATTGTGATAAAAGTGGTGATGGGAAGGCTGATGTGAAGTAGTTGTTTATATAGGCAAGAGAATGCCAGGAGACGCAAAGAAATTTAATGCTGAAAGGTGGAATTAATTCCACCTCGTCTCCCCAGACTTGGAAAAAGAAAAACATTCATTGAAAAGAGAAAACATGGTTTAATGCGCACAAGAAGCAAGTAAAAGTTAACTGTTCATGTACGAGTACCACTATCCCTAACTACAGTGACTATTAATCTTCCACTTCAACAGTATTCTGGTTTAAACTGAGACTGTTGTCAAATTTTATCCAAAAATAAGTCAAGTAAAGAATCAGACTGTAATATCAGAACTTAGACTTATATCAGAACTTAATAGTCATCAGAACATAATTTCTTAACTCGAAAAAGGAATGCCTATTTTAGTAAGTCCTTACACAAATTCTGATTTATATTCTTCAGAACTTAATCATCAGAACATGTAATCAGAACTTGTCCTCAGAATTTGTGCAATGTGACACAATGACTGTTCATCTAAAACAACATAGATCCCCACAGTGATTTTCATCATTCATATGGAGTGGTTAGTGTGTGCATTAAGCTAAATATCAGACAAAGAGAAAAGTCTGATTCACTTCAGTACATCTTAGAAATAAGGCATAACTAAAACTTTACTAAAAACCTGTCAATATTCTGAAACCTACTATTGAATGAATTCATACTTGAGTCCACCTCAACTATTTTGTGCTAATTTTGTGCATCTTTTTAAATTCTATTTTACAGTGGCTTCTCAGTGTAAGTGAGTCACGACTGCTTAACGGAATTTATGCTATTATCACAGTATTTCTCCAGTAATCATAGAGTGTGAAAAGTCACCAAGAAAATATTTTATTTGCTTTTCTGATGCATATTACTTAATACCAGCAATGCACTTGGGTCTTCCCTTCCACATTTTTACTCTAGATCTTAAAGTAGTACCTGATTTTTAATCCTTGTTTCTCTTTCTTTTTCTTTTGATAAGTGAGGTTTATCAGCACTTAGTACATTCAACAGATTTACTAGAATCAGAATTTAATAGATGAGTAGCATTATTCTAGTTTGTGACTTAGTAATAAGATAGACAAAGTAAACTCAACTAATCTCAATTATCAGAATTTGCTTGTGTCAATAGATTTCCACAGAAATAATTACTTCTTACATGGGATCCCTTGTTTATTGAAGACTACTAGGTCAGCATCTAGCACATTTATCCTCATAGGATTGAATAGTTACCTAAACAGACATATCTCTATCAGAGTTTAGAAGCATTGATCAGACAACAGTCAGTACTTAAACATATTTTTCAATTAAGCACAGAATACACAAAGAGATTGAATTCTGTAAATACTGATCATTAAGTATGATGCAACAGAACAAAACTAAGCAGATTTAGAGAAAGAACCTGAAACCATTCCAAGTTCATTTACCAATCTTGTAAAAGTAGCTTCACACAATGGTTTTGTGAAGATATCTGCTAGTTGTTGATCTGTTGGAACAAAGTGCAATTCCACTGTACCTTCATCTACATGTTCCCTGATGAAGTGGTACCTGATGCTGATGTGCTTTGTCATAGAGTGTTGAACTGGATTACCTGTCATAGCAATAGTACTTTGATTATCACAGTAAATAGGGATTTTGAAATATGTTAACCCATAATCCAGTAACTGATTCTTCATCCAAAGAATCTGTGCACAACAGCTTCCTGCAGTAATATATTCTGCTTCTGCAGTTGATGTGGAAATTGACTTTTGTTTCTTGCTAAACCAAGAAACCAATCTGCCTCCAAGAAATTGGCAGCTTCCACTTGTGCTTTTCCTGTCAATTTTGCAACCTGCAAAATCTGCATCTGAGTAACCTATTAGTTTAAAATCTGATTCTCTGGGATACCATAATCCCAGATCAGCTGTTCCCTTAAGGTACTTGAAAATTCTTTTCACAACTGTTAAGTGAGGTTCTCTTGGATCTGCTTGAAATCTTGCACAAAGACAGGTAGCATACATGATATCGGGTCTACTAGCAGTTAGATAGAGTAGAGAGCCAATCATACCTCTGTAATCAGTAATATCTACTGATTTACCAGTATCCTTATCCAGTTTTGTTGTAGTGGCCATGAGAGTGGATGCACTTGAACAATCTTGCATTCCAAATTTCTTCAGCAAGTTTCTGGTGTACTTAGTTTGACAAATAAAGGTGCCTTCTTCATTTTGCTTGACTTGAAGGCCCAGAAAATAGCTAAGTTCCCCCATCATACTCATCTGATACCTTGACTGCATCAGTTTGGCAAACTTCTTACAAAGTCTGTCATTTGTAGACCCAAAAATGATATCATCAACATAAATCTGGACCAAAAGTAAGTCCTTTCCATGATTGAGGTAGAACAGTGTTTTGTCTATAGTTCCTCTGTTGAATCCACTTTCCAGAAGAAACTGAGCTAATGTCTCATACCATGCTCTGGGAGCTTGCTTAAGTCCATAAAGTGCTTTATCAAGCCTGTTGACATAATCTGGATGTTTGGAATCTACAAAGCCTGGAGGTTGTTCAACATATACTTCCTCCTCCAATTCTCCATTGAGAAAAGCACTTTTCACATCCATTTGAAAGACAGTAAACTTTTTGTGAGCAGCATAAGCCAAAAATATCCTTATGGCTTCTAACCTAGCAACTGGTGTAAATGTTTCATCATAATCAATTCCCTCATGTTGAGAATATCCTTTTGCAACCAGCCTTGCCTTATTCCTTGTAATTATGCCATCACTGTCAGTTTTATTTCTGAATACCCACTTTGTACCAATAACAGATCTATTCTTTGGTCTTGGCACTAGGGTCCAGACTTTGTTTCTTTCAAATTCATTTAACTCTTCCTGCATTGCTTGCACCCAATCAGCATCTTGAAGAGCTTCTTCCACTTTCTTTGGCTCAGTCTGAGAGAGAAAAGAATTGTAAAGATATTCGTTTGAAGTACCTGTTCTAGTTCTGACACCTGCATCAGGATTTCCAATTATCAAATCAGGTGTATGTGATTTAGTCCACTTCCTTGCAGATGGAAGGTTTTCTCTAGAACTGGATGCTCCCCTATGATCCATGCTTTCTTCATTTTCATTTTCCGATGCTCCCCCTGAAACTATGCTCTCTGATTTGGATTCTTCAGAATTTAGATTTTCAGAACTTTCAGAACTTGGCTTATCAGAACTTGACAAATCAGAACTTAAAGAGCCAGATGTATGTTCTGATGCTTCTTGAGATGTGGTATGTTCTTGAGTATGCTCCCCCTGCATAGGTGCATCTTCCTTTGGCGTAGTCACCACAGTTTCAATAACATCAGAGTTTAATCCATCAGAGATTACAGTATCAGGACTTAGACTGTCAGAATTTTCAGTATCAGAATTTGAGTCTTCATTTTCAAATCTCAGCTGATCATGATCAATAAAATCTTCAAGACCAGTAATATTCTTGTCATCAAAAGAGACATTGATAGATTCCATGACCACTCTTGTTCTCAAATTATAGACTCTGAAGGCTTTTGTGGAAAGTGGATATCCAACAAAGATTCCTTTATCAGCTTTTAGATCAAATTTAGATAGTTGTTCAGGATGAGTCTTGAGAACAAAACACTTGCATCCAAATACATGAAAGTACTTCAGATTTGGCTTCTTTTTCTTCACCATCTCATATGGTGTTTTTCCTTGCTTGTTAATGAGTGTTGCATTTTGAGTAAAACAAGCAGTCTGCACAGCTTCAGCCCAGAAATAGGTTGGAAGCTTTGCTTCTTCAAGCATTGTACGTGCAGCTTCAATGAGAGTTCTATTCTTCCTTTCAACAACTCCATTTTACTGTGGAGTTCCAGGAGCAGAAAATTCCTACTTAATTCCATGGTTTTTGCAGAACTCTTCCATTATCAAATTCTTGAACTCAGTGCCATTATCACTCCTTATGGTTTTCACAGAATCTTTGACCAATTTATCCAGATGTTTGACATGATCAATCAAGATAGATGTAGTTTCACTTTTTGTGTGCAAGAAATACACCCATGTGTATCTGGTGAACTCATCCACTATGACCAACGCATATTTCTTCTTTGCAATAGACATGACATTCACTGGACCAAATAGATCAACATGTAGTAGATGATAAGGCTCAAGAATTGATGATTTAGTCTTGCTCTTGAATGAAGATTTTCTTTGTTTGGCCTTCTGACAAGAATCACAAAGGCCATCAGGAGCAAATACTGACTTCGGCAGTCCTCTCACAAGATCTTTCTTGACTAGTTCATTTATATTGTTGAAATTTAAATGAGAGAGTTTCTTGTGCCAATTCCAGCTTTCTTCAATTGATGCCCTACTCATCAGACAAATTGCAGAACCATCAGTACTTGTTGAAAGCCTAGCTTCAATGTTACCACGCCTGTATCCTTTTAGAACAACTTTGCCTTTGGATTTACTCACAACTTCACAGTGTTCTTCAAAGAAATCAACATGATAACCTCTGTCACAGATTTGACTTATACTCGGCAGGTTGTGTTTAAGTCCATAGACCAGAGCTACTTCTCTAATGATGACATTCCCAAGATTAATATTGTCATATCCCAATGTTTTTCTAATGTTGCCATCTCCATAAGAAACACTTGGGCCAGCTTTCTCCACAAAGTCTGATAGAAGGGCTTTATTTCCAGTCATATGTCCTGAACATCCACTGTCCAGAACTAGAATATTTTTCCTGTTGCCCTGCAATCACAAAGACCACTAATGATTAGTTTTAAGGACCCAGACTTGCTTGGATCCTTTGGTCTTATCAAGTTTGTTAACATTTGCAGCGGATTTAGCATCAGAGTTTATGTTAACATTTTTCTTATCAGAACTTACACTATCAGACTTTGAATCAGAATTTACACTAGAAGGAACAATGGAAACTTTCTTCAAAGAAGGTTTTATTTGATAATAATCATAGTACAAACTATGATATTCCTTACAAGTATAAATGGAATGCCATAAACTACCACAATGAAAACTAGGATTTTGTGGTTTATATCTAACAGACTGACTCTGAACTCCTGATTTTGAAGGTAAGGAGTTTATGTTCTTATTCTTCCTGCAAAAAGAAGCCAGATGGTTAGAACTTCCACAGTTATGACACGTTTTCCTAGGAGCATTAGGAACAGGCCTATAATCATTCCTTTTATTCACACCTTCCTTTCCATTCCTATTTTTCCTAGGTGATTTTACCTTGTTTGCATTCTTAACATCTTTCAGCTTATGCTTAAGCTGCTTCTTAGTCATTAAGCCTATGTTTACTTCAACTGTCTTTTCCTGTTTTAGTTTGTCAGAAGTTAATTCCTCTTTAACTTCTGATTTCTCATTATCAGACTTTACAGTTACAAACTTAACAGGTTTTAATTTTGGCTTTTTCTTAGCAACAGGCTTAATGTCTACGGTTCCTTTATCATTCTTATCCTCTCCATAACCTAAGCCCTCTTTCCAATTTTCACTACTTAGCAAATTTTGAGTTGTTCTGCCAGAGTTAGTCCAAGTCCTGATAATCTCTTTTTCCTTTTCTAACTCAGTTTTTAGAGATTCATTCATTTTTAGCACTTCATCCCTCACATAAAAAGCATCATCTCTATCCTTCTGAGTTTGATGGAACATAACTAACTCTTTTTCTAAGAAATCATTTCTTTTCTTAAAAGCAAGATTTTCAGAAGTTAATCTTTCACATGTTAAAGTTTGATCTCTATAACTATCAAACATGGTTTTAAGATATCTTCTCAACTCATTAATATCATCAGTATGAAAAGCATAAGTAGTCTGAGGTACCTTTATTTCAGCAGCTTCAGAACTGCTCTCAGCACTTTCTTTATCAACATTTGCCATCAATGCATAGTTCTCCTCACTTTCAGAGTCTGAGGTGTCTGTCCAGCTTTTCTTCTTTGTGACAAGAGCTTTGCCTTTGTCACTCTTTACTTTCTTGCAATCAGGAGATATGTGGCCTTTCTCACCACAGTTATAGCATTTGACATTGGTATAATCTCCTCTATCAGACTTTCCTCCTCTGCCCTCAGATCTTCTGAAATTCTTCTTATCAAAACATGTGCCTTTCCTGGAAAACTTCTTTCCTTTCCTGAACTTCCTGTATGCAATCTTTGTGATCCCTTTCACCATAAGAGCACACAGCTTCATCATCTCCTCATCAGCATCAGTCTCAGGCAAGCTTTCAGAATCCGAGTCATCATCACTTTCAGAACTTGATGACTCAGTATCAGACTTTGTGAAAAGAGCTTTACCCTTGTCTTTCCTTGAGGTAACTGCCTTGGGGAATTCTTCTTCAGCCTTAAGAGCAACTGTCCTTGACTTTCCTCCTTTCCTCTTGCTTATTTGTTCTATCTCAAGTTCATGAGTCTTGAGCATTCCATAAATTTCATCAAGAGTTGTTTCATCAAGATTGTAGTTGTCTCTTATTGTTGTTGCCTTCAAATCCCAGCATTCAGGAAGAGCTAACAGGAATTTAAGGTTTGAATCTTCAAGTTCATACTCCTTATCAACCAATGACAAATCATTCAAGAGTTTGACAAATCTATCATATAAATCAGTCAATGACTCATTATCCTTTGAGTCAAAGTGTTCATACTCTTGAGTGAGTATTGTCTTCCTGTTCTTCTTAATTGTATCGGTTCCCTGACGCCTTGTTTCCAGCGCATCCCATATCTCCTTAGCAGTCTTGCAGTTAATTACCCTATTTGACATTACATTATCAATGGCACTATGCAGTAAGTGTCGTACCTTAGCATCCTTAGCAATTGATGCTATATCTTCAGCAGTATAATCACTCTTCTCCTTTGGTACGGTCTTTGCTGCTTCACCTGCAACTGCAACAGTGAGCTTGGTTGGTCTGTGAGGCCCTTCCTTGATTCTATGAAGATATTCTGGATTTGTTGCTTCCAGGAACATGGTCATCCTCATCTTCCATATGGAATATTCAGACGGTCTCAGTATGGGAACTCTGATGGTCTCATACCGACTTTAAATTTGTGTCTTTGGTGGTTCTTCAGTTTTGGTAGGCTTAGTTGGAGTTTCTGTGTCAGACATGATTGTGTTTGGATCTTTAACTGTATGTGCGTTAACAGATAGGCTATGATACCACTTGTTAGGTCACACACACTGTAGAGGGGGTGAATACACTGTAAAGTACAATCAAATCGAACTTTAATATCTCAAGTAACAGAAAATAAACTTTATTGAAACAATAAACTCTGTTACAGTATGGAACTGTTACCTCTCAGTGATGAACAAATATCACGAGAGCTGTTAGGGTTAATACGAATAATCTTCTCGAATATGATAACACTTATAGTGTAAACCCTATGTTTGTGTTTATATACTACACAGTTACAAGATAATCGCTAATTGATATGGAATATAATTCTGCTTCCTAAAATATATCAATCAAATATCTTTTCTTCCAAGTATTCTATTCTTTATAGAATTCCTTCTTCATGCATATCTCTTCTTATGTTTATCTCGATCTTCTTTCCTTTAATCAGCTATTGTCCTTATCTGAACGTCCTTCAGCACTTAAGTTCTGATATCCATCTTCTGATGATTATCTCCTGATAATATAAGTACTGATATCCTTAAGTCCTGACTTCCAGTAAGTACTGATTTATCCTGTTTAAGTAAGATCTGAAAACTAAACATAAATCATATTAGCCATGACATTATCAAATATATCTAACATTATGAATTTAAATATTTTATTATTATTAATTCTAATTTAAATATTAAATTAATTAAGTGAGCCTTGATTAAATTATATATATATATTAGAATTAGAATTTAATAGTAATATACACCCGAAATCAGAATGGGTTGTTTTTCAGAATCCTATTAGGTTTAGGGTTAGGCTTTAATCTCTCTCCCCTATATATACATTAAGATGTATATTTTTAGGGTTAATTGTCATATTATATTTTTGACAAAAACCCTAGAAGCTCTACATCTTAGAGAGGCTAGAAAGAAAGAGAGTGAGAGAGAGAGAGGCAGAGGCAACCAAATCGGCTAGTACCGGCTCTGGTGATCATTGGACGATTGTACGTTTGTCTGGATACCTTGGAGAGCAGATCTTCGCAAAGAGGGCTGCAGTGATTCATCAAGATCAGAACTTCCATTACATTCATACGAAAAGCTTTATTAAGGTATATGATCCTATTCTTCATAATTATCCAGTCTTTATACATAGATCTTGTGGTAGGGATTCAAATTTTTTTATTTTTCCGTTGTGTTTTATTGCTTGAATCTCTAACAATGGTATTAGAGCTATGTATATAATGGGATGATTTGGTTACATGTTGGACAATATTTCAATATATTAAGCATGAATCGGATCTGTCATGTATGTATCATGATATCGTTATGTGTGAGATTTAATATGCATGATGTTATGTAGATTAATGATCAAACTGTTATTAATAGTTTTCTATATATATATATGATGTATCATATATATGATGATACTAGCACGTTATATTTTGCCATGACTGATTAGTATACGATTTGTATGTTATGCTTGATGTTTGGTTTATATATGGTGATATAAATTATTGAACATATGGTGTACTGACATGATCTATTAAACGAGGAATGATTAGTATGTATATGATACATGCTTCTGAAACTGCATATGATGCAGTTGTGACAGAGACTAGCAAAGACATGATCTGTAGTTCTGAAATTGAGATTTTTGAATAAGACTCGTCTTCCGAAAAAAATTCTTTTTTTTGAGCTGGACCCCAGCCTGGGGCAGCTCGACCCCAGCCCAGGGCTGCCGCCCCGGACCCCCTCCCGGGGGGCTGCCGCCCCCGGACCCCCGCTATATGTTTTCAAGTTCTTTATTTTTTTACTTGAGCATAGTGCTGGTTATGGCCTTAAGACCTTTAAATTAAAGTTTATGATTTTGGTTTTATAAATATGACTTGCATGTCATTTTCATTATTCTTGTAACTATTTAACCTCGAATGTAACTTGAGTTTTCTTATGTAAGTACATTAGTATAGGTTGTTTCAATGTAATGTACTTACATAAGGGGTGATACAATAAGGAGGAGCAACCATGGAGACAAGAAGAATGAAGATTTGTAATTATATTTATATTTTTCACCATAGACTGACCATGATCCTTTCATTAGCTTGAAAGGATCACATAGGATAAAGGCCATAACCAAGAAGTTCTACATACCGCACTTTACATATTGATGATGAATGTATGTGTAGAATAGTAAATGATGCATGCTTTAATTAGATTAATCATGCATGAATGTATGTATTGGATACATCACCCATGCCATGCCTGCTTAAACAAGATAAAATCTGTAACGACTCGAGTTTTTAAAATTAATAAATGATTATGAGATTCTCGTGTTTATGAAACATGAAATAAAATATGAATCTTCTTTATTTCCGACATGGGTAGATTTTGTCAAAAACGGGTTCATTGAAATTGTAAGGTTGTGGGTTTTAAGCGAGACCGATATGACTCCATCATTACCTGGAAATCAAACCATTGACGAGTATTGATTTGAATTATTTTATTCAAGAAAAAATTGGGAATCTCTTTATGATGGGATCATGATCGTTTTAATACTAACAAAACCCTAATGTTTATATTAAGTTATTTAAATGCCTTCCAATATGTCCAACGCGTTAATTCCTAGATCGATAAGGAGTGGGTTCGTCAGAGCGAAGTACTCCCATCTATCGCGGGATGGTGTGTTGAAGTATATGATACTTTTTAGACCTTTGGGTTTGACTTAACTAAGTTACCATAATAGGATTGTGAACTTAGAGGCATAGAGTTTGGTGATATTTATTGGATAAATACGAATAAATGTTGTTCTACTAAACTATCCAAAAATTATATAGTTGATATAATTGACCGATGTTGTCTGCCTAAATAATCTTGTTTTGGAAGAAAATCCAAAGCTGACCAAAGATATGATGAAATATGGATCTTGGCTCACTAGAAAGTATATAGAAGATTTCTTTCCGAATTAATAGTTAGGGCTATTAATTTGATAAAAATAGTGGGAGATATATATTTTGAATATATGTGAATAATCACTTAGACATAATTTAATAATCATCTGCAGACTAATTTATCTTATGCATTTTAAACATTATAAATATCAAATGACAGACAATTCAAACAACTTCTTTGTGCGATCAGTCCTTGAGAAGGACAAGCTGATAGGAATAAACTTCCTTGATTGGCAGAGGAACTTAAGGATTGTCCTCAAATAAGAGCTCAAGCTCTATGTAATAGATATTCCTCGCCCTGCACCTCTCCCTGAAGGAGCATCCCGTGCTCAACATACTGTTTATCAGAAACATATCGATAATGACATCGATGTTCAATGTCTCATGATAGCGACCATGAGTGCTGAACTTCAGAAACAACATGAGAATATGGATTTTTATGATATAATTGAGCACCTTAAATGTATGTTTGAAGGACAGGCTCGTCAGGAGAGGTTTGATACTTTCAAGTTGTTGAACGCATGTAAGTAGAGAGAACGTGATCCGGTTGGACCGCATGTTCTAACTATGATAGGGTATATTGAGTACCTTGCCAGATTGGGTGCCCCGATTTCTATGGAGCACCAAATTGATCTAATTTTGCAATCTTTAAACAACATTTATTCTCAATTTTTGATGAAGTACAATATGAATGAGATAGATAAGAACCCCACCGAATTGTTGGCTATGTTTAAAACTGCTGAGACCAACATTCAGAAGACATCCCCTGCTCCCACGTTGATGGTAAATAAGGGGAAGGCTAAAGGAAAGGGTAAATAGAAATGCAAGAGGAAGATGGGATCTAAATTTAATGCCAATCTGAAACCTGATCCGACGAAGGCTTTGAAGCCTAAAGGCGATGTTCCAAAGATTGGTGATTTTCACTATTGCATGAAACCAGGTCATTGGAAGAGGAACTATCATGCTTATTTGGAGGATCTGAAGAAGAAGGATGTTGTTGCTGCTTCTGATTCAGGTATTTATGTTATAGAAGTCAATTTGTCTACTTCTACATCTTGGGTATTAAATACTGGATGTGGTACTCATATTTGTATAAATGTGCAGGAACTGCAGGGAAGTAGGACATTGGCGAAGGGAGAAGTCGACCCATGAGTTGGCAATTGAGCAAAGGTTGCTGCTTTAACTGTAGGGACTTATCGTTTATCGTTGCCCAATGGGCTTGTTTTAGAACTGGATAAGTGTTTTTACGTGCCTGCGATTTGCAGAAACATTATCTCAGTGTCTTGTTTGGATAAGAAAAGTTTTTCGTTTTTGATCCAGAACAATAGTTGTTCCTTTTCATTGAATAATGTTACCTATGGGGTTGCACATTTGTTTAATGGTTTATATGTTCTTGATTTAAATACTCCTTCCTATAACATAAATAATGATAATAACCGTATTAAGATGAAAGACTCAAATCAAACATACCTTTGGCATTGTCGTTTAGGTCACATAAATGAGAAACGCATTTCCAAATTACATCAAGATGGATACTTAAATAAGTTTGATTTTGAATCATACGAAGAATGTAAATCTTGTCTCATTGGTAAAATGGGTAAAGCTCCTTTTACCGGACAAGGTGAAAGGGCCACCAAACGATTAGACTTATACATAGTGATGTATATGGTCCAATACGTACGATGGCAAGAGGTGGCTTTTACAACTTCATTACATTTACTAACGATTTCAGTAGATATGGATATGTGTATCTTTTGAAGAACAAATCTGATTCTTTTGAAAAGTTCAAAGAATACAAGGCCAAAGTGGAAAAGCAAATAGGGGTAAGTATAAAAGTTCTACGATCAGATCATGGAGGAGAATACTTAAGCCATGAGTTTAAAGGTTTCTTGAAGGAGTGTGGTATCATATAACAACTTACTCCTCCTGGAATGCCTCGATAGAATGGAGTTTCTGAGAGGACAAATCGTACCTTGTTGGACAGGGTGCGATCGATGATGAGTCTAACAGATCTTCCAATAAGTTTCTGGGGTTATGCTCTAGAAACGGCTATATATACACTAAACTGAGTTCCAACTAAATCGGTTCAAAAGACTCCATATGAGATATGGACTGAGAAACGTCACACATGTCGTTTATAAAAGTATAAGGATGCGAAGCGTTTGTGAAACACTTGGTATCTGACAAGCTAGGACCAAAATCGAATAAATGTTATTTTGTGGGATATCCTGAAGAAACTAAAGGGTGTAGTTTATATAATCCTACCGAGAACAAAGTGTTTTTTGCTCGAACCACCGTATTTCTTGAAAGAGAGTTACTTTCCAAGAAAAGTAGTGGGAGGACTATAGATCTCGATGAAGATCGAGTTGTACAAAATAACATTGAACCGGAGTTGGAAAGTGGGCAGGATGTACATTAAGATGTTCCTTCTCCAGAAACACGGGTTGTTCGTAGATCTAGTAGGGCTTGTCATGATCCAGAGAGATATTATGGATTTCTCTTGACTCAAGGTGATGATGTAATGCTCATAGATAATGGTGAGCCTCTTACCTACCAAAAAGCTATGAATAGTCCATACTCCGAGAGATGGATAGAGGCCATGAAATTCGAGATGTAATCCATGTATCAAAATAAAGTATGGACTTTAGTTGATCTACCTGAAGGGGTAAAACCTATAGGGTGCAAGTGGGTTTTCAAAAAGAAGACTGACATGGATGGTAAAGTACAGACCTATAAGGCGCGACTAGTGGAAAAAAGTTTTAAACAAATTCTTGGTATAGACTATGATAAGACTTTTTCGCCAGTTGTTATGTTCAATTCCATCAGGATTTTTCTAGCAACAGCTGCTTACTATGATTATGAGATTTGGAAAATGGACGTCAAAACCGCTTTCTTAAATGGGAGCCTTGAAGAGGATGTATACATGATACAACCTGAAGGTTTTTTCGATCCCAAGTGTGCTAAGATGGTCTATAGGTTTCTTCGATCTATTTATGGATTGAAGAAAGCCTCAAGGATTTGGAATCGTCATTTTGATGAAACAGTCGAAGAATTTGGCTTTATTCAAAACGGAGATGAACCATGTGTTTACAAGAAGGTTAGTGGGAGCCATGTGGCATTCCTAGTACTATATGTAGATAAACATATTACTAATAGAGAATGACAAACCTTTTTTATATGCTGTTAATACTTGGTTGGGAAATAGTTTCTCCATGAAGGACTTAAGCGATGCTACCTATATATTAGGGATCAAGATCTATAGAGATAGATCAAGGAAATTAATCGGCCTAAGTCAGAGTACATACATTGATAAAATATTGTGTCGTTTTGGGATGCAAGAGGCAAAAAGAGGATATGTCCCAATATTTCATGGGATATTAATCTCAAAGGATAACTGCCCTAAATTATTAGATGATAAGGGCAGTATGAGCAAAGTTCCATATGCTTTAACAATTGGATCTATAATGTATGCGATGATATGTACTCGTCCTGATGTTTCATATGCCTTGACCATAAAGAGAAGATACCAGTCTAAATATTCTCAAGTACTTAAAGATGACTAAATATTCATTCTTGGTGTATGGAGGAGATGTGAAGCTGGTTGTAAAGTGTTGCACTAATGCTAGCTTCCAGACAGAAAGAGACGATTCAGTATCTCATTCAGGTTTTGTGTTTTGCTTTAATAAAGGTGCTGTAAGCTGGAAGAGTTCAAAGCAAGAGACAGTAGCTGACTCTACAATGGAAGCTGAGTATATTGCTGCCAGTGAAGCAGCCAAGGAGGTTGTTTGGATACGAAAATTCATAATGGGACTTGGTGTGGTTCCATTGATCACAGATTCAGTTGATCTTTACTGTGATAATAATAGAGCCATCGCGCAGGCTAAAGTACCAAGGTCCCATTCTCGGGAAAATCATATACTTAGGAGATATCACCTTCTTCAAGAGATTAACGAAAGAGTAGATATACATATATGTAAAGTGCATACTGATGATAATGTTGCAGACCTACTGACTAAGGCTTTGTCGTAGCAAAAGCACGAAGGTCATTCTAGTTCTATGGGTATTAGATACATGGATGATTGGCTCTAGTGCAAGTGGGAGATTGTTAGTGTGTGTGCCCTAGAGACAACAATATTATGTTTATGTTATGAGATATTTGGATTATTAATTATGATTCTATGGATTATTCTTTAGTAATTTATTATATCTTTATTTTCTGTGATAAAATGTTAGATGAATAAATGTCCTTGGAATATGATATGTAAATCTATATCTCTAAGTATGTGACTTAGAAATGAGATTATGAGTATATTATTGATATTCCTACAGGTCCCTAGTCAAGTATTATTGTTAAGGGAAAATAATAAATACATTGAGACTAGTGTGTTTGTTGACTGATGATCACATCTCATTTATCATAGGTATGGTGATACTAACATCAAAACAGGCACATGTATTAGATACATGGTGCTGGATTGACCCGTTGTGAGATACTACATGCTTATAGTGTCATAAGTTAACCTCACAGTGATAATGATTTATTGTTCCTTAGACCCGAAGTCATCATATTTCTATACGAGAATTAATATACTTTGATACCATTGAAATTTATCCTTGACCGGGTAATAATAAAAGTCGACATTCGGTATATTATAAATTGTATGAGAAATATGAATGATCTAGATGGGATTTAGCCCTCCTATATTAAAGGAGTGATATTATTGGAGTCTTGATTGAGTAAGACTATAAAATGCATGGTCGTGCTCAAATACTGATTGTTTAATAGTTTACTCATTGATCAAGGAAACAAGGATTAAACGTTAACAGAGGATGACATAATGCAAGCCTCGAATTTGATCTATAATATAAGGCTAAAGGGATTATATTACATTGTACATTATTCACGAAAGCTTTAATTGAATCACCAATTATTATTATTACTTGGGTAGCAATGATGTATAACTAGATGTCACTCATTTTTTATAATTTTATTATTAGAAAATTAAATTATTGCCAAAGTAATAATAACCTAAAGGGTCACACACTAAGAATGTTTAAAATGGAGTGTTATTTAAATTATGAATTTAAATATTTTATTATTATTATTAATTTGAATTTAATTATTAAATTAAATAAGTGAGACCTGATTAATTATATATGTATTGGAATTGGAATTTAATAGTAATATAAACCTGAAATCAGAATGGGTTGTTTTTCAGAAGCCCATTAGGTTTAGGGTTAGGCCTTAATCTCTCTCCCATATATATATACATTAAGATGTATATTTTTAGGGTTAATTGTCATATTATGTTTTTGAGAAAAACCCTAGCAGCTCTACATCTTAGAGAGGCTACAGAGAAAGAGAGAGAGAGAGGAAGAGGCAACTGAATCAGCTAGTACCGGGTCCGGTGATCGTGGGACGATTGTACATTCGTGTGGATACCTTGGAGAGCAGATCTTCGCAAGGAGAGATGATGTGATTCGTTGTTATGCAAGATATGCCTACACCTTAACAAATAGTTTGCATTTTGTATTTTAACATTTAAAGTCTGTAAAAATAATCAAGAGCAGACTGGAGTCTTTTTCTGTAAACAGTATCAAGCCTAAGAATTCTATCTAGAAGAAGATCAAGAAGATCATGCCTCAGAAGAATTAAGAAGAAGCTTGGAGTTGAATAAATCTATTTTAAGAAAAATGTTCTAAGTCAAGATCTCTGCAAGTCACAGATTTAGTGTTATAGAGAAGTCATTCGAGAACTCCAGAATAACTTATAGAGAACTCAGGAAAGCTACTAGAGAACTCAGAGATATCGACAAGCTAAATTGAAGACATAAAGATTAGAGATATCGACAAGTCATTTCTTCACTAGAGAACTCATAGTTATCGAAAAGTCAAAATTCACTAGAGAACTCTAAGTTATTGATAAGTCGAATTTCACTAGAGAACTCAGAGATATCGACAAGCCAAAATTCACTAGAGAACTCTGAGTTATCGACAAGTCAAATTTGACTAGAAAACTCTGAGTTATCGACAAGTCAACAAGTCACTAGAGAACTCAGAGATATCGATAAGCCAAAATGAAGATATGAAGATGAGAGATCTCGACAAGAAAAATTCTCTTATAGAGAACTTAGAGACCTCTACAAGTCAAATCAACTATAGAGCAATGAGAGATCTCGATAAGCCAATATACTTATCGAGATGTCAAGTTCTCTATATTCCTAACTGGAGATCTCGAGGTAAAATCTCAAAGTAGAAATTGCAGACCAGTTCAATATCCAAGATTAACAATCAACAAACAATCCAACCAGTTGGATTTACAAGTTTACAAAAAGCATCTTGAAGAGTGTGCAAGATCAAGGGTGAAGATTAATTGACAAAGGAAGATCAAAGTTAACAGAATATGCAAAGATATGCTAAGCCAGAAATGGAAGATATACTTTTCCTAAAATGGAATGATAAGTGACAGTTTACTAAAGTGAATAACATCTCTTATTATACACTGTGTAAACCAGTAGTTAACTATCATATAAAGTTAACACTAGTCCTTTGTTAGTTGGAACAATTAGATCGGGAATTCTTGTATTCTCTTAAGATTGAAGCTAAGCTCTTTACAACAAAGAGCCTAGAAATTTTATAGCAAAACATTCTTAATTTTAATATAAAATTAAGTGAGTTTTGAAAGATCTGTGTTATTCATTATTACATGTTTAATTTCAGTCTTAACACATCTTACTACAAGATTTGATTTACTTTGTTCACAACCATAAAGGATTTAAGAAAAGCATAAAAATACTAAAACACATTCACCCCCATGTGTGTAATTCATTACCTAACCAGTGGTATCAGAGCAAAATCTGAAAGTAAACAGATTCAAGATCTTGGAGGAATGAATACACAGAAAATCAGTAGCATCAAAATCCCTACTTTTGACAAAGCTAACTACACTCTTTGGAAAAAGAAAATGTTGTTTATCAGGATGGCCAATCCACTATACATTCAGATTCTCAAAAATGGGCCCTTCACTCATATGGTTAGAGTTGAGGAATCTATAGATGGTGATATGGTCATTGCAGCTCATTATGCTCCAAAAGATCCTTCTGAGTACACTGAGCTTGAGAAGGAGAAATTTTCCCTGCATAGTGGCTTACAGCTGATATTGATAGAGTCACTTGATAATGTAATGTATAACAATATTGTCAACTGTGACACTGCTAAGCAGATCAGGGAAAAGATTGAAATACTCTGTGAAGGAACTGAGGAATTTAGATCTAATCAAAGAAGGATATTGATTTTACAGTATGAGGGTTTCATGGCTAAGACAAAAGAAAGCATCACTAATGTGTTTGAAAGGTTTAACAAGCTGAAAAATGACTTGCAGCTGCATGACAAATACTATTGATAGGGATAAATAAATTATGGTTGTATAATTAAATACTGCATTAATTGTACAAGCTGTGGGCTGCTAGGCCCAATAAAAAGATATATGAAACTCAGACCAGAAAAGTTAAGCCTGATGGACCAGATCAGGCCTGATGGAATAAAAAAGGCCCAAAAGCCCTAATTATTAATTAATTTCGTAATTAATTAATAAGGGAAAAATCAGCTATTGAGAAGAGTCCCGATAAGGATATAAATCCTTATAGATTAGCCTCAAGGGGACCTAAAAGGATAAGGAATCAGCTTCCTACTTCCTAGGACTCCTAAGTCTATCCTAATTCAGAGGCTTGTCCACCAAGTCTCCTACGCCAAGTCCAATTCAAGGACTCCCACATCTATATAAGGGGCCTCACCCCACAAATCAGAACTACGTTTTTTGGCTTGATTCTCTAACTCACAGAGATACGTAGGCATCTCGTAAAGGCAGAATTAAGCTACGAAACACGAGAGCAGCCATTAAAGGCCTTGAGCTCCCGAATCTTAGTAATAAATACAGCAAGTAATAACCTTAGCTTTTTATCCATAACATTTGGCGCCGTCTGTGGGAAAAACAACAACCATGGCGAGAACACGGAGAACAATTGGAGCTCTAGAGGAAGGAACACCATCAGAGACAACCCAGGTGATTTCATCAACCGTGGAGGTTCCTCCCCATTCAACTTATGCATCTACTCAGGGGGAAGCCCAGACAGGGGCAACTCAACCTCAGCCACAAGGGACAACTCCCCCGACTATTCAAGGTACGAATCCTCAAGTTCAACAAGTACATATACCTGTGAATTCTCGACCCGTCGGGTATGAATATTCAACTGTTGTTACTACTAACCCCCCCTTATGGGATGCCCCTTCACCCTGAGGTTGGAGGAAGCGGATATGCTGGGCGAAGTGAAGCATGAGGGCGGTCGCCCCCCTATATACGAGGTTTGGATCCTATCCCTGAGGATCGGGAATTTTCTGGTCCATACACTGAGAGAGACTCCGAATCTTCGGATGATGAAGTGGCCCCGAGAAGGAGGCGTCCTGGAAAAGAGCCAATGGCCGATGGAAGGCAACGCCCCCAAAGCACTCCAGGGGCGAATCCCCAAGAAGTGCAGGAAAAGATCAGGGCTCATGAGGCTGAAATCCAAAGGCTGAGGCGTGACTTGGAGGCTCACCAAGCCACCAGAACCCACATACCTCCTAGGGGGAGAAATCCTCCTCCTATCATAAACCTGGATGGTCCGGTAAGAAGAAGGGCTGCTGTCCCAAGAACTGATCCAAGCAATCTCCTTCCCCTTGGAGATCCTGATGATCCAACTCCACCCTTCACAGAAGAGATAATGAATGCCCATATCTCAAGGAAATTCAAGATGCCCACTATCAAAGCCTATGATGGCACGGGAGACCCCGCTAATCATGTTAGGACATTCTCTAATGCACTGCTGCTGCAACCCGTGAACGATGCTATAAAATGTCGGGCCTTTCCTCAAACCCTGTCGGGTATGGCTCAAAGATGGTACAGTCGCCTACCCCCAAATTCTATTGGATCATTCAGAGAATTAAGTCAGGCTTTTATTAAGCAATTCATCAGTGGAAGAGTCCATGAGAAAAGTTCAGCATCTCTTATGAGTCTTGTGCAGGGAGCTAAGGAATCCTTAAGAGATTACCTGAATCGTTTTACAAAGGAGGCTTTAAAAGTCCCAGACCTTGATGATAAGATAGCCATGATAGCACTGCAACAAGGAACTAGGGATGAGTTTTTCAAGATGTCTTTGGCCAAACGACCCCCTGAGAGCATGTTGCAGCTCCAAGAGAGGGCAGGGAAGTATATCAAGGTTGAAGAAAGTATGAGGAAGACCGTAGTAAGTAATGAGCCCACTGGAGGCAAGAAACGAAAAACTGATTTGGAGTATATCGCTAAGGATAAATATCCTAGAACTGAACAAAACCCTGATTCAACCCCCAAGAAGGGAGGACCTGGGCAAAAGTTCACTGAATACGCTAAGCTGAATGCTCCCAGAAGTCAGATTTTGATGGAGATTGAGAAAGACAGAGATATTCGCTGGCCTAAGCCCTTGAAGGCTGATCCCGCCAAGCTAGATAAGGGCAAGTATTGCAGGTTTCACAAAGATGTTGGCCATGACACCGATGAGTGTAGACAGTTGAAAGATGAAATTGAGTTTTTGATTCGAAAAGGAAGATTGAACAAGTATACTGGAGATGGAGGAGACAGAAATAATAATGGAAGGAAGAACTTTGAAGATCGTAGGAGGGACCAAGATGATCAGGGGCGGAATCCCCAACCTAGAGGACCAGTTATAAACACCATTTATGGAGGGCCGAGACCTCGAGGGCCTGTGATAAACACGATCTTTGGAGGTCCAACTGCTGCTGGATTGTCCAAAAATTCCAGAAAGGCATATACTAGAGAGGTTATGCATATTGTTGGAGAAGCCCCGAAGAGGGCCAGGACAGAAGTAACATTGGCTTTTGATGATTCCGACCTAGAGGGTGTGAAGTTTCCCCATGACGACCCGCTGGTCATAACGCCGATAATAGGAAATAGCCCGGTTAAGAGGGTCCTTGTGGATAATGGTGCTTCTGTGGATATCTTGCTCCATGATACCTTTCTAAGGATGGGGTATAACGACTCCCAGTTAACACCAACCGACATGCCGATATATGGATTTGCTGGAGTAGAATGTCCTGTGGAAGGGATAATTAAGTTGCCAACCACCATAGGTACGGAGCCAAGGCAAGCAACGCAGATGCTGGATTTCGTAGTGGTAAAGGCTAGTTCAACTTATAATGCTATCATGGGGAGAACAGGGATACATGCCTTCAAGGCAGTCCCCTCTTCCTACCATTCAGTCATGAAGTTTCCCACCCGAAACGGGATTGGAGAAGAGAGAGGGGATCAAAAAATGGCTAGAAGCTGTTATGTGGCCTCTTTGAGGGCAGATGGAGTCGGGGGGCAGGTTCTTCCTATTGAAGATATGGATGTTCGAGAAAATGATGAGAATAGAGGAAGGCCAGCAGAAGAATTGGTTTCGGTTCCTTTAGATCCCAAGAATCCTGAGAGGATGACTTTCATTGGAGCCACATTAGAGGAGCCCCTTAGAGGGAAGTTAGTGAAATTTTTGCAAGAAAATAGTGATGTGTTTGCATGGTCAGCAGCTGATATGCCAGGCATAGACCCGGAGTTAATTACTCACAAGTTAAACGTTGATCCAAGCCGGAAGACAGTGAAACAAAAGAAAAGAAATTTTGCCCCGGAAAGACAAGAGGCTATAAAGCAGGAAGTGGAAAAGCTCTTAGAGGCTGGTTTCATTGAGGAGATTCAATTTCCGGAGTGGTTAGCAAACTCTGTAATGGTGAAGAAGGCTAATGGAAAGTGGAGGATGTGTATAGACTTCATCGATCTGAATGATGCATGCCCCAAAGACTGTTTTCCGCTGCCTAGAATTGATACTTTGATTGATGCCACCGCTGGACATGAGATGCTGAGTTTCATGGATGGGTTTAGCGGATACAACCAGATCAAAATGCATAAGGATGACATTCCAAAGGTATCATTTATCACTGACTTTGGTGTTTATTGTTATCTTGTTATGGCGTTTGGTCTCAAGAATGCAGGAGCCACCTATCAAAGGTTGGTGAATAAAATTTTTAAGGATCTTATTGGGAAGACTATGGAAGTCTATGTTGATGACATGCTAGTCAAGAGTCTAGTAAAGACTGATCATATAACCCATTTGAGGGAAGCTTTTGAGGTCCTGAGGTACCACAAGATGATGTTGAATCCTACGAAGTGTGCTTTCGGAGTAGGATCTGGAAAATTCTTGGGATTGATGGTCTCAAAGAGGGGAATTGAGGCTAACCCCGATAAAATAAAGGCAATCCTGGACATGGAACCCCCAAAAACTGTCAAGGATGTTCAGAAACTCACAAGAAGGGTTGCTGCGCTAGGACGATTCATCTCCAAGTCAGGAGACAAGTGCTTGTCATTCTTCAAGTCATTAAAGAACATTAAAGACTTTGTATGGAGTGAGGAAAATCAGAAGGCATTTGAAGAGTTAAAGAAGTATATGGGCCAGGCCCCGTTGTTGGCCAAGCCAGTTCTGGGTGAAGTTTTATTCTTGTACTTGGCTGTTTCAGAAAGCGCCTTGAGCGCGGTGTTGGTTAAGGAGGAACTGAAAGTCCAGAAACCCGTATACTATGTCAGCAAAATTTTGCATGGTGCTGAGTTGAATTATTCAGCCATTGAGAAATTCGCTTTAGCCTTGGTAATGGCTTCAAGAAAGCTGCGTCCTTATTTTCAAGCTCACCAAATTGAAGTGCTAACAAATCAGCCACTGAGAAATATCATTCACAGTCCCAAGGCAAGTGGGAGACTGATTAAGTGGGCAATAGAGTTGGGAGAGTTCGATCTCAAGTATAAGCCACGTATGGCCATAAAAGCCCAGGCACTAGCTGACTTCGTGGTGGAATGTACCATACCCAACCAAGAAGTCGGGGGGCAGGAAGATACCATACCTCAAGACAAGGGAGTCGACAATGGGGACAAGGAGAAAGAATATTGGGTTCTCTATTTTGATGGAGCATCAAAAACAAATTCCAGTGGAGCAGGGTTGGTTTTGCAAAGCCCTGATGGATTCTTAATTGAGTATGCCATGAAGCTAGACTTCCCAACCACAAACAATGAGGCAGAGTATGAAGCCCTGATTGCTGGCCTTGGTCTAGCTGGGACACTTAGAGTCAAAAACTTAAAGGTCCGTGGAGACTCGAAGTTGATCATATCCCAGGTAAAGGGAGAATTTGAAGCAAGGGATGATACGATGGCTAAGTATGTTCGCCTAGTAAGGGCTGTGATGACCCAATTTAATGAATGCCATGTTGAACACATTCCAAGGGAAGAAAATGCTAAAGCAGATGCGCTATCAAAGTTTGCTTCATCTGAGATTGAAGAAAGTTCAGGAAGTGTGTACTTCCGTGTTTTGAAGACACGAAGCATAGATGTTAAGCTTGTGGCTCCCGTAGGCTTGGGGACGTCATGGATTGATCCCATCAAGGCTCACATTCAGACCGGTTGGTTGCCAAGCGATGCAATTGAGGCACGGAAGTTAACTGTTCGAGCACTAAGGTACTCTTTGATAGATGGGATTCTATATAAAAGATCTTTCGTGGTTCCTTACTTGAGGTGTCTCAGGCCCGATGAGGCACGCTTAGCTCTTGAGGAAGTGCATGGAGGTATTTGTGGGCAACACTTGGGGGGCAGGGCCTTGGCTCATAAGATAACTCGTTTAGGCTTCTATTGGCCAGAAATGATGGCTGATGCCAAAGAATATGTAAAGAAGTGTGACCGCTGTCAGAAGCATGCACCAATTGTTATACAACCCCCTGAAATGCTGACCTCTATCAACTCGCCTATTCCCTTTGCCATGTGGGGGATGGATATTCTAGGGCCTTTTCCTATGGCCACGGCACAAAGGAAATTTCTGATTGTAGCCATTGATTATTTCACCAAGTGGATCGAAGCCAAACCTTTGGCCAAAATCACAACTAAGCAAGTTGCACAATTCCTGTGGGAAAACATCATGTGCCGATATGGAATTCCCCGTATCCTCGTCACTGACAATGGAACACAATTCAACAATGAGGAATTCAAGAAGTATTGCGAAGAAAATGAAATTGAGTTGCGGTTCACCTCTGTGGCTCACCCGCAAGCCAATGGGCAAGCGGAGGTAGCAAATCGGATAATCCTGGATGGACTAAAGAAGAGGATCGAAAAGTCGAGAAATAATTGGGTGGATGAGATACTTCCCATATTATGGGCCTATAGGACTACTTGTAGAGTCACGACAGATGTAACTCCTTTCATGTTGGCATATGGGGCGGAAGCAGTAGTTCCCGTGGAGATATCACATTCCTCTCCAAGGATTCAGGCTTTCGATGAGAAAGAAAATGAGGAAGGGCAGAGATTAGCCCTGGATTTAATTGATGAAGTGCGAGATAAAGCACATGCAAAGATAGTAGAATATCAGAAAAAAGCTTCATTCTACTACAACCTAAGGGTTAAAGAAAGGTTTTTTAAACAAGGCGATCTAGTCTTGAGGAAGATAGAAGCATCTGGTGTAGGACAAAAAGGGAAGCTTGCCCCAAATTGGGAAGGGCCATACAGAGTCAAGAGTGTTCAAGGTAGAGGAACCTACAAGCTCGAGACTATGGATGGTTTTGAAGTCCCGAGGACCTGGCACGCACAAAACCTGAAGGTTTACTACGTGTAAGATAGGCGAAGTACGATTCTCACTTATCATTGTGACAAGTAGGTTTAAAAGCACCTGGAAGCTTTGCTTGCGTAGGATTTTATATTCCAGTAGAATTTATATTGTCTAGTTATTATTGATTAGGGTCGAACCCATGCTATGTAAGGTTTTGAAAAACTAGACTTCATATTAAAGAGTTTGAAATTATTTCAATCCAAGGATGTTTAAGGCTTAAATGCATATTAAACAGAAAGAGGCAAGAAAAGCAACATATAAAATATAAGCCCCGAAGGGTAATAAGTTTTGAATACAATTAAGTCAATACAATAAAACAAGCCATACAGGGCTGAAAAAGCTCTAAGGAGCTGAGGTGCCCTCGGCGTCCATATCATCATCCTCTCCGCTCTCGCTAGATGTCTCCGTCGTCTTGGAGGAGGAGGAAGAGCTGTCGTCCTCAGCAGGTCTGGAAGAAGACTCGGGAGGAGGAAGGAGTGGATCCTGAGGAACATGATCCGAGACAACTACTCGGGTACGAAACCTCTGTAGCAAAACCTCGTCATCAGGGCAGATATAGTCCGCCGGGTTAATGTTAGGACAAGCCTCGTTCACGGTCCCAAGGGCCGTATCCCAACCAGTCCTAAAAAACCCGGGAAAGACTGAATCATCCCTAATCCTCATGGATTGGGCAAACTCCTCCGAGTCCAGATAGTTGTCTATAGCTTTATCCTTCTCCGCCCGAAGTACCACCAGCTCGGCGTTAGACTCTCCGAGTTCTTCCTCCTTGCGCTTGAGCTTCTTCTCCAGGGTAGCATACTTCTTCTGTTGCCTCCTGAGGGCATTATCAGCCTTATCAGAAGCCCGCTTCCATGATTCGGCTTGCCTCACGGCGCCTTGAAAATAGGCGTTAGACTGAAACAAAGCAACCAACGAAGTATAAGGCAAGGAAATGCTACAAGAATGAAAGATAAATTTAAAAGAGAGAAGGCATACCGAAGCCAGAGATTGGGCTCCCATGAGCTTAATCCTCTCAAGGTCAGGGGTGGCCACCACATCAGTAAAGTCCTTTGGAGTCACGCTATGGTAGGACCAATCCCAAGCATGTTTCGTGGAACCAACCACGGTGTCCCCTCGGCGGAATCCCCAGAGAGGCTGGAAGGCTCCTGTGGCAGCAGCAGTAGGGGCAGCGGCAGTAATAGGAGCACTATGGCCCCCAGCTCCTTCAGTTGAAGCCTCCCCTATAGGCTCTTTCTGCTTCTTCAAAAAGATAGGCTCCGTGGCCTTTCCCCGGGTGTCTAGGCCTGCGAGCCGAGCTTTCTTCATCCTAGTTGTTTCCTCAACCAAAGGAACATTGTCCTCGTTAATCTCCTTAGCAGCTGAAACAAAGCAAAGGACAAAATAAGTGAAGTTAATAATGCATGAAATGAAGTAAAATTGAGAAGGGAAGAAAAATACCCTGTTGAGAAACAGAGGATAGTCCCACATGAATCAGGGAAAACTCCTCTAAGAGAGTCCAGCTGGTGGTCGTGCCATCATCCTGAGTAAGCCCATTATAAATAATAGTTTCTTCAGGAGTTAAGTGAATGGATTTGAGGCTACCATCACTGACCTTCCCAAAGGAAGATCGAAAAAGTGTGCCCCAGTCACCATTCTCCCAACGTAACCCGACGAAACTATTCCTCCAATTTTGATTATTATCAGGAATAGAGGCACTGTTAAAAATATGTTTGCTTTTGGGCCTTTGCTTGACATAGACCCAGCCGCAGATGCTGGAAGAACTATTGTAACACTGAAAGACTTTCCTAAAAACAGCTACAGAAAGAGGAAAGCCCTCCCTAAGACAGCAGACCATAAAACATAGAATGTTCCTCCAGGCGTTTGGAGGAAGCTGACACGGGTTGATTTGTAAATCAGCCAAAAGATGAGGAATAAAGGGGTGAAAAGGAAACCTAAGCCCAGCATTAAGGGCATCTGTGTAAATGAAGAGAGTATCGGGTCTCCAGTGGCAAGTACGATCACCACCAGAGACTGGAACTAATCTAAGGGGAGGAAGGACGTTATAACGAGCATTTAGTTTATT
This sequence comes from Apium graveolens, assembly GCF_009905375.1. NCBI lineage: Eukaryota > Viridiplantae > Streptophyta > Magnoliopsida > Apiales > Apiaceae > Apium > Apium graveolens. Next base: position 305,175,318 of record NC_133648.1, on the reverse strand, counting down.
GAAATCTATGTTGTGCCAAGTATTACAATGATTAAAAGAGTCGAGATGTGCAGTGGAGGGATATTCATCCCCCCTCGTGTTAATCATATCGATTAAAGACATATATGAAGAACGGATATCGATATCCTTACCTCGTTTTGAAGCCGAGGCTATCTTGGCCGCCCTCTCAGAACTCTTGTCAGCCATTAGTGAAGCTAGGAAGGAGAGGTTGGAAAACTAAAGGAGGGGATTTGAGAGAGGAAAGGTTAGAAAGTTGGAGGAAGATGAGGAGAAGTTGTAGAATGAGTAGAGAGGTAATGAGAGGTGTGGAGAAATCAAACTCTCACCCCACCTTTATATAGCCAAGGAAGGGGGATAATGGGCCTTAAAAAAGCCCATTTGGGCCCAAAACTTAGAAGGTTCTGGAATTATCCAGGAAGTTCCTGGAAAATTCAAGAGAATTCTAGCAAAAATCAGAAGAAAACTTGAGTTTTTGAAGAATCTGGAAGAATCCAGAAAAACCCTAGAAGGATTTGGAATTTGGGCTTAGAAAATAAAAGCCCATCTCAGAAAAGGGCCTAATTTTAGAAAAAATCAAGCCCGGTTAAGGGCCCAAGTGTTTAAAAAGCCCTGTTTGAGGCCCAAATGATGTTTAAGAAAAAAGAATGGAAAGGGAGCCCAGTTAAAACAATGGGCCAATTGCAAAAACCTAGTTGGATCAAGAAAAATGGGCCCAAGGTTTTTCTATTGAAGCCCAGAAAAAAGGGTAGGCCAAATAAGAAAATAGGCCCAGTTAAAATGGGCCCAAGTCTTAGCCCAGAATTAAGAGCTTAAATCCAAGTATATACAAAAAAAATATATGTATATATTCTTGACCCTTTCGAATAGAAAACACAGAGAAATCCTGGTCGAATGGTCTGAGGTCGAATTTCCCTCGACCAGGGCTGATAAAAGAAGCTAATTCGGTCAAGAAATTAATTCTGACCAAAAATCTTGGTCGAAAATGATTGTTTTTTGACCGAAATGCCAGAATAATGTTCGACCTTGTTCCTTGATCCTTTCGACCAGGGAACAAGATAAAATCTTGGTCGAAATGATCCAGCTCGAAATAGCTTCGACCAAGGCAAGAGATGATGGTTAATTCGGTCAAAAAATGGAGATCCTGACCGAAAATCTTAACCGAAGTTGAAAAAAAAATTCCTGGTCGAAAATTGTATAAAAAAAAGGGGGAGAAATCCTGGCCGAAATTCGACCAGGATTCTTGCTCGAATGGAATCTCCTCGAAAATCCTTCGACCAAGGCACAACAAAGGCTAATTCGACCAGGATCCTGGTCGAATGGATTCCTGGTCGAAAATTGTATTCAAAAAAAAAAAAAGAGAGAGAGAAAAGGAAGAAAAAGGGAAGAAAAAATCCTGGAAAATTACAAAAAATAAGGAAATTCCTTAAATAGTTTCTGAAAAATGTTAATGTTTTCAGAAATAAGGAATAAATCCAGAAATTAAGGATAAATCCCAGAAATTAAGGGAAAAATCCAGAAATTAAGGGAAAAATCCAGAAATTAAGGATAAATCCCAGAAATTAAGGATAAATCCCAGAAATTAAGGGAAAAATCCAGAAATTAAGGATAAATCCCAGAAATTAAGGAATAAATCCAGAAATTAAGGATAAATCCCAAAAATTAAGGGAAAATTCCAGAAATTAAGGATAAATCCCAGAAATTAAGGGAAAATCCAGAAATTAAGGGAAAAATCCAGAAATTAAGGATAAATCCCAGAAATTAAGGGAAAAATCCAGAAATTAAGGGAAAAATCCAGAAATTAAGGATAAATCCCAGAAATTAAGGAATAAATCCAGAAATTAAGGATAAATCCCAAAAATTAAGGGAAAATTCCAGAAATTAAGGATAAATCCCAGAAATTAAGGGAAAAATCCAGAAATTAAGGGAAAAATCCAGAAATTAAGGATAAATCCCAGAAATTAAGGAAAAAATCCAGAAATTAAGGGAAAAATCCAGAAATTAAGGATAAATCCCAGAAAATTAGGGAAAATTCCAGAAATTAGGGAAAAATCCCGGAAATAAGGGAAAAATTCCTGGAAATCAAAATAATTCCTAAATAAAAGGAAAAATTCGTTGTAAACGTGTAGGTCGCTCCACACTTTACGGAAAAACGAAACCCTGTAAGGGAACAAATAGACTTAACTTCTGCGAAACCTATTCAATGTTTCCCAAAAGTTGGGGGGCAAATGATAGGGATAAATAAATTATGATTGTATAATTAAATACTGCATTAATTGTACAAGCTGTGGGCTGCTAGGCCCAATAAAAAGATATATGAAACTCAGACCAGAAAGGTTAAGCCTGATGGACCAGATCAGGCCTGATGGAATAAAAAAGGCCCAAAAGCCCTAATTATTAATTAATTTCGTAATTAATTAATAAGGGAAAAATCAGCTATTGAGAAGAGTCCCGATAAGGATATAAATCCTTATAGATTAGCCTCAAGGGGACCTAAAAGGATAAGGAATCAGCTTCCTACTTCCTAGGACTCCTAAGTCTATCCTAATTCAGAGGCTTGTCCACCAAGTCTCCTATGCCAAGTCCAATTCAAGGACTCCCACATCTATATAAGGGGCCTCACCCCACAAATCAGAACTACGTTTTTTGGCTTGATTCTCTAACTCACAGAGATACGTAGGCATCTCGTAAAGGCAGAATTAAGCTACGAAACACGAGAGCAGCCATTAAAGGCCTTGAGCTCCCGAATCTTAGTAATAAATACAGCAAGTAATAACCTTAGCTTTTTATCCATAACAACTATGAAGCTGAAGAAGTGAACTTGAAGTTTTTGTTTACACTCCCTGACCATTTGGAACAGAAAATTCCATCAATCAGAGAAGGGAGAGACTTGAGTAGAATAACACTGAAAGTTCTATATGGAATCTAAAAACATATGAATTAGAGATGATTCAAAGGAAATCATAAAGAACTGGTCAATGGAATGTTATAGATGGTTCAAGTGCTCTAATTGTTAATGAAAGCCAGACCTCTAATGATGAACCAAGATCCCAGATTCCAGTTACCTCAACAAGTGAGCAAAGAACAAATGATTCACAGGAACAAGTCATTTTGGAATTGGAAGAAGATGAGTTCTACACCCTGGATGAACTTGATAAGCTTGATCAGGTAATGGCCTATGTAGCAAGGAAGTTCTCTAACATTAGAGTAAAGAATCCAAGATTCTTCAAGGGTAAAGGACAATCATTCAACAAAGATAGTAGCTCGAAAGGAAAAGGGAAGTACACATATGATAGAAAAAATGGGTACAAAACTGGATCTATTGACAGATCAAAGATAAGGTGCTACAACTGTGATGAACTAGGCCATTTTGCTACAGAATGCAGGAAACCCAAGAAAGCAAAGAAATACAAAGCTTATCTTGAAATGGAAGCAAAGTATGAAGCTCTTCCGAAGAAACAACAAAGCAAAGCTTATATTGCAGAGGGAAAAAGTTGGGATGACTCTGATAATGATGAAGATGAAGAAGTTGGAAATTATGCATTAATGGCCTTGGATCAAGGAGAGTCATCCTCATCAAAATCACAGGTACCAACTCTCACTACCACTGATTTAAATGTGAGTTAATATAAGGAAACTGTAGAAAAGATGAGCATAGAAATGTTTCACATTCATACAAGTATGGTTGCTGCTAATGAAGAAGTTAGCAGACTAACAAAGATAAATGAGGAGCTTGAAAATGAGAAACAAGAAGCTGAATTGTTGTTGGTAGAGCTTGAAGCTGTAAGACAAGAAAATGCATATCTGAAGAACAAGCTCAAGTGTGCAAGTAAAATCGAAGCAGTACTAAGGGAGAAGCTGGAAAAGAATGAGGTGAAGTTGAAGTCCTTCAAGAATGCATCAGAGTTGGTTGGACAATACCATGAGAAAAATAAGCCATGTGCAAATATTGCTATTGGTCTTGATTATGATGCTTTGAATAGCAAAAATGAAGATTTAGGTGATAAAAAAAAGAAATAGAAAATGAAAATGTTCCAGCAATGCTGGAAAAGATTGTTTCACCTATGTTCAAGGCATGTGAAGTTAACTTCAGTGAAGAAGAGTTGATTATCAAGCAAGAAATTGATAATGAAGACTATGAGAAGAAAAATGCAGAAGCAACATAATCTTCCAAAGCTGAAGAGAAGTTCATGGACAACCAAGGCTCCAAGACACCTATCAAAGAAAACAAAACTGATTATGCAAGAAAGAAGAAGAAAAATTGAAATGGGAAAATTGGGATAAAAAAAAGCAACAATTTTGCTTATGTTGTAGATGCTCCAAGAAAGAAATGTGAGAAATGTGCCTCTGTGAATTATCTAACTCACCTTTGTAAAAAAGATGTTAGCAAGCCAGTTGAAGGAGCCTGCAAATACAGTGAAGCAGATGCAAATGATCCCTACTTATTTTGTGACAAGTTTAATTGCATCCCTTGCAACTTGAAAGTAATGAAAAGTTGCCATAAGCTGAGAGTAGACCTTAAAGAAATAAAAATTGGGTCTATTGCAGATAGGGAAAAAGCACAACAGTCAATGAATTCTATTTTATCTGAAATAACTCATTCTACTTTTGCTAAATCAGTTAACAAGACGAAAGTGCCCAACACTGATTGGATTACTAAACACACTTAAAACTCATTGTGTGCAGGGAAAAATAAAGAAGGTCATATGGATCATGACAGTGGATGTTCCAGACATATAACAAGTGATAAGGCCCTGCTATCACAATTTGAGGAGAAGGCTGGCCCTTTGGCGACCTTTGGAGACAACAGCAAAAGATTCACAATGGGATATGGTAGTATTATTTCTGAAAATATTGTCATTGCTGATGTAGCACTGGTAGCTGGTCTTAAGGTAAATCTTCTCATAGTTAGCCAATTTGTAGACAAAGGTTTTGAATTTTTATTCAACAAAGAAGAATGCACTTTTATCAGCAAGAAAACTGGTGAAGTTGCTCTGAAAGGAGCAAGAAAATAAAGCTTATTTGTTGCAAACTTGGACTCAGCAAATAAGGATGGAATTTGTTGCTTCTACATCAAGGAATCAGAAGAAAAAAGCAAGCTTTGGCATAAAAAGTTATTACACGTGAATTTCAAGGCAATTAACACCTTGGTCAAAAAGGAGTTAGTAAATGACATGCCTAATCTGGAGTTTGCTCAAGTTGAAGTTTATGAAGCTTGTCAGGAAGGAAAAATGAAAAGATCAAGTCACAAATCAAAAACTGTGAATTCTATAAGTGCACCACTCACTACGCCATAAACGGTCTTATACAACATAATTATGTGATGTTGCCATAGATAATGTTCATGTATCATTATGATACTCTACCATTTTACAACATATTTTAATTATGTTAGAATAGGTCCCGTAAAGTATTGTCGTTCCATTTATAAATTAAAATATTCAATTTTTTATTTAAAAAAATTATAACTATGTTGACGTGTCACATGTGGGTCCCGCACAGGGGTTCCCCACTACTGACTTGTCATTGATGTGGTCCCCAATGTGGGACACACTCTGCTGATGTGGCAGGAGGGGTCCCCATATGTGGGCCCCATCCTACTGACGTGACAGGTAAGGGTCCCTCGTGTGGCCCCACTCTGCTGATGTGGCAGGAGGGGGTCTCAGCATGTGGGCCCTACTCTGCTGACGTGGCAGGTGGGTGTCCCCGCATGTGGACCCCACTTTGCTGACATGGCAGTTGGGTCCCCATTCTAGTGATGTGTCATGTGGTGTCCCCCATGTGGGCCCCACTTTGCTGGCGTGGCAGAGGTGAGGTGGCAGTCCCAAGTACTTAAGCAAAAATATTGTGAAATGTTGCAAAATCTAGGAATTAAATCCATGACCTCCCACATAGAAAAATGAGGTCCAAACCACTACACCACATGAGACAATGTGTTTTATTCCACATGATCTGAATATAACCTTATACAAATAACTCATTTTTACTTAAAAGAAAAGACTATTTAACTCCTTTAATTTTTTTAAATTAAAATTTTGACGATCCGTCCGTAGTCCGTACAGATGTTAGAAACTATCAATTTTAAGGGTGTACCATCATTATTAGGATTTTATTTATTTATTTTGTGAGATAATATAGCAGTCAAAGCAGTCAAAATAGACTATGCCCTGTATGCGTCCCGAATGAAGTATCGATTATTTTGAATTAAAATTTCGATGATCCGTCAGTACGGATGTTAGAAAATATCGATTTTAGGGGTGTACCATCATTATTAGGATTTTATTTATTTATTTATTGAGATATTATAGCAGTCAAAACAGTCAGAATAGACTATGCCCTGTATGTGCTACTGTCCCGAATGAAGTATCAATTCTTTTAAATTAAAATTTCGACGATCCGTCCGTACGGATGATAGAAACTATCAATTTTAGGGGTGTAACATCATTATTAGGATTTTATTTATTTATTTTGTGAGATAATATAGCATTCAAAGCAGTTAGAATAGACTATGCCCTGTATGCGTTCCGAATGAAGTATCGATTATTTTAAATTAAAATTTCGACGATCGGTCCATGTGGATGTTAGAAACTATCAATTAGAGGGGTGTAACATCATTATTAGGAATTTATTTATTTATTTTATGAGATAATATAGCAGTCAAAGCAGTCAGAATAGACCATGCCCTGTATGTGTCCTGAATGAAGTATCGATTATTTTAAATTAAAATTTCGACAATCCGTCCGTACGGATGTTAGAAACTATCGATTTTAGGGGTGTACCATCATTATTAGAAATTTATTTATTTATTTTGTGAGATAATATAGCAGTCAAAGCAGTCAGAATAGACTATGCCCTTTATGTGTCCCGAATGAAGTATCGATTATTTTAAATTAAAATTTCGACGATCCGTCCATACGGTTGTTAGAAACTATCGATTTTAGGGGTGTACCATCATTATTAGGATTTTATTTATTTATTTTGTGAGATAATATAACAGTCAAAGCAGTCAAAATAGACTATGCCATGTATGAATCCCGAATGAAGTATCGATTATTTTGAACTAAAATTTCGACGATCCGTCCGTACGGATGTTAGAAACTATCGATTTTAGGAGTGTATCATCATTATTAGGATTTTATTTATTATTTTGTGAGATATTATAGCAGTCAAGGCAGTCAGAATAGACTATGCCCTGTATGCGCTACTGTCCCGAATGAAGTATCGAGTCTCTTAAATTAAAATTTGGACGATCCGTCCGTACGGATGTTTGAAACTATCGATTTTAGGGGTGTACCATCATTATTAGGATTTTATTTATTTATTTTGTGAGAAAATATAGCAGCCAAAGCAGTTAGAATAGACTATGCCCTGTATGCGTCCCGAGTGAAGTATCGATTATTTTAAATTAAAATTTCGACGATCCGTCCGTACGGATGTTAGAAACTATCGATTTTATGGGTGTGACATCATTATTAGGATTTTATTTATTAATTTTGTGAGATAATATAGCAGTCAAAGCAGTCAGAATAGACTATGCCCTATATGCGTCCTGAAGGAAGTATCGATTATTTTAAATTAAAATTTCGACGATCCGTTCATACGGATGTTAGAAACTATCGATTTTAGGGGTGTACCATCATTATTAGGATTTTATTTATTTATTTTGTGAGATAATATAGCAGTCACAGCAGTCAGAATAAACTATGCCCTGTATGCGTCCCGAATGAAGTATCGATTATTTTAAATTAAAATTTCGAACGATCCTTCCGTACAAATGTTAGAAACTATCAATATTACGGGTGTACCATCATTATTAGGATTTTATTTATTTATTTTATGATATAATATAGCAGTTAAAATAGTTAGAATGTACTATGCCCTTTATGCGTCCCGAATGATGTATCGATTATTTTAAATTAAAATTTCGACGATCCGTCCGTACGGATGTTAGAAACTATCGATTTTAGGGGTGTACCATCATTATTAGGATTTTATTTATTTATTTTGTGCAGTCAAAGCAGTCAGAATAAACTATGCCCTGTATGCACTACTGTCCCGAATGAAGTATCGATTCTTTTAAATTAAAATGATATTAGAATCTATCGATTTTAGGGGTGTACCATCATTATTAGAATTTTATTTATTTATTTTGTGAGATAATATAGTTGTCAAAGCAGTCAGAATAGACTATGCCCTGTATGCGCTACTGTCCCGAATGAAGTATCGATTCTTTTAAATTAAAATTTCGACGATCCGTCCGTACGGATGTTAGAAACTATCGACTTTAGGGGTGTACCATCTGTAATATATAATGGATGACGTCAAAAATTACTGATGCTGACAATTTCATTAGCAATCAGTTATAATAGAAGATGTCAAAGATTACCGATGCTGACAATGTCATTAGCAATCAGTTAAGCTTGGGGCCAAAGTTGTATTGTAACCTTAATCTGGAATTTATACTTGTAACACTTAATGTCTGTAAAATATAAATGGAGCAGACTGGAGCATTTTTCCCTAAACAGTGTCAAGCCTAAGAATTCTATCTGGAAGAAGATCAAGAAGGTCATGCCTCAGAAGAATTATGAAGAAGCTTGGAGTTGAATAATTTTGTTTGGTGAAAAACATTCTAAGTCGAGATCTCTACAAGTCACAGAATTAGTGTTATAGAGAAGTCATTCGAGAACTCAGAAAGACCTATCGAGAACTCAGGAATTGTCTATCGAGAACTCAGGAAATGCTATTGGAGATATTGACAAGTCAGATACCCATTCGAGAACTCAGGAATTATCTATCGAGAACTCAGGAAATGCTATTGGAGATATCGACAAGTCAGATACCCATTCGAGAACTCAGAGATATCGACAAGTATACATTCATTAGAGAACTCTGAGTTATCGATAAGCCAAAGTCCATTAGAGAACTCTGAGTTATCGATAAGCCAAAGTCCATTAGAGAACTCTGAGTTATAGATAAACCAAAATTCACTAAAGAACTCAGAGTTGTCGATAAGTCAAGTCAACAATGAAGTTTCAGAGATATCGACAAGCCAACATGCCTATCGAGATGTCGAGTTCTCTACAGCTTAATTGGAGATCTCGAAGTAAAGAAATTTCTCTAAGTACAGAATTGCAGAACAGTTCAATATCCAAGGTTGCAAATCAACAAACAATTCATACAGCTGGATTGACAAGTCTACAAAAAGCAGCTTGAGAGATGTGCAAGATTAATGGTAAAGATTAACTAACAAAGGAAGATTAAAGTGAACACGGGATGCTAAAGATATGCTAAGCCAGAAATGGAAGATCTGTTTTTCTATAAATAGAAATGACAAGTGACAGTTTAGAAAAGCTAATAGCATGTCTTATTACACACTGTGTAAACCATCAGTTAACTGAGTTATAAAGTTAACACTGGTCCTTAGTCAGTTGTAAGAATTCAGATTAGAAATTGTATTATCTCTCAAGAAAGAAGCTAAGTTCTAAACCAAGAACTTAGAGATTTTGTAGCAAAATACTGCTTGATTTTTAATATAAAATTAAGTGAGTTTTAAAGATCTTTGTTTTACATATTTGCATTGTTATTTATGTTTAACATCTATTCTACAGAATCATTGATAACAACCAACTGCTAAACCCAAAGTCGATCAAAATGTAAACATTTAAGCCAAAACACATTCACCCCCCCTCTGTGTTGTATTCATATCTAACACCATCATTATCAGGATTTTATTTATTTATTTTGTGAGATGATATAGCAGTAAAAGCAGTCAGATAGACGATGCCCTGTATGTGCTATTCTCTCGAATGAAGTATCGATTCTTTAAATTAAAATTTCGACGATCCATCCATACGGATGTTAGAAACTATCGATTTTAAGGGTGTACCATCATTAGGATTTTATTTATTTATTTTGGGAGATAATATAGCAGTCAAAGCAGTCAGAATATACTATGCCCTGTATGCGCAACTGTCCCGAATGAAGTATCGATTCTTTTAAATTAAAATTTCGATGATCCGTCCATACAGATGTTATAAACTATCGATTTTAGGGATGTAACATCATTATTAGGATTTTATTTATTTATTTTGTGAGAAAATATAGCAGTCAAAGCAGTTAGAATAGACTATGCCCTGTATGCGTCCCGAATGAAGTATCGATTATTTTAAATTAAAATTTCGACGATCCGTCCGTACGAATGTTAGAAACTATCGATTTCAGGGGTATAACATCATTATTAGGATTTTATTTATTAATTTTGTGAGATAATACAGCAGTCAAAGCAGTCATAATAGACTATGCCCTGTATGCGTCCCGAATGAAGTATCGATTATTTTAAATTAAAATTTCGACGATCCGTTCGTACGGATGTTAGAAACTATCGATTTTAGGGGTGTACCATCATTATTGGGATTTTATTTATTTATTTGGTGAGATAATATAGTAGTCACAGCAGTCAGAGCTATTAGAATAGACTATGCCCTGTATGCGTCCCGAATGAAGTATCGATTATTTTAAATTAAAATTTCGACGATCCGTCCGTACAGATGTTGGAAACTATCGATTTTAGGGTTGTACCATCATTATTAGGATTTTATTTATTTATTTTGTGAAATAATAAAGCAGTCAAAACAGTCAGAATGGACTATGCCCTGTATGCGTCCCGAATGAAGTATCGATTATTTTAAATTAAAATTTCGACGATCCATCCGTACTGATGTTAGAAACTATCGATTTTAGGGTGTACCATCATTATTAGGATTTTATATATTTATTTTGTGAGATAAAATAGCTGTCAAAGCAGTCAAAATAGACTATGCCCTATATGCGCTACTGTCCCGAATGAAGTATCAATTCTTTTAAATTAAACTTTTGACGATCTGTCCGTACGGATGTTATAAACTATCGATTTTAGGGGTGTACCATCATTATTATGATTTTATTTATTTATTTTGTGAGATAATATAGCAGTCAAAGCAGTCTGAACAGACTATGCCCTGTATACGCTATTGTCCCGAACGAAGTATCGATTCTTTTAAATTAAAATTTCGACGATCCGTCCATACGGATGTTAGAAACTATCGATTTAGAGGTGTACCATGAATATTAGGATTTTTTATATTTATTTTGTGAGATAATATAGCAGTCAAAGTAGTCAGAATAGACTAACCCCTGTATGCGCTATTGTCCCGAATGAACTATCGATTTTTTAAAAATAGAGTGAACTATTTATAATTAATATATAATTTATTCTCTAAATATTTTAATTATATATCATATTTTTTTATAGATATCGAATAAATGGGGAAAAATAAAAATTATATTTTTTATTGGGAAAATTGATTTTTTCGTCACCCAACTTATCGTGTTTTTAGGAACTTACCATTCAACTATTATTTTTTTCTTTTGCTCACTAATGTTATGTTCATATTTGTTTTTAGTCACTAACGTTAGGTTCGTATTTGATTATTAGCATTATGTCAATATTTTGTAGCATTATAAAAATAGGGAAAATGGATTTTTTTCGTCACCCAACTTATCGTGTTTTTAGGAACTTACCATTCAACTATTATTTTTTTTCTTTTGCTCACTAATGTTATGTTTATATTTGTTTTTAGTCACTAACGTTAGGTTCGTATTTGATTATTAGCATTATGTCAATGTTTTGTAGCATTATTAAAATATAGTTGTCATTTGTAATATTTTAATAATTTGATATATGTCTATATCTTTATATATAGTACTTCGTATGTCCCCAAGACTTTTACCGGGTGAAGGACAAATTTAGCCTATTTTTACACAAAATTGACAAAAATAACCAATTTCTTAAAAGTTAACCAATTTTGGCCGATGGGATACCCAACTGTCAATGGAGTATCCACTTTATATAAGATACCCAACTGGAATTGGAGTATCCCATATATGAAATACTAAACTACCAGTGGAGTATCTTATACAAATTGGGATACCCAATTGACAGTGGAGTATTCAATCGGCCAAAATTGGCCACTTTTTTCAGAATGGCTATTTTTGTTAAATTTTTTCAAAAATCGGCTATTTTTGTCATTTTTCCACTTTTACCTTGGTAATGAGAGTTTGACCAGCATTTTAAGACTCCTAAAAGATGTAGTTTCGTGAATTATTTTAAACAAGCATTATTGCCCGTGTTACACGCACTTTTGATTTAAAAAATTATTGTAAATTACACATTTTTATGCTATTTAAATTTTCACTTCTAAAATGAATATTACTAATTCAATATAATCAACATCTAAAATTTAAAATTTTTATACCAATCATTGTGGTGGAGTTAGGACTGATGCAACTAATTTTTATTCAAAATATTAATATCAATTCTTTAGCAGCCCCTTGCATAATGATGCTAATATGGAATACCCTCTGTTGCATGGGTTCACCGGCACTACTTATATCTCGAAATTAAATTAACCATAATGCCCTTGGTCCTCACACTTATCAATTAATTTTTGTATAATATTGCACTATAAATACGTAAGTCATACTATATGAATATAATTATACAAACAACATAAAGAAGTTAACATAATCTTAAATCAAACCCAATCTGGATTGGAGAAAGTAGTTTCAATCAAACTTACCATTTGATTTGAACAACTTTGTGTTTGTCAAAATAATTACAGTAGTCTTAGCCTCTTCTTTTTCAAGTTTCTTACATAGATAAATAACATCATCACCCCACACCGTTACCCTATGTGAAATTCTAAAAGAAAAGAGATGAACATATTACTTTTTCTAAATAAAAAATGCAATATACAAATATATTTTTTGTAATTTACCTTCCATCTGTAACTTTGAATCTAAATACGTCTCTTAATCCAATTTTTGTTGATGTTTTTTTCACTGGTTCCATTTCTTCAACTGCTCCTATTATATCTGAATTAAAATATTTTTAAGAAACACATGCAATAATATAATGAGCTAACATGAATAAAGTCAGGGGTAAAAGATGAAAAGGATGAAAATTTTGTCTAAATAAGAGTCATACCTATAGCAAATTCAGGCAATTCTTCTTTCTCATTTTTGGATGTTTCTTTCACATATTGATGGAGGTCCTCAAGAACAACAAATTGGATTTTGTACATTGGAATCATGTAATCATCTTCTTTTACCTAGGCAATAGTTGTTGTATCCAAAAAACTTATACTATATTTAGAGAACACAGGTTTTAGTTTACCATAGGCCTCCTTCACACTAAACTGTGAAATAACATATATACTTCCCTCCTTCATTGTTACAGTTTCTTCAATTTTTTTCCATTGATCACGAAAAATAAAGGCATGGATAAGATGCTCCTGAAAAAAAGGAAAAAACAGGTGTTCACATCATAGATAATAGTATTATTTTCTTTTTCAATTTATATGCCTCACATACTGCAACTTAAAAAATAAAAGAGAAAAGACTTACATCCTCATTGCAGAGTATAAGATTAAATCCACTTAAATTTTTGTTAAGATTACTTTGAGTAGGCCACATTTGCATCACTCTAATTTTGATCCGCCATGTTATTTTTGATTTATTTAAGGTAGCAAGACGATCATACATCATTAGAAAGGTTGATATGTTTGCAGTAGAGTTTTAATTAAGTTAAGTGTAGTCATCCAACTCCAGTTATATATACACATGACCTTAAACATTCTAGATTATTCTAGGAATGTAAAACTTTTCTTAGAAAAAAGTGATATTCAAAATATTTGAAGTTTTCTCTTGATTTTTCAAGACGTACCCATAAAAGTTGTTCTAGACCTACAACATGAATGTTCTCCTGCCTATTGTAGGTTGTCAGGTACATATATCTATATATGATTTATTTTTCAATAAAATATATACTTCCCATAAAAGTTTCACATTCCCGAGGATAGTTTTAATCTTCCCTGAACATGGTTAGAGGCTCGAGAACATGGTCGAAAACATGAAACGTTTTGGACGATGAAACAATATATAAAATATAGTTAATCATTATTATATACTAAGTATTTCTCTTCCGTATTTCTCTTCCGTTACTTACCTTATCTATGCTAATTTAATTTATTTACATGTTGTAGAGTACACATTTTTTTTGGAAAACAAAAATACTGTACACGTGCAGATGACATATTTTATTAGTAATATTTTATCAAGAGATATAATATCAAAAAAAGTAGAATTTAGTAATATATATTCTTAAAATGTAAGTTTTTATGTTTATCTATTTTTACATAAAATGGAATTTAGTGTGAGATGCATGTAGTGAGATAAAATAAGAGTTCTAATTTTTTATGGAAACTTATTTAAGTTATTTTGAGCACCTTTAAAATAAAAAAGATTTGTTATTGAATTATTTATAATAAAAGTAGAAGCTGAATAAATTATTTATTTGAAACTTTTTAACATGAAATCCAGATTTTTTAGAAAAATTAAAGTTTTGCATGAAACCGGGCTACATTTATGTTCTTTTTTCTATATTTAAATATTGACTAAATTTGTTTTTTTTTAATTTAAAAACGTAAATTTCTACTTGTAGGATAAGGTAACATTTTTTAAAAAAGGACATTTTATTAGCAATTTCAAGATAACTGTCAAAATTTAAAATTATGAGTAAATAAAATTTAGTGTTATAAGTGAGTAACTTTTTCTAGACAAAACAGACATGAGTAACAACCCTATCTGTACTTTCCTAGCAACATCAAATATTATAAATTTACTTGATAGTTATACTTGTAAACACATAAGATCTTTGAAAATTATGCCTCAACATGAAAAGTGCTTAACCATTTGATATCAAGGCAGCCGGATATGTCTACTCTAAGTTAAAATGTAAGGGAGCTCTCATTTTGCCACCACCTTTAAGATATTCAATATTTTGATTCAGGGTTGAACCTAAGTTTAAAAAAGTATGAGATACGTAAGGGAATTTAAACATTTCCATTGTTATATGGACATGAGAAATATGGCAGTATCAAGGGTATTTCTTTGATATATCAATATGTGGCCTACACAACTTTTAGTTGCACAGCAATTACTCTATATTTTATATTCTATATTTACATTTACACATATCAGTTTATATTTTATATTTACTTTTTAGCTCTAATTCTATATATATTTGTATTTACATCTACATATATAATTGTAATAGAAAAAAGGTTCGGAGACCATGCTTTTTTAATGGTATGCGTAACACATACACACATTATTCATAATTATGCATATTAAAATATGTATCCGGTTAATAAATTTATTTGTCATCGTTAACTTCATTTTTGTGAATATCATAATTAGGCCTATTCAATTTTTTTAATAAATTCTGGATAAAAATTGTAGTTACGCCATATTTTTTAGCTAAATATAAAAGTTCACTTTTGCTTTTGCTCTCTCGGGATAAATTGTCATTAATTTTTTAAACTTAAAATCGATTTTTTATAAATTGCCTAAATATTTAATAACCATTAAAAAAAGTTTTTAAAATAAATATTATTATTAATTTGTACGACGAAGTTATAACTCGGTCACATTTAAATTTTGATATTGCGTGCATATAAATTAAATCAATATATGATTATTCGTATATTTTGTGTACAAACTTAAGACCTTTATTATTATTATTCTTATATATGAAAAATATAAATTTATCCGGTGAATAAATTTCTTTATTAACGTTAACTTCATTTTTGTGAATATCATAAATGGGCTTAATCAATTTTTAAATAAAATTGTAGTTAAGGCATTTTTTTTTACTTGTATATAAAAGTTTACTTTGCTTTTGCTCCCTTAATAAACTGCCACTAATTTTTTAAACTTAAAATTGATTTTTTTTAAATCATGCATTTCATGACACTTACTTAACATCAGCTTAGCTGGCAGGATGGAAAAATTAGTTTTGAAAAGACTAAAATGACCCATTTCATAATTGTGGATATCTTAATCATGGCTTAATCAAGGGGTATAGTTAGTAATTGTGAACATGGGTTACTTGAGGAATTAGATATATATTGATTTTTTTCTTCTGAATGATAATTTAATATTTAAATTTTTATATACAAAAAAACTTAAAAATAAGTTATAAAACTATGTTTGTAAGAAAAATATCTTGTGAGAGTTGTTTGATTTAATACCAAATTCATATCATTACAACATTATTTTATTTTTGTGTTTATATATACCTGTTTCACAGAGAGTAGATGGGTTTATAGTTTTAATTTTTGGTCGGTAAAAGTTGCATGAAGGGGTTGTGATTAGTGATTTCATTTGATTTTTGAAAGTGTCGTTTTCTAAAATATTGATATTTAATTTTTTAATGTTTTTAGTACTTTATGATCAGTTTGCTAATTTGATTATATTGAATTTTTTATTTATTTTTATTTCCCAATAATTTTAGTACGGATTGGGATGCCTCTTCCTAATAATTTTGGTATTGAAGTTAGTACTCCACCTAAAAAGTAAAAGACGTATATGAACTGATTTTATGCGTCTGTTTACAATGTATATACATCTGTTCTGATCAGATTTTTAAAACAATATGTGTTCTTCCTATAACATACGTATATAATTCATACATTATACGACTCCTCCATATGCATCTAGCAAATTCAGACACATATAAGTTTTCTTATAAGACACATATGACACTTTTTGTACTGATTATCACTATATTTTAATAATGCTATAGAAAATTAACAAAATACTAATAATCAAATCCGAACCTAACGTTAGTGACTAAAAAAAATCCGAACCTAACATTAGTGAGTAAAACAAAAAAAAATTATAGTTGAGTGATAAGTTTCTAAACACACAATAATAAGTTGGGTGACAATTGTTTGAGTGTATAGTAATTTTTGTGGAATTTTTAAAGTTTTTTAGTTATTTTATATTGATTTTTAATTAGTATTTAATTCAGTAAATAAAAAATAGAAAATCATCCACTTGATTGCTATGTGGCAGAAAAGTATTGGCCGGAGAATGCATCACGTGGATCACCACTTTCAATTTTAATCTAGACCGTTTAATCGGTTTAAAAAAAACAATTTTGGTAAATCCTGACCGTTGATTTATATAAACTCATGTCCTTTACCTTTTTTTTCTCCGCTCATCTGTTACTGTCTCTCGTCTCGTATCAGTTCTTCCCCTTTTCCTATGAATCTTCCCTTATCTTTTTACTAAAATCGAGATTTCTTTGGTGCAATTTTATGATTCGGTTTTTGTTTATTCCTAATTATAACGGTACAACTGGGAACAATATTCTTTCTAATGATCATTGGATTGTAAAGAGCTAATTCAGTTAGATTAGAGGGAAGGAGATGCATACCACTGTGTTCAACAGAAAACTCTTCTGCTCGGTTGTGTTTAACCCCAAGTACAGAGGATCTCGCTAACTCATTTTCTTTCTCAGGACTCAGGTAACATCCATACACTTCTTCTATATCGATGATGCTGTCCAATTTGAGGTTTTTCTCTTTCGAACATCGAATTGCGAAAGCAAGGTTTTCGATTAATGTGGATGGGTCTATGTGTTTGATACAATTACTCTGAGAAATTTTGCCCGAAGCTATATCATTAATTAGTGTTCAATACTTATTGTTGTTGATATAACCCTTTGTACATGATATTTTAAGTTGTAATTATGTATATTCGCAGTCTCTCCGTTTTTTATACATTTAGCATTATTCCCCTGTATATTTGATGTTAAGCGTCATAGTATATTCCCGTTAATTAAACGACAGAACATTGGTGTATTTTTTCTGGTTGATTAAAATGCTGCTGATTGTATATGATGTAGAACAAAGAGTGGTGATGAAGGTGAAATTGAAGCTAGGGGAATGATACTATGCCTAAGAGGTT
Organism: Apium graveolens; assembly: GCF_009905375.1. Taxonomy (NCBI): domain Eukaryota; kingdom Viridiplantae; phylum Streptophyta; class Magnoliopsida; order Apiales; family Apiaceae; genus Apium; species Apium graveolens. The sequence continues at coordinate 305,157,468 of NC_133648.1, read as the reverse complement.
TCGATATTTGAACCAGGAAGCTCCTGATCCTCCTGTTAGTTGGTCGTACTTTGTTGGTATATGTTTCTTGTTTACACCCTTTTATGTTGTGTTCTTGTGCTTATTTTTTTGTTATTTTTATTGCAATGTTGGTGGTTAAAGAAACAATCTTATGTGGGGAATTGGGATGTTTGGTTTGCTTTAGTACTTTGTCCCGTAAAAATAGGTAATTGTGTAATATATATTGTGTAGAAAATGTGTGTTGCTTTGGAATTTGATATCTTGTGTATAATTTGTTATTCTGAATTCATTAGTAACAGTAGGCATGGTCAATTTTGATATAATTTATGTATATCTTGTGTATAAGTTGATATCAGTTTTAGGATTTTAAAGGTAGGAAATGGATTTGTATTATCATCATTGCTGCTGTCAATTGGCTTGTGATGGCGTTGATAACTTACTAACTGCATAACAAGTAGATCACACCATCCTTGCTCTGTTGTGTATGCTTTAAAAGTTAAAATCTCTGTTCAGTATGACTTTATTGCCTGCTGCGCTCAATAATATTACTTAGTCTGTACAAAAAGTTTAATTAAATCTTAGCTACAAATTTGAGTTATTGGTTGTATTAAAGATTAAATCTTTATTTGATTTTTTAGGACTTCTGTGTGCATTACACTTTAGTTTTTGGTTTTGCTTTTTTGGGGGTTTTATTATCTGGTGCTGATTTGTAATGTGTTGCAGCAGATGCATTAGGAGAAGGAGCAGCCATAAGGTAGAAGAACATGGAGGCTGTTGAAGGGAGGAATCGACGTGCGCTCGGTGATATCAGAAATCTTTTTACTGGCCATGGAATCGAGGGAAAGCAGCACCAAATCTTTTTACTAGCCATGGTATCTATCGTCTTATTTTTCTTTCTTGTTTACATAAATAATAGCTGAATTATGTTAATTGAGATTTCAAAACTATATTTGGGGCAGTTTGTAACCTAATTAGCTTGATGCTTTCTTTTAAACATCACTTGAAATCAGAACTGGTAATACTAGCTAGTATATATGAGGCTCAGGCAGCTAGAATTATTGTATGCTTTCTGGTAATATCAGAAATTTTCTTGCTCTGCAACTTTACTGCAACTTTGATGACAAAATGTATGTTAGACTTGCTTAGACTTTTAGATTATACTCCCTAGTTACCTAAATTGAGCCCTTCTGTTTCTACTGTAAATATACTCCCTACTTGTTGAGAACTGGACAAATTCTAAGTGCTTATACAGTGTTACAAAGATGTCTCTTCTTAGTCATCTGGACTTTCCCTGCACGTTTGGATCATTTCAGCTTGTATTTGTTTATGTGCTTATTGAATTAAATTCGTATTTTTCGACAATTATAGTATGTAGATGATCTGTACAGTATATATATGTTTCAATGCTGTTGATATTGGATTTGAGTTTCAATGTGTCTATAAACTCACAGAGTCACAATTTAAATTTTTAGTTTTAATTTTTTACCCATGTAATCTGTTTTAGATGGAAAGCGAGCATGATTATCTTGATCATCGAGCGTTCTTTTTTCTTGCTTGTGGTTTCTAATTGAGTCCCAATATCCGTAGGCTGCTGCTTTTGGATTAACTAGAAAACCCAAGGAACCCAGATGAACACAGAAGCCTACAAATGAGAAAGATCGAGCATTACTTATCGAAGAAAGCAATAAACAGCCCTCCAACCCCTCCGGAGAAAAGGATTGTTCAGATGTTGGAACTGAAGAGAATCTTGTTCAAGACAATGACTCATGTATGAACTCCTCCAATCCAGAGATGATGCCGCATGCTGAATTAACAGTTGGTTGTTAAGAAATATGATTTCGATAATTTAAAAGTTGTACGTTGTAGGTGTTTCAAATTTCAAGCTCGGGTTCTTTGTGCATAATTTTGTTTATATAATTGTTGTGAAAACTATATAATCATGTCTGCACAGTTCTTGTGAAAAATGGTGCACATTTTCTGTACTACAAATTTCTTGTATTGTGTGAATGAATATATTATTTGGTAAAGAAAAGTTCTATCGTGCACTGAAGAATCCATCTATGAAATGTTGTTACTGATTTTGTAGCATTGATTGAGATATCTATATCTAATTATATCTTTTGCCTTTTGTAACACCCACTCACATGATGACGTGGCTATGTGGGTCCCACAAGCTAACGTGGCAGTCCATGCGGTCATGCGGCCCCTCGTCAGCAGGACCCACCTCTCCACGTGTCAAGCCACGTGTCCAGCTACGTGGTTGCCCACGTGACAATCCACATGTCATGTGGGCCCATTTTTTTTGCAAAATCACATTTTTTAGCAACATAATTGTTGGTGTTGCCCTAAATGAGAAAATGTTGCCTTTAAACCCTAAGGCAACATGGAAAATACTAACATCAGAAAAGTGTTGCCGTTAATTTTTTTTAATCTTTTGTAACATTTATTGGGCCTCTGGAAACTTATTTGGAATGTTGCAGAAAGCCATTATTGGCGTAGACTTGTTTGGGCCGGTAAATGTCTTATAAATTTCAAGGAACAAATATGCACTTGTGATGGTGGATGATTTATCAAGATACAATTGGGTAGAGTTCATGCACTCTAAAGATGAGACTCCACACATCATAATTGAGCATACACTACTAGAAATAGTTCCTACGACATCACCCCTTAGACATCGGTTAGAAATGTCACTGATGTTAAAAGCTGTTTTAATATCGGTTGCATCAAAACTGATGTTAAAGGTGTTGTAAAACATCAGTATCTTAACCAAACGATGTATATAATCATTTTTAAAAAAAATAAAAAACACCCGCTTCGTTCTTTCCCCCATTAATAGACCAAAACAATTCCCCCCTTAACCAAAAATTTTGTTTCCCCCTTCCTTAAGCAAACAAATACCCCTTTTCCCTCTACCTTTTTCATCGACTACTCTCTCTCCCTCTACTCTCTCATTTTTCATTCTCTTTATCTCCATCACTCTATTTATCTCTCTCTTCTCATCTCTCTCTCTCTCCTCATCTCTCTCTCTCCTCATCTCTCACTCACCTCGCGTCTCTAAAACTATTACAAATCCTAATTTCTTGAACCCATCCCAAACTTTAATCCCTAATTTTTTAAATCGAGCTTGTAATTGTTCCGATTTTTGCTAAGCCCGGATCTTCTCAATAACTATGTATTAATATATGTGCTAAACCTAGTATGTGTACTAATTTTCATTTATTTCATCTTTCTTAACAGATCTTGAAATCCAATTTTTTCAATTATGCTTTGATTCTGACTCTTCGATTTGTTGAACTCCGCTTCATTCGTTTTATATTAATCCTGGTAACTGACCTTTTCCCTCAAATTATGCGTGCTTACAACTTTTTATATGTAATTATGTGATTGCTAATCCGATGTATTTGTATAGCAACCAAGTCCAAGGATGTCAAGTCACATATCCCTGTTTCTGCTACTTCTCAAAGGTTTTCTCTCTTTCATTACTACTTTTTTTATTCTGTGTTTGTGTCTGGGCTAATTTTTACCAGCACTGACAATGAACTATGTATGTAATTTTAATGAATTATGTGGTTGTGTTATCCAAGTGATGTTTGTTTGAATTATACTATGTGGAGATAAAGATTACGCATATGTGCCTGTGTTTCTTCTTGATGATGTATATGTATTACGTGCAGTGCTAATTCAAGATTTAGTTGTGTGTGTGTGTGTTTGTTACATTGGGTATTTGTCAGCCTAATTAAGTTTTAGTTCTTGGAGTGGGAATGCAGGTTTCAGTTTTTGAATAGACGCAAATATGTCTGATCACTTGAATAAAGAAATTGTGTTTCTAATGCTTCAATAATGTGATGAGAAGAATTATAACAATGCTTTTTACTGGTAAGACTCTCTATCTATGGACAAGGTGATTGGAGCTACATAGACTTGATTCTCTGAATCTCCTAATAATATAAGATACGACAACTTGAATGAAAAATGAGAAATGAATAAAAGGTGAAGGAGTATTAAAATAGAGGAAAGTGTGGTCTTTATTTGAGTACTTGCTTGTCTTAAGGAGCATTTGGCCTTTATTCTGATTCTTTGTGCACATAAAAAGTAACTTTGTCATATATAAAAAATTGCATTAAATGGTATGACCGTTTTAAGGGCAATCTTTGGTTAATGGATTACTAGAACAGATTAGATTCGTTTAGTTGAGTTGAGTTGAACTATTCTCTATAAACATTCAGTTCTCATTTCATAGTCGAGCATGTTGTGCCAAAATATATTAGTTTGTGCCTGTATATATGTAATAGACATCATATAATCAAATTAATGCAGTTGAAACTTTTTTTATACTAGCAGGTGAATAAGTGTTTGTGAAATTACAAAATCCCCAACTTCTTTTCCCTTACTGGTAGCCAAAAGTTATAAATAGTTCCATTTTTAAACTCTAAAAGGAAGCATATAAATGGAAGGCACAAGACATAATAGCATATATGAAAGCTATGCTAAGTTGGTGAAGGGATCATGGTTGTCTCAGTTTGGACACAGTTCGAACCCTTGGATGGCTAGATATGTATACAGCTTCATATTTCTTGCTTCTAATTTACTTGTTTGGGTTGTTCATGATTATGGAAGAAGCACCTTTACCCAAATAAAGAGTCAGGCTTTTTTAAATTCCACAATTTTACTGAGTAGCACTTGAAATTTATCACATCTTACAACAAATGTAGTTGTTACAGTTATATGGGCCCATGGTAACTTTATATGGTAAAATGATGTAGGAATAAAAGGACGTGAATGAGGCACTGACTGTTTAGGCGCAGAGGGAGTTCTTAGAGTGTCCTTGGGATGCTTTGTATCCCCTTCATTGCCATGAAAACAGTTGTTGTTTATAATTAGATGGTGCAAATGAAGTTTATATTGATTGTATTGGAGTGAACCAGAGGAAAAAATTACTTGAGAGGCTTGTAAGGATTGCGAATGAAGATAATGAGAAGTTCTTGTTGAAGCTCAGGGATCATATCAATAGGTATTGTTAATAGTATGATTATGATTTTCTTTTTTTGGACATTTGTCACTGGTTTTTATTTCTGACAAATGAACTCCAGGGTTTTGCTTTTCTGTGATTGGATTGATTCTGTTAGAGTTGGAGTTGAGATGCCCACTATTGAAGTCAGATTTGAGAATTTGAATGTTGAAGCAAAAGCTTTTTCAGGGAGTAGAGCTTTGCCTTCTTTTGTCAACTTCAATCGTAGTTTAGTGGAGGTAACAACACAATTATAAATATAGTTGTATTTGTCTTTCCATGATCTTGTAACATAGTTATACTTATAGTTATGTATGGGTTCTCTCCTTTGGCATCACATAGGGATTGTTAAACATTTTCCATTTATTTCCAAAGAACAAGAAAAAACTTACCATCCTTGAAGAAGTTAGCGGCATCCTCAAGCCTTGCAGGTGGGCTTTGATTTAGAAAATTCAGATAATTTATTCTGTGCTCATGAGCTGTATATTCAGAAAAGTTTTACTCCCAACACTAATTGTTCCTGGAACGTATTTTAGGATGACCCTGGTTTTAGGTCCTCCTAGTTCAGGGAAGACCACACTGATGCTTGCTTTGGATGGAAAGCTAGATCCGACCCTTAAGGTAAATTTCATAAATATACGTTAGTCTTAGCCGAAGCATTTAACTATTCCTTTTAAATTTAGAAAATGATAAAGAAAATTTAAAAATGTCATGCAATGCTAGACTTCCGGAAGTGTGACTTACAACGGCCATACTATGAAAGAGTTTGTTCCCCAAAGTTTAGCTGCTTACATTAGACAACACGATCTTCATATAGGAGAAATGACAATCAGAGAAACATTAGCTTATTCTGCAAGGGTCTAGGGGGTCGGATCATAACTTGGTTAGTATTTAGTGCTTCTTTCTTTTTATGTCGCTCCGTGGTGATATGTTTGATTCTACGTGAAGTGCTTGTCATAATGCACTTTTCTTTCTTTCCCAGAGTTGTTGGCAGACCTGGCAAGAAGAGAGAAAGATGCAAATGTCAAACCAGATCCTGATGTTGACATCTACATGAAGGTAAATGCATGTGAACCTTATTCAAAATGTGCAACTATGCAATATTTAGATATCATTTTAAAGAAAATCATCAACTTGGACAGTTTTATAGAAAGTGATAAAGATGGCTAATTGCATTTTTGAACTTTGATATCTATTTCTGCTTTACATCTTATAATTTAGTACTCATCTATACCTTCTAAACAGTTTGATCATTAAAAAACTTATACTGAAAAATGCTAAATATCATCAAGTAGAATATTCTGGCAGATGATAAAGTCTAATTTCCTATATTTTCTTAATCGATACAAGCAATGGTCTGGTGCTTTATACAGTTCAAAAATAGTCTACTGAAACAGTTCTTAGAGTTCTTAGATTTTTTTATGATGATTTTTATTTGTTTTTTCAGTGTGTTTCTACTGATTCATCTTGTAAGCATTGTCAGTTTCATCAATTGGCTAAATGATTGTGTGCACTCAGACCAAAATGAAGACGGATGGTGAGACTTTTGTTGCAAAACTATTTTTTGAGTTAATTACCCCTCAGGCCAGCAGCCCTAACCTGTTGGAAGTGTAGAAATGCAGCCACATTTATGGATGTTACTCTTTACTAGTACTTATGTTGTTTGCATAATTGGGGTCATATTAATGTATATATGGTATGCCACAACCATCTTGTGTACTTAATATTTTCTTTATAATATGGACACTAGTATTCCTCCAACTCATGTATCTCTCCACCCAAAAGTAAACTATAGTCGTCTTATGGTGTATTCTTTTAGTTTGTTTTTTCAAGATCACTTAGTTCTTATGTATTTTTTTTCTAACATTCGTTATGGTTTTGCTGGAGATAATAGGTTAGTGCTGGTTTTTTGACTCTTGGACTCATGGGGCTATATCTGGTGTTCCTCTGCTGGTCAGCAGTATATGCATATGATATAGAAACCTAACAAAAATTCTCAAAAAAAAAATCATGTGTTCTAATTCCTATTTAGCTTCATCTGCAGACACATTCAAGTTAAAGGTGAAGCTAAAAAAAACATATCTCCTCCGATTTATCAATGTTGCACTCAATGATGAACTCTTTTTTAGCATCCCAAACCATAGTCTTATAGTAGTTGAAGCAGATGCGATTTCTGTGATATTAGAATTAATTTTCGTATGTATGTATATGTTTTTTTGATAACAGTAATTATATTACTAGCATTATTAATGATAGTATCATTTTTTTTTATTTTTTTTAAATGCTTCTTTTGTCTATGGTTTATATCACTTTCCACTCATGAATCTATGGAATGAAAATGATGTCTAAAATGTTAAAACACATCGACTTGTGCAAGTGAAATTGATGTCAAAAGTAAAAGTTTATATTAAAATAATTGAAATAAACCGATGTCTTTAACTATAATGCACAACGGTTCCATTGAAAAATGATGTTAAATAAGAACTTTGACATCGCTACATCAAAAAAACCGATGTGATATAAAACATATAACATCGTATCTTGGAAGAGAACTGATGTCTAAGGTCCTCTTTAACATTGCTTTCAGAGACCAACCGATGTCTTATAGAATTTAAGACATCATTTTTTTAAGAATCTGATGTCTATCAGTTAAAAGTTCTTCCCTGTTATATGTTTATAGTGCTTTTTAACCTTCTAAATACCATTTTTCACAATCTAGTTTTAACATGTTATTAAAAAAAGGGCTATTTACACATCAGTTGCTCAGAAAACCGATGTCTATGTTAATCTTTAACATCGGCTAAAAACCGATGTTAAAGACCCCTACCTTTCTCTACACATCCGAAGACATCAGTTTGAAAAAAAAACATCGGTTTATAACCGATGTCTAAGGAAATTTTTCTAGTAGTGACATCAAGAAGATAGAAAAACAGGCTGAAGGTCATAATTGTGTAAAAAGATTGGGAAGTGATAATAGAACATAATTCAGGAATGCAACATTGAGTGAATTCTACAAAAACAAAGGCATTGTTCAAGAATTCTCAGCTGCTAGAACACCTCAACAAAATGGAGTAATTGAAAGAAATAACAGAACATTAGTTGAAGCTGCTAGAACACTGCTGCAACATACCAAGTTGTCAACAAGTTTCTGGGAGGAAGCTGTTAACATTGCATGCTATACTAAAAACAGATGTCTTATTAACAAGAACCATGGCAAATCACCTTACTCAATCATGTCTAAGAGAAAGCCTATTGTAAAGCATCTTCATGTGTTTGGAAGCAAGTGTTACATATTAAAAGACAACTCTGAATATGTGGGAAAATTTGACTCAAAAGTTTTTGAAGCAATTTTTATGGGATATTCATTGGAGATAACTACCTACAAGGTCTATGTGATTGATCAAAAAGAGATTATGGAAAGCACAAATGTGACTTTTGATGATGACAAGTGTCCATATTTGGAATGCCTTGATGATCATGAAGTTGAAGCCCTTGCATTTGAAAACCTCAACATTGATAGTGATTCTGATGGAGAAGATGAAGTTAATGCACAACGGATGATGAATGAAGAGACTACTGAATAGGAAAATCATGGAAATGGAAACCCATCTCAAACACCTGAATTTGACAGCACAAACTCAGGGGGAGAAAGAGAAGAAAGATCTACAAGTCATACCAATGATGAAGAAAATGATGAAGGCACAAGTCAACAAACTCACACAAGGAAGTGGGATAGAAGTCACACTAAATAAGTAATTATTGGTGATCCTACTGCTGGTGTGGAAACTAGAAGTGCAACTGCTAATGAGTGCCTACATGCATGCTTTCTGTCTCAAGTAGAGCCTAAGAAAATTGAAGAAGCTCTAATGGATCCTGATTGGATATCTTCCATGCAGGAAGAGTTGAATCAGTTTGAAAGGAACAAAGTTTGGGAATTAGTTCCTGCACCAAAGAACAGAAGTATAATTGGAACAAAATGGGTGTTCAGGAATAAGATGGATGAAAATGGTATAGTTACCAAAAATAAGGCAAGGTTGGTTGCTAAAGGCTACTCACAGGAAGAAGAAATTAATTATGATGAAACTTTTGCTCCAGTTGCAAGACTTGAAGCAATAAGGATTTTTCTAGCATTTGCGGCACACTCAAATTTTAAAGTGTATCAAATGGATGTCAAGAGTTCCTTCCTAAATGGTGAGTTAGAAGAAGAGGTTTATGTTCAACAGCCACCTGGCTTTGAAGATCCAGAATTTCCAGATTTTGTGTACAAGGTACTTAAGGCTCTATATAGACAAAAACAGGCACCTAGAGCTTGGTATGATACTTTGTCAGAATTCCTACTTAAGCATGGTTTTATTAGAGGGACTATAGAAAAAACTCTCTTTTACAAGAAACATGGTGATGATATGATCCTAGTTCAAATTTATGTGGATGATATCATCTTTGGTTCTACAAATGAAAAGCTTTGCCAAAGATTCTCCAGGCTTATGCGGAGTGAATATGAAATGAGTATGATGGGGGAATTAAGTTACTTTCATGGACTACAAGTCAGTCAAAGAAGTGATGGAATCTTCATCAGTCAAACTAAGTATGTCAAGGATTTATTGAAAAAGTTTGGTATGGTTTATTGTTCACCTGCATCTATACCTATGTCTACAGCAACAAAGTTGGATGAAGATAAAAAGGGTAAAAGTGTAGATATTTCAAGCTATAGAGGGATGATTGGATCATTGCTTTACTCAACTGCAAGTAGACCAGACATCATGTTTGCTACATGTCTGTGTGTAAGATTTCAAGCCAATCCAAAAGAATCACATTTGATGGCTGTAAAGAGGATTTTCAGATACTTGAAGGGGACTCCAAACTTGGGATTATGGTATCCTAAGAGAACTGGTTTTGAAGTTGTTGGCTACACAAATACAGATTTTGCTAGATGCAGGGTTGACAGAAAGAACACTAGTGGAAGCTGTCAGTTTCTTGGACAAAGACTTGTATCATGGTATAGTAAGAAACAACACTCTATGTTAACTTCTACAGCAGAGGCTGAATATATAGCTGCGGGAAGTTGTTATGCTCAAGTGCTTTCGATTAGAAATCATCTAATAGACTATGGCCTAGTGTTACACAAGATTCCAATCATGTGTGATAATACTAGTGCTATATCTATAGTGGCTAATCTAGTTAATCACTCTAGAATAAAGCACATTGATGTAAGGTACCATTTTATTAGAGAACATGCTACAAATGGTACCATTGAGCTCATATTTGTTCCAACAGAAAAACAATTAGCTGACATTTTTACTAAACCTTTGGATAAAGCAACATTCACTAGACTTGTAGGTGAAATTGGAATGCTTAATTCTTCATCCTAAGGCAAGAACTCAGCTAATATTTTATAGCAGATTAATTTCTAGTAAATCAAAATTAATTTGATTTTATTGGAAATTTACTGAAATATGAATTATAAATATTTCAGAAATCTCTGCATATTTATTTTTCAAAAACAAAAATTTCAGTTTGGAATTTTTCAAATTCTAAGTAAACTGCTTAGTTGTTAATTTACATCTTTAATATGTAAAATTAACACAAGGCATAATTAAAGTGTTCAAAAGTATATAGAGAACTGAGTTCTCGATAAGTCTAACTAACTTATCGATAAGTCATTTTAAGACTTCTCGAGTGAGTTCTTGATAAGTCAATTTACTAACTTCTCGATAAGCATTATTATGACTTATCGATAAGTCATTATAGAGTTCTCTATAAGTGTAAACTTACAGAGTTCTGTACAAGTATTCTTTTAGACTTATATATAGCTCGGAACTAAAATAATTTAATTCAATAAATTATTTAGGTAAAATACTTTTGGGAAAATTATTCTGATTTTATTTTGAATTCATTCAATTAAAAATTGGAATCAAATTCAGTCCAATTCTGGACAAACTGGGTATTTATTTGACATCTCGATAAGTTAATTTTTAGTTCTCTAAAAGAGTAATTTAAAATAATTTCCGAATGTAATTCTTTTTCAAATTGACTTCTCGATAAGTATAACCCAAACGTCTATTTTTGACTTCTCGACAAGTCATTTTCTTTTACTATAAATACCCAGACATCTCGATACATATACATACTTACATATTTGAGATCTCAAGTGACCTAGCTTTTCAATCCAAAACCGATTTCTCTCTCGTTTTCACTCTTTTCTCACTAATTTTTCTTACCCATTCACTCTCACTAAACATCAATGGCACTCGATACTGTTAGAGATACTATCCCAGAGAAAGGAACAAACTACCTGATTTTACTGATGCTAACCAAGCCCCTGATAGTTTCAAGGGGTTTGTAAAATTTTTGTCTGAATCCTACCTTGTAGGAGCTTTAACTGCTAACCCAGTCTTGTACTTGGATGTTCTGCATGAGTTGTGGACATCAGTTGTGGTAAGGACTATCATGAATGACAATATTGTATCTCTGGTGATAACTTGCTCAGTTGGAGGCCAACAGATAGAGTTTAATGAGCAAGATGTCAATATAGCTTTGGGTCTTCCAACTGCAAACTTGGTGGAGGTACCAACCCAGGATGAACTGACTGAGTTTATGGACTTCATCAACTATGGTGGAAGAATCAATTTGTCAAGCTAAAATAGTACAAACATAAGGAAAGAATGGTCCTTTGTGTTTGTTCTGTAGTGAGGGCCTTCACATGCAGGAAGACAGGGTATGACAACATTTCAAGTGTGGTGCAGAAGCTGGTGTACTCGATAGCCCACAACAGACACTTGAATGTTGGTCTATTGATCCTGGAAGAACTTGCAACCAGGATGACCATGCCCCTGTCTGCTAGAGGTAAGGAAATCTTCTTTCCTAGATTCATTATGTCTATATTTGTTTAATGGTATAGATTACACTAAAATAGGCAATTGTAAACAAGTGTCCAAAATAATATTTGGTTCAATTACTACAAAGAACAAGGTAAATGTAAGTCTAGAAATCACTCCATTCATGCCGGAGAGGTTTAGGACTTACCCCTACCCAATGCCTGACATGAGATCAAATGCACAGTCTAGCACAACTATGGTCCCTAAACCTGTGGAAGTACAAACACAGGAACACTCACAGGGACCTTCCCAAGCTGAAACCACTTCTTCAAACCAACTAGCAGCTAGGAAACCAACCACCTCATCTTCTCAAAAGGATAAGGTGAGTAAAAAGAAGAGAAAGAAGATAACTTTAACAGTTATGAATGAGAGTGGTGAGGAACAAACAGAAGCTGAGTGACCATTGGTCAAGAGAATAAAGAAGAGTAAGAAATCTGAGCTGACCACTCAAGCCTCCTCTGTATCCTCCCAAAAGGATGCAGTTTTAACAATGGGGACTAAACAGACTTTAGATACATTCTCTCAACAGGATATGTCTATTGAAAAGAGCATTCACCCTAATGCATCCTCTATAGAGTCTGCACAGCCTGCACCTGAAGAAATTCAAGTGTATGGTAGGAGAAATTAGGATGATACACACAGTGAGAGCACATCTATTGAAGATCCCTCATCCATTTAGGGGGAGCTGCCAACACTCACTTCTGAACAACAACTTCTAATCTCTCAAATTTCTTCTTCCCATACAGCACTTGAATCTATTTCTCAAGTGCAAGCTAAATCAAGTGACTTGGTTCAAGAAACCTTGCTCACCACCCAGACACTACAATCATATGGTGAGAGGCTACTAGCTGGGGTAGACCTTGATGACACCATCAAAACTATGGGGGATTCATCAGTTTTTACTGAAGACTCTATGGATGTCACAAATGCACCTTCATGGGCAAATCAGTCTTCATAGACTGTTAGGTTTGAGGGTAGTACTCCTGAGGGGGGCTATCTAAGTCCTCTCCAATTCAATTGAAGGTTTCTTATGTAGGAACAACTCCCCTGAAAACCCTAGCAGAAATTGCATTAGCAGTTGATGCTAGGAGTACAATTGCCAATGACCCTGCTATGGGAGAGGCAAATTTATCACATTCATGTGACAGCGCTTTGCAAGAAGCATAAGGGTTTGAGACTGGTGCACATGACAGTAACCCAGTCAAATCCCCTCCAATTCAATTGGAGGTTCCCACTACAAGTGTGGAACAACTGGTCATAAACACAGAGCAATCTGTGAGTAAAACTGTGACTTCAGTCACAGGTGGTTCTGATTCCTCACACCTACCTTCAACCTCACAACCTCAACAACCACATCTTCTCTCTCAATGGCTACAAGCATCTGACTCTCAGCCTACATATGTGGACGATCTCCTTGTTGAGCAGATTTCTGGATTAGCAACCATCTCACAGCATCTACTCAATTCAGACATGAGCAATCAAAACTATCAAGGGATTATGCTCACATACAATGAAGATGTTGAAATACAGAAGGAGAAGATTGTGAATGATACAGAACAAGATGGAAATGTAGATGCATGGCTATCTCAGGACTTTGTATTGGAGATGGATCAAGTCTTGGCTAGGTTTAGGGATGAATATGTCACTATTATTGGAAGCAATGCCAAGGTCTTGACTCCACAGGATGTCTATGATGCAGTCACTGAGGTCTACAAACTTTTCACCTATTTGGTAAAGCTCTAGAACTCAAGCTGACTGGTCATGAAGACAAGATAAGGAAGCTAGTGAAGGAGAAAATGGATGAGATTATACCATCTCAAGTACAGATTACCTCCAAGTTCTAGCATTTTGCTGATCAAATGTCAATGATGGATTTGACTGCCATTGAAAAAGAGGTCAAAATCTAAAACAATCATTCATTGCTCTTCATGAGGTAGTCCAGAAGCAAATCACCAATACAAATGACTCAAAGGTCAAACTGGAACAACTTCACCAGAGCAGATTTGAACCTTCTTCCTTACTTATGGATGACATCAAACAGGCTGTGGAAGTAACTTTTGGCTCCTCGTCATCTACAAGCTCTCATCAGCCTGGCTCAACCTCTACAAATCTTCAAATTCAGTCTCTTCAAGGTCAAGTCTCCACTTTGCAAGCTTCAAATGACCAACTCACAGCTCAAGTGCATGCTCTCACTACACTAGTGAAGAGTCAACAGGCAGACATCCAAGCCTTGGTGGACTCCCACAAGCACCTACAAATGCAAAATTCAGTTGCTTTGGGAGCCATCATGGGTAAACTTAATATTCCATTTCTTGCACTTCCTGAAGCGGTAAGGCCTGAAATTCCTACTCCCCTTCTCATGCCTACCAACAAGACTAAGGGGGAGATAGAGGCTAGGCTATTAAGATCAAGATTATCTACTCAAAATGTCCAAGGTGCTGAAAAGAGCTTAGTTCAAGAAGTAGATATTAGTATAGAGAGGCTCATTAGGGTTGCTGAAGGACCAAGTCTGAGCAAGGAATTTGATGAATTTCTCCAGGCTCTAAGGGCTTCTCTCAACAATAACTTCTTCACCTACAAAAAGGCCTTGGACAGGACAATAAATTACTTAAGGGTGATCTTGGTGACTAAAGATAATTTTCAGGAGAAGAGGATAGTGGTCAATATAAATGACTCTGGGGTAAACAGGTGTATGCAGGTGTCCCTCAATTATCTTATCTCCAGGAGGGCATATGAGTTGGATATTATGATAAACAAAGTTAGAGTGGTGATCCATGAAGACACTCTATTGCTAGCTAAACTGAAAAATGCTCAAGTGGTTGCTTTTCCTGAAGCATACCTACAGCCAAGTAAGGGAGTGGCATACATCTGTCCTACCACCAAACACTTCAAACACTTCCAAATCCCTAAACAATATGTCATGGCCAACAAGAAGCTTATCATGACTCTGGAAACTGAGTTAAAAGTAAAGAAGAATAAGACTATTGAAGATGAAGAGATGATTAAGCTGTTGGGGAGATATCTAAGGAATGCTGAAGCCAGCTTGCCCAAAACTCAAATTAACAAGGATAGTTTGGATGATGATGAGCAGAAGAAAGATGATCAAAAACGTTCGGGCTCAAATCCAAGTCAATCCACTAAAGCAGCTAGAAGCAAGGGTGAAAAGAAGAAGTATGATGAGAAGAAAAGAGGAAGTGATAGGAGAAGCAAGAAGAAACATGATGGCTCAGAACCACGTCAACCAACCCTAAAAATCCAAACAACTCTAGCTCAACCTTCAAAGACAACAACCTCAATCATCAAACCATCTCAAACCTCTAAGCCCAAATTTCTATACAGACAAACTGCTAACTCTTTTCTAAAAATTCCAATCACCACAAGCCAAACATTTCTCAAGAAAATCACAGACCTACCTTCTGTCAAGCCATCACACAAAACTCATTTTAAGTCTATTGGGAGAAAACCTAAGAAGGCTAAGCCTACTAAAAAAGTTGAAGTTACTGAAAGGGCCATCTGGAATTGTTTCAAGAAGAATAATTTCCTACCCTTAAACTAGTGTAGTTCAGTTGAAGACTATTTTCAACTACTGGCTAAGGAAATAGTTAGAGTCTGGGTTGTATCTCTAAGGGAAGTTAGAATTTACTATGAAGATGGGTCCTTCACATTTCTAGGCTGCAGCTTAATGGATCTTGTTAGGAATATGTTGTGAACTTGATGATAAATTAAACAAAACACCTTAGTAGATTTAACTTAGTGAATTTTGTAGCACTCGACGGATGATCAAATATAGTCCCGACGGATGATTCAATATAGTCCCGACGGATGATGATTTGACATCCATCGAGTGAGTAGCTTATGTAATAATAAGTATTGTAGCACATTTCTGCAAACAACTTTGTGTAGATATTGTAGGAGTATATGAGTCATATTGACTACTGGTAGATATGCAGAATAGGTTGATTAATTGTAAATATGAGATGTCTTGTAATTCTGAATAAGTGAAATGGAGTCAAGTGACAAATAGCTACCCGACGGATGATCAACAAAGCTACCCGACGAATGATCAACAAAGCCACCTGACGGATGACAAGCATATACCCGACAAATGATCAAATTCAAATATCTGTTGACAGTGACAACACAGTCACATGCGTCAAGTGTTTGAAAAAGAAATGTGGCAGCCTATTTAGCAGGGATTTGAGAACAAAGAAGCATTACCATTTCCATGTTATTATGAAGATATTCAAAGATGTTGGAATAGAGTAGTGAAGTAGCATGGAGTTAGACTATATATGTTTTATTTTATTATCTTGTCTTTTTGTCATGTAAACTTGGTGATATATAAACCAAGTGTAGCCAGTAGAGCAACAAGCAAGAAACTAACTAAGCACATACATTTTCAGAGAAACATTTTCAAGCTGTATCCTGTAGCATTTCTCTGTAAGTTTAATTGTTCTACTTGTAAGCAGCTGTGAGCTATTCAAGCTTCACAGGGTTCTCACTCGATATATATATATATATATATATATATATATATATATATATATATCTGGTAGATACTTTCAAATCCACCAGAAAGTTTTAAAATCTTGTGTTTTTATTGCTTTATGTTCTGATTCATATAAATCATTCATTCCGCACTCTGCAAATCAAACACATATATATTATCAAGTAAGAACTATTTTAAAATCTTGAAAAAGAAGCCATAATTATATTCAACCCCCCTTATGTAATTCTTGTTTGTTGTTAGGGAATAACAATTGGTATCAGAGCAAGCTCTTGAAGTACAAAGAGTGTAAAGATCACAACAAACAGCAAGATGAACAAGAAGGATGTTGGAGTTAAAATTCCTTTTCTGGACAAAGACAATTATCACCACTGGAAGGTGAAAATGCACCTACATCTTCTTTCCCAAGATGAGGCCTATGTAGATTGCATAGAGAGAGGTCCTCATGTACCAATAAGAGCTGCAACAGGAAATGAACCATCTGTTAGCAACATGCAATGAATATATTGTTCAATGGAGTTGATGGTGATATGTTTGATAACATCATTAACTGCAAAACAACCAAAGAGGTTTGGGACACTATCGAGATTATTTGTGATGGTACTAAGCAAGCAAGGGAAAATACGATGCATCTGCTAATTCAGCAATATGAGCACTTCCATTGTGAAGACAGTGAATCTCTCACTAATATTTTTAACGGATTTCAAAAACTACTAAATGCTCTGAAGTTGCATGGAAGAGTCTATCAAATAAAAGACTCTAACCTCAAGTTCCTTAGATATCTTCCAAAGGAGTGGAAACCAATGACAGTCTCATTGAGAAATTCTCAGAATTACAAGGAGTTCACCTTGGAGAGACTATATGGCATCCTAAAAACTTATGAGCTTGAAATAGAGCAAGATGAAAGGATGGAGAAAGGAAGGAAGAAAGGAGGGTCCATAGCACTGGTTGCTGAGTTAGAGAAGGAGAAAAAGATGAAGGTAGAAGCTATTGAATCTACATCAAAGGTCTGTGAAAGCAAGGGCAAAGGGCTGGTAGCTGAAAATGAAGATCATTTGAGCCAAGACGATATGGATGATATTGAAGAATATTTAGCATTCCTTTCCAAAAGATTTTCCAAGCTCAAGTTCAAAAAGAACTTTGGAGCAGCCAAGCCAAGTAGAAACATGGTGGATAAATCCAAATTCAAATGTTTCAAATGTGGCTTGGCTGGACATTTTTCCAGTGAGTGTAGAAAGTCAGATTCTAGCAAGAAGAAATTTGAGCCTGTTGATTATAAATAGAAATACTTTGAGTTGCTCAAGCAAAAGGAAAGGGCTTTTATTACACAAAAAAATGACTGGGCAGCTGATGGATTGGATGAAGATGAAGAAACAAGCTATGTCAACCTAGCCCTGATGGCCAAATCTGATGAAATAGAAACAAGTTCTTCAAGTAATCAGGTAACCACTACTAACCTAGCATATTTATCTAAAACTGAGTGTAATGATACAATCAATGACATGTCCATAAAATTATATCACTTGCGTGTTACACTTAAGTCCCCCACTAAGGAAAATGCTAAAATTAAAGAAAACAATTTGTTTTTAAGTGAGAGGAACAATGTGCTAGAGTCTCAGTTCATTGAATTTGAAAAATTGAGAATTGAGTGTAAGATTGCTAAGGATGAATTAACTGAGTCCATGAAGAAAGAAGAGATTTTAAAGAAGCAGCTTGAACGAGAATAGGAAGTGATTAAAGCATGGAAATCATCCAGAGATGTCCATGCTCAAATCACTAAAGTTCAAGGTATTCAGTCCTTTTGTGATGCATCCTGGAAAAAGAGTGAGGAGAACCTGGAATCTAACTTGGTTGAAGGATTGTTGACAGATGTGGACTCGACGGATGATGAGAATCATCCGTCGGATAATCAAAAGGATTATCTGTCGAATGACAAAGAGCCACATCCGTCGGCTCTGAGTAAACCTGTGAGCAAAGCTAAGCTTGCCAAGCTGAATGAGAAATATGGATCAGTTTTCAAAAATTTTGTTCTAGGAGAATCAAGTCAAGTGAAGAAGGATAAGAAAGTTAATGTTGGTCATCTATCCATCAAGCAATTGAATGACAAATTAGAAAAGATTGAGGTTAAAGCAGAAGCTAAAAAGAAAAACAATACAAATATGCACCAAGAAAAATCTTTGTTAAGTGTGGTAGTGTTAATCACCTGTCTGTTAATTGCAAACTTGTCATGCCTACTCCTGTGTCTATGCCTCCCTCTTTTCCTAACATGACTGATATGCCTACCATGCCTATGAATGCTATGTGTGATGCCAAGTCAAATGAGATCAAACCTAATAAACCAAAGAAGAAAGCTAACAAGGCAGGACCCAAGGAAACTTGGGTACCAAAATCAACTTGATTTGGTTTTGATGTGTGCAGGGAAACAGAAAGAATCTTTGGTACCTGGATAGTGGTTGTTCAAGCCACATGACTTGAGATTCTACCCTGCTCACAGAGTTCAAGGAAAGAGCTGGCCCAAGTATTACTTTTGTAGATGACAACAAGGGTTATATTGTGGGATATGGCTTGATTTCAAAAGACAATGTCATCATTGAAGAGGTTGCCCTAGTGGATGGTCTCAAGTACAATTTGTTGAGTATCAGCCAGCTTTGTGATAAGGGCAATTCAGTAACCTTCAATTCTGAAGCCTGTGTTGTGATAAATAAAAGAAGCAACAAAGTGGTTCTCACTGGAGTGAGAAAAGGAAATGTGTATCTAGCTGACTTCAACTCATCTAATGTAAAATCTGTCACTTGTCTTCTCAGTAAAGCAAGTCAAGATGAAAGTTGGCTATGGCACAAGAAGTTGTCCCATCTAAACTTCAAGACCATGAATGAGCTTGTCAAGAAAGAACTAGTTAGAGGTATTCCTCTGGTGGACTTTACTAAGGATGAATTGTGTGATGTCTACCAGAAAGGAAAGCAGATTAAAGCATCATTCAGAAAGAAGCTTGATTCAACAATTGAAGAACCTTTGCAATTGCTACACATGGATTTATTTGGACCAATCAATGTGTTATCCATCTCAAGGAAAAGATTTTGCCTAGTAATTGTGGATTATATCTCAAAGTCCTCTTGGACATATTTCCTAAAGTCTAAAGATGAAGCTAGTGAAATCATTATCAATCACATAAGGCAAGTCAATAATCATCCTGATTTTAAAGTAAGAAGAATCAGGAGTGACAATGGAACTGAGTTCAAGAATTCTATGATGGGATCATTTTGTGAAGAGAATGGGATTATGCATGAGTTTTCTGCAGCAAGAACTCCACAACAAAATGGAGTAGTGCAAAGAAAGAATAGATCTCTTATTGAAGCTGCAAGGACAATGCTTGAAGAATCAAAGTTACCAACATATTTTTGGACTGAAGCTGTGAATACTGCATGCTACACTCAGAATATTTCTTTGATTAATCAAGTAAAGTGTATCACACCCTACCAATTGTTCAAGAACAGGAAGCCAACTCTAAATTTTCTTCATGTCTTTGGCTGTAAATATTTTATCTAGAGGAATCAAACTGATCAACATGGGAAGTTTGATGCTAAAGCAGATGAAGGAATTTTTGTTGGATATGTTATGGGAAAGGCATTTAGGGTCTACAATCTAAGAACCAACATTGTTATGGAATCAATACATGTTGTGTTTGATGACAAAAAGATTGAAGGAATGCAAGATGCAGATTTCCATGAAAGCCTCAAGTTTGATAATGTGGAGATGGTTAGTGATGACAGTGATGATGAAAGTGATCAAGAAATAGTGAATAAGGATAATGCAGAAAAATCTACAACTAATGAAGGACATATTTCAATATCTGTCGAGTTGCAAAATGCTTCATCCGTCGGGAGACAATCTGCCCTATCCGTCGGGAGACAATCAGCTTCATCAGTCGGGACAGAAAGTGCATCATCCGCCGGATCATTAAGAGAAGCTGAAAGTCAGAATACATCACTTACAGAAAGTTCCCCTTTCTCAAATCAAAGATTCACAAACTCAGGGGGAGTTTCTAATAATCAAAACTCAGTCACACATCAAGACAATAATGAGGCCTCTTCATCTAGAGCTAATCTACCTCAACAAAGAAAATGGACTAAAGATCACCCTTTTGAGCTCATCATTGGTGATGCATCTTTTAGAGTTCAAACAGGGAGAGCAACTCAAGAAGAATGTCTATACGGTAGCTTCCAATCTAAGGAAGAACCAAAGAAGGTAGAAGAAGCTTTCTTGGATCCTGATTGGATTTTAGCTATGCAGGAGGAGCTAAACCAATTTGAGAGGAACAAGGTATGGAAGCTGGTACCCAAACCTAAAGGAAAGAATCCAATTGACACCAAGTGGGTATTCAGAAACAAGATGGATGAAAATGGCATAGTAATCATGAACAAAGCTAGATTGGTTGCTAAGGGCTACTTTCAACAAGAAGGAATATATTTTGATGAAACCTTTGCTCCTGTTGCAAGACTTGAAGCCATCAGAATCTTCTTAGCCTATGCAGCTCATGCCAATTTCAAGGTCTATCAAATGGATGTCAACGGTGCTTTTCTGAATGGAGATTTGGAGGAGGAAGTCTATGTTAGTCAGCCTCCTAGTTTTGAAGACCCAAATTTTTCAGAATATGTTTACTATCTTTTGAAAGCACTTTATGGACTGAAGCAAGCACCTAGAGCCTAGTATGACACTTTATTAAAGTTTCTTTTGGAAAATCACTTCACAAGAGGTACTTTTGATAAAACTTTATTCTTTAGAAATGTTAATGGCTCTAGTATACTTATTCAAATCTATGTGGATGATATTATATTTGGCTCTACAGATGAAAAAGTTTGCAAAAAGTTTGCCAAATTGATGCAAAGTAAGTATGAAATGAGCATGATTGGAGAACTAACTTACTTTATTGGTTTACAAGTTAAGCAAGTTAGTGATGGAATATTCATTAGTCAAACTAAATACATTCATGATCTTTTAAAGAAGTTTGAACTAATAGATTGCACATCTGCAAAAACTCCCATGGCCACTGCAAGTAAGCTTGAATTAAACACTACTGAAAAGTCTGTGGATATTTCAAGCTATAGGGGCATGGTTGGCTCACTTCTGTACTTAACAGCTAGTAGGCCAGATATAATGTTTGCTACTTGTCTTTGTGCTAGATTTCAGGCTGATCCTAGATAATCTCACTTAGTAGCTATTAAGAGAATTTTCAGATATCTCAAGGGAACACCAAAACTTGGCATTTGGTACCCTAGAGATTTTGGTTTCGATCTAACTGGTTATTCAGATGCAGATTATGCAGGTTGTAAAATAGACAGAAAAAGTACAACAAGAACCTGTCAATTTCTAGGGAACAAGCTTGTGTCCTGGTTCAGTAAAAAGCAAAATTCAGTTTCTACTTCTACAGCTGAAGCTGAATATATTGCTGCTGGTAGTTGCTGTGCACAGATCTTGTGGATGAAAAACCAATTATTAGACTATGGTCTACAAGTGGATAAAATTCCCATATTCTGTGATAACACAAGTGCAATTGCCATTACTGAAAATCCAGTGTAACAGTCAAGAACAAAGCACATAGACATCAAGTACCATTTCATAAGGGAACATGTAATGAATGGAACTGTGGAACTTCATTTTGTTCCAAGTGAAAACCAGCTTGCATATATATTTACCAAGCCACTGGATGAATCCACCTTTTCAAGGTTGGTAAGTGAGTTAGGTATGCTTAATTATTCCTGAATAATTTCAGTTATTTTTACAAGTTGTTGTGCAGCCAGAAACTTAATTGATTTTTCTGTTTTAGATGAAATTTTGGCTAAGTCAAAATTTACATCCCGACGGATGCAAATTATCCATCAAGTTTGATCATCCGTCGGAATACTATTTGTTAATAAAAATCAATTATTTTTCTGGAGTATTTTATAACTCGACGAATAACTGACTTATCCTCATCCGTCGAATTGTCTCAATCTTAGCCGTTAAAACTCTGAACATTATCCATCGAGTATACTTACAGCTTGTAAGCATGACACGACGGATAAGTGACAAAATTTTTACAGTTTATCTATTTTTAAACGGCTATTTTGGGCTATTTTGATTGGTCACTTTATTTCACTTTATTATTTTTTACAGTTTAATTCTGGGATAGTATAAAAGCAGAATTCTTTTTTATTCTACTCTTTTATCATTCTCAATTCAATTGCTCTAACTCTCTTTCTTCTTCAAAGCAAATATTTTCTCTACAAATTACTCAGTCTCTAACAATGGCACCAGTCGTCAAAATCATGTCTCAAACTGGATATATCTACGAAAAGAACAACTTCACAGCTCTTGTAAACAAGAAGATTCAACATTCTGGAGAGTTTCACAAAATGATGGATTTTGTGAAAAGCTGCAAACTCAACTATGCGATGCTGGAATCTCCCACAATCTACTGTGAGGTTGTAGAGGAGATATGGACAACTGCAGTGTACAACTCTACTGACAAGTCCATCACTTTCACTCTCAAAGGTAAACAGTTTTGCATTAATAGTGACATTGTCAAAGCATGCTTTAGAATTCCTGATAATACTACTACTGTTCCACACACAGACACAGATATAGTTAACATGCTAAATTCCATGGGCTATGCACTTTCCACCTCTAAGTTAAGTGAAATTATGAGGTTAGGTCTTAGAAAGGAATAGAGCTTTTTGTGTGATGTGGTAACTAAGGTATTTTCTGGTAAGATTAGTAACTTTGATTCTGTTAACATTTCCATGCTTAATATGCTTTACATGCTAGTTACTGATAAATACTTTAATTTCAGTTACTTGGTCTTGTTTGAGTTAGGTATTAAGTTAGGAGAACTGAATAAGAGAGGTAAAAGTGTCTACTATACTAGATTCTTTATGATGCTTGCTAACCATCTCATTGAGAACATTGTAATTGAGAACCCAACCAACAAGCTAAATTGTTGGGTTCAAGAAAGGAGGATTATTGCAGATCTCAACAGGATAAATCACCACAAAGAGGTGCCTCTCCTTTATTTTCCAATTATGGAGGGACCTCAGGTAAGTGAGGTAAGTTCTACTGTCTCCACTCTTCCAACCTCAAACATTTCTTTGCCTTCACGTGTAGCAATGACATCTGTGTCAATGACCCAACAGATGCCTACCCAAGCTACTAAACCACAAATTTCAAAATCCAAGTCTAAGAAAGCCACCTCTGGTTTCTTTCAAAAGAAACCAGTTGCAAAATCCACTAAAACCAAATAGGGGAGTGTGAAGGAGGGTAAGCAAGGTGAGGGATAGGGTGAAAATCAAAGAAGCCCTGAGAATAAGGTTGGAGAGGTAAGTGTTTCCCAGCCTAGCTACACTACAGCTTCTCAATAAACTACAGTGCTTAAAAAGGACTTAATCTCATTACTAGTTGCATCCTCCTAAAAGGATGTGCTATTGAACAAAGCTCTCAGCCAAGAGCACAGGCCAAGAGGGTAAGGGACACTAACTCACCCCCAAACGTATGCCAGAAAGAAGAAATCTAAACCAACCGGGGATACACAGGGAACACACAGTGCAAACTGGAGCTAAAGACCCAGTCACTGCACCTTCTCAAAGTCAGATTGATGTAGCTCCAATAAATGTGGAGTCACAGCCAAAATCTTTAACAATTGAAGCACCTGAAACACCAAATTCACCCACACACTCACTGGATGTTGACATGATCAATACATCACTTCCAAATTCTCCATCTTTAACTCTTGTGGAGAATCCAAAAATCCAAGCAAGTGAGCATCATCTTTTAGATGATTTGTTGGCTCACTTGCTATTTCTTTCTGAGTCTGTTGAGATATCTGTGCCTAAATTTTCATCAATCTGCACAGAGTCTACAATAGTCTCCACTCCAAACTCATTCATTTCTTCTATCCCGATGGATATTCATCATTCATCTAGTAGTGATTGTATCCCGACGGATAAGCCTAACAGCAGTAGTCATCCGTCAGATAGCCATACTACTGTCCCGATGGATATTCATCATCCGTCGGGTGTCTCTGCACAACTTCAAATTTCTTTAATTCTTACAAGTGCAGAAGACTTAGTGGTAGTGCAATCACTCTTAGGACTGAGGCAAGGGAGTGAATTGAGTGAGAGTCTGGGTTGCTCCCACAAAAAAGGAGAGAAAATGAGTGAACAAATGCAGTTCATTTCTTCAGGACTGGAAAAAGTGAGTGAGAGGAGTCCCACCTTAGATGGTGAATGTGAGGGTGTGAAGGTGGGTAACCAAGGGGAGCCCATTGATGCAAGAACAGAGAGATCATGAGAGAAATGCAGGTACAGGAGAAATAAGGGAGGACATCATTGTTAGTGAGTCAATGAATGTCAATGAAGCAAACATAGAGGAACTATCTCAGCATAGTCAAGCTGTTATAGATTCCACCTCTTTGGATGCTGAGACATTTACTCATCCTATTCCAGCATATCAACTTTTGGCTGGACAGGGCAATGAAAATGCAGAAAGGATGCTGAATTTGGTGCACACCACTCAATCCATGCAAAGAGCAAAGGATGCCATCACAGCTATGCCTTTTAAAGCTGGTGATGACATAGATTATGAGGCTGGTGGGTCAGAAGAATTCTTTGGTGATGATAGTGAAGAGGGATCACTGGACATAAGGGGAGAAGTAGGCCCTAGTTCCAGATCTGGTATGCCAACTTGGGCATTTTCAAAGCAATGTGATGAACATTATTTCAAGACCACCCTCATTCAACTCATCAGTCAGACACAATCTGCTCTTCAATCAACAACAAATGCCAGCACCAAGAAGCTCCTACAAGCACACCTTGCTTCTCTTCAGTTATAACAAATCCAAGGCTTTCAACACAGTCAAAATGTCACTTCTATCAAAAATGAGGTTGATCAAATGAAGAAGGACATTTCTGAAAGATTGGGTGCTAAACTTCCAGAAGCAACAATGATTGATATTAAGAGATAGCTAAGGAAGAACTCTGATCTTGCCACAAAGGTGGAGTTCTTGGACAAAAGGATGACTGCTATGGAAGCTTCTCTAACAGTTATTCATCTACATCAAGCACAACAAACATACTTGCTTCAAAAGCTAGTGGCAGCACAAACCTCTTCCTCTACTCTACTTGATGATAACAAAAAGGGGGAGAAATCATTATCTCAAGTCATTCAAAAAGAGCCATCTAGTGAGGGGGATAAAGTGATAAATGTACAAATCAGCCAAGTAATTGTTCCATAAATTACTCTGCCAAAGCCACTAGTATTAGACAACATTGATCTGATTCACATAGCAGCTGCTAAGCTTGAGTCAAAGTCAATTCCTAAGATGCTTGATGTTGCAGCTGTGGAGAAGGAACTAGATGATAAATGGAGAAAGATAGATGCAGAAATTCAACATAAGTTTGGGCCAATTCAGAAGCCAGACAAAACATTCATTCATCACTCTCAAGTCAAGAATATTTCTGTGAATGAAATGAGTATGAATTATCTGGAAAAAGGCCAAACATCTTGCATCAAATCTCCAAAAGAAGATCTAATTATGAAGCCTAAAAAGAACTACTCAAAGTTCTTAGACAAAGATCCTATAGATATTGTGTGTGAGACACCTAGGCCAGCTGAGAAGAAGCTGTTGGCTAGGTCAATTGCATTTTACAAAGATCCAGTAAATTCAGCACTCAAAAGAAGATTAGGCAAGATTTATAGAAATGGTAAGGAAATTTGTGTGGTGGCTGGACACCCTATGTTTGTGGAAGCTAAAAAGGAAGAGAAGGAAAGAATAAGGCAAGAAAAGAAGTAAGCTGCTCTGGATGCTTAGAAGCTCAAACAAAAGAAGAAGCAAGCTGCTATATTAGCCAAACTTCAAGTTGTGAAGACAATAACTAAGATTTCTACACAACCATCTGTAATTGCTGAACCTCAAGATCAAAAAGTGCAAGATGAACCACAACAGAAAAGAAGATTCAGATACAAGCTCCACTCCAAAATAAAATTGGACTTTAGTGATGAGGAAATGGAAGACTATATTCCCAAAAAGCCTACAACTTCAACTCAGACATCAAAACCTTCAGTGGTATTTGAAGAATTCAAGGTGGTGGATCCAACTAGGAACATTCATGGTGAGCCCATTATTCCTAAGGATGAGCCAGTAGACTGGGATAGTTTGCCAATTCCTGAGCTAAATTTTCCTATCTTCAACAAGCCAAAGAAGACAAAGACTAGAGCAAGCAAGAAAGTGAAGCCTGTGACTCTCAGATCCAAGACCCTAACCAAAACTCAATCTATAGTCAACAAGGGAGATTTGTTATACATCTGTGACATCAAGGAGTTCTCTGACATAAACCTCTACTTAGATGAATTGGAAGAAGTAAGAGGAATTGATGCTCACAGACATCTTCTTGAAAGGATGGTGTTCGAATATAAGGGAGGAAAAGAGATAATATAGCCACTTCACAGGATTCTTCTAGAAAGCCAAGTTGTTCTAATAAAGATCTACTCATCTTTCAAAAAGAACTTTGGATACAATGTGACTGCAAGGAGATTAGTTCTAAAGAAGATTGAGGTGCTGGGGAGTAATAGAGCCAAAGATGCACTACCAAAAACTCTGTCAATTCCTTTCACAGGAAAGAGAGTGCATCTGAGGCCTTATTGGCTGATGGAATTCAGGGATGAAAAGGGAGTAAGAAGATTCTTCAGATTGGAGGATCCGTTGAGTATCTCTAGCAATGAGACTCTATTAGAAATGCAAGAAATGCTAGATCTCTCAGAAGCTGATGAACTTGAGTTCCACAGACAACTCCAAAATCAGATAGAAGAGAACAACAGGAGGCTTGGGAAGAAATAGAGACAATCAAGAAAATAGACTTATCTGCTCAGACTAGAGGAGCATCTTGATAATGATTGTGAGCAAACAACTTTGTGTAGATACTGTAGGAGCATATGAGTCATGTTGACTACTAGTAGATATGCAGAATAGGTTGATTAATTGTAAATATGAGATGTCTTGTAATTCTACATAAGTGAAATGGAGTCAAGTGACAAATAGCTACCCGACGGATGATCAACAAAGCTACCCGACAGATGATCAACAAAGCTCCCCGATGGATGATCAACAAAGCCACCCGATGGATGACAAGCATATACCCAACGAATGATCAAATTCAAATATCTGTTGACAGTGACAACACAGTCACATGCGTCGAGTGTTTGAAAATGGAATGTGGCATCATGTTTAGCAGGGATTTGAGAAAAAAGAAGCATTACCATTTTCATGCCATTATGAAGATATTCAAAGATGCTGGAATAGAGTAGTAAAGTAGCATGGAGTTAGACTAGATATGTTTTCTTTTTATTATCTTGTCTTTTTGTCATGTTAACTTGGTGATATATAAACCAAGTGTAGCCAGTAGAGCAACAAGCAAGAAACTAACTAAGCACACACATTTTCAGAGAAACATTTTCAAACTGTATCCTGTAGCATTTCTCCGAAAGTTTAGTTGTTCTACTTGTAAGCAGCTGTGAGCTATTCAAGCTTCACAGGGTTCTCACCATATATGTATATATATAGTGGATACTTTCAAATCCACCTTAAAGTTTTAAAAGCTTGTGTTTTTATTACTTTGTGTTTTGATTCATATAAATCATTTATTCTGCACTCTGCAAATCAAACACATATATATTATCAAGTAAGAACTATTTTAAAATCTTGAAAAAGAAGCCAGAATTACATTCAACCCCCCTTCTGTAATTCTTGTTGTATTGTTAGGGAATAACAATTCTCTCTCTCCCACAGAAATCAAGAGAGTGAGATAAGTTTGCTGAAAGATAAGGATACTGCTACAAGAGCATGGAGATCAGTTTTGGCTGAGTGGTTGATTATTAGGGAGGAAAGAAGAAAAGGAAATGAGACTGAATATGAAGAGAGAAAAAGGAGGTATGATGAGGAGATTGAAATGTACATGAAAAGATCAGAAGAACTCAAGGCAAAAGGAATGAGCAGAATCTCTAAAGATGGAAAGTTTCTAAACATCAAAGCTGGCAAATTCTCTAGATTTAGGATTGATTTAATAGACAGTGGTTATCCAAAGGCAGACATAATTGAACTTGTAGAAGCTCTAAGTGGGACACCTATTATAGAAGAACTTGAAATTCTTGTTTACTTAAAGGATCTCATTAGAGAAGAAGAAGAAGCAAAAATAGTTTTTACCTGATGCTTCTAACCATTTAGACTCTGTAAATCTTCTGATGTATACAAGTTGTAATTGTGTCAATTTTTATGTATTAATCTTAAATTTCATTATAATTTGGGGTTAGTCTTGTTAACATGAATTTGTGTTAAGAAATCTTCTCACAAATTGGGGGAGATTGTTGTGTAAGACATGAATGCACCTTAACAAGACTAAGTCAAATTGACAACCCTAAGTAAGTTGTATTGTAATATTAGTTTGCATTTTGTATTGTAACATTTAAAGTCTGTAGAAATGATCAAGAGCAGACTGGAGTATTTTTCTGTAAACAGTATCAAGTCTAAGAATTCTATCTGAAAGAAGATCAAGAAGATCATGCCTCAGAAGAATTATGAAGAAGCTTGGAGTTGAATAAATCTATTTTGAGAAAAATGTTTTAAGTCAAGATATCTACAAGTCACAGATTTAGTGTTATAGAGAAGTCATTCAAGAACTCCAGAATGACTTATAGAGAACTTGGGAAAGCTACTAGAGAACTCAGAGATATCGAGAAGCTAAATTGAAGACATAAAGATTGGAGATATCGACAAGTCATTTCTTCACTAGAGAATTCAGAGTTATCTACAAGTCAAAATTCACTAGAGAATTATGAGTTATCGATAAGTCAAATTTCACTAGAGAACTCAGAGATATCGACAAGCCAAAATTCACTAGAGAACTCTGAGTTATCGACAAGTCAAATTTGACTAGAGAACTCTGAGTTATCGACAAGTCAACAAGTCACTAGAGAACTCAGAGATATCGATAAGCCAAGGTGAAGATATGAAGATGAGAGATCTCGACAAGAAAAATTCTCTTATAGAGAACTCAGAGACCTCTACAAGTCAAATCAACTATAGAGCAATGAGAGATCTCGATAAGCCAATATACTTATCTAGATGTCAAGTTCTCTATATTCCTAACTGGAGATCTCGAGGTAAAATGTCAAAGTACAAATTACAGACCAGTTCAATATCCAAGATTAACAATCAACAAACAATACAACCAGTTGGATTGACAAATTTACAAAAAGCAGCTTGAACAGTGTGCAAGATCAAGGGTGAAGAATAACTGACAAAGGAAGATCAAAGTTAACACAGTATGCAAAGATATGCTAAGCCAGAAATAGAAGATATACTTTTCCTAAAATGGAATGATAAGTGACAGTTTACTAAAATGAATAACATCTCTTATTATACAATGTGTAAACCAGTAGTTAACTATCATATAAAGTTAACATTATTCCTTTGTTAGTTGGAACAATTAGATCAGGAATTCTTGTACTCTCTTAAGATTGAAGCTAAGCTCTATATCATCAAAGAGCCTAGGAATTTTGTAGCAAAATATTCTTAATTTTAATATAAAATTAAGTAAGTTTTGAAAGATTTGTGTTATTCATTATTGCATGTTTAATTTCAGTCTTAACACATCTTAGTACAAGATTTGATTTACTTTGTTCATAACCATAAAAGATTCAAGAAAAACTTAAAAATACTAAAACACATTCACCTCCTGTGTGTAATTCATTACCTAACATTCATCAAGGTCAGAACTTCCATTACATTCATAAGGAAAGCTTTATTAAGGTATATGATCCTATTCTCTATAATTATCCAGTATTTATACATAGATCCTGCGGTAGGAATTCAAATTTTTTTATTTTTCTGTTGCGTTTTATTGCTAGAATCCCTAACAAAAGGTATGCAAGGAAGAAGGCTGAGAAGGAAGCAAATACTATCAAAAAGGCTAAGGAGATAGAGATGTTTGATAAAAGATTAAATGAGTTAAAAGCTAAAGGATTGAGTAGAGTTTCTCCAGATGGTGTATTTCTAAATATCAAGACTCGTAGATTTTCAAGGTACAGAATCAAATATCTTGACAGTTACTCAATAAATGAATGGCTGAACCTGGTGGAAGCTCTAAGGGGGACTGAGATGTTTGATGAACTTGAGTGTTTTGGCAAACTCAAGGATTTGATTAAAGAGAAACCATGATTTGAAAAGTTTAGTTGATTCTGTAAATTCAATTTTTAATGTAACTGCAAGATGACTCTCATGTATAAAAACTTGTACTTTGTCAATCTGTTCGTTTTTAAATTTTTACTTGGGGTTAGTCTTGTTATCAGGCATAAATTTTGACAAGTAATCTTCTCATAAATTGGGGGAGATTGTGGTGCAAGACATGCCTTTACATAAAAAGACTAATTCACTTTGACAATTCTAAGATTTAGTTGTATGATAATCATTTTATATTTTGTAGTTGTATTTCTTGAGTCTGTAAAAATGTTATGAAGATTAGACTGGGAGATTTTTCTACGAACAACCATCAAGCTAAGGAATAAACTCTGAAAGAATATCAAGTCTGATCATGCCTCAAAGAGAAGTGTAGAAGCTTGAAATTGAATAATGTTATTTTTGAAAAAATGTTCTAAGTCACACATCGACAAGTCACATACCAAGATGTACAGAGATGTTTATCGAGAAGTCAGAATAACTTGTAGAGAAGTCCAAGACATGTAGAGATGTGAAGATATCGACAAGTCAAAACTGCATGTAGATAAGTAGAGATATCGACAAGTCAAAACTGCATGTAGTGTAGTAGAGATGTCGACAAGCAAAACCCCATGTAGTGTAGTAGAGATGTCGACAAGCAAAACCCCATGTAGAAAAGTGGAGACGTGGAAAAGTCAAACTGCATATAGAGAACTTGAGATATCGATAAGTCATTCTACATATCGACATGATACATCTCTACACAGTAATGAAGATCTCGATAATAACTCAAATTTACAGAATACAAACAACTTGAAGATTCAAGATTATCAGCCAACAAACTGTTTTATCACTGAAATGGAAAGTCTACAAATACAGTTTTAGGAGTGCAAGATCAAGGGTCAAGATGAACTGGACAAAGGAGGGTCACAGACCTAGAAGATTATATGTAAATTTGCAGCACTTAAAATAGAAATAGACAAATTAGCTTTAGAAAATGAGTTAGTATATTTTAGTGCAGTTCGTGTAAACTGTGCATGTTGTTCTATAAAACATGTCACGGATCCTTTGTTTAGATGTAATAAACAGATCTGGCAATTCTGTATTCTCTTAAGAGAATTAGATGAGTTCTTATTATTCAAGAACACAGATTTTTAGCACAATTAATATGACTTAATATAAATCAAGTGAGTTTTCATAATTGCTTCTGTCTTTTACTTTGAGCTAATTATCACTACAAATTCATATCTCACTCTTCAAATTCCACCGCCTGAACAACAAACTTGATTTCCAAAATAGTAAAAATCAAGAATATATATCAAATATAGATTATATATATTCAAATATTTATTCAAATACATCATGATGTCTAATCTAGAATTCTTCGAGAATTTCGCTTAAAGTGATTGGATGAGTAAAAATCCCTATAACAAACAAGGATGATGATAAACGACTGTAGCTCTAGCTAATCGTGCAACGAAATGAGTCAAAATTCTAGAGAATTATATCAGACTTGATTCCCTATAAATACAAAATATGTAGGTCATTGATCGTGGAACGTTCACCACTTCATGCTTGAGATTAAACACATTTTCGTGTGATCATTTTCGTGGTTGTGCACGACTTGCACCACCGTTATTCATCGGCATTCAGTAAATTTCGTCCGAACGAATTTAAACATCCAGTCAGGTGTATCACGGAAGCTCGGGTACAGTGGTTGAGATTAGCAAGACTTGACAAGTGGATTCTAGGAGTATCGTGTCACATTTTGCCACAACAATTATCATTGATAAATTGATTATGTTAGCTTAGCGAAAAAAGAAAAGGTTAATAATATTGAAAATTTTAAATATGTTAGCCACGAGTGAGAAAATAGCAAAATTTGCACAATTTGTATGTGAGAAGTTTTTTGTATTTGTAATTTAATCGGATGTATTTCCCAGTTGTGGTACTTAGCTCATGTCTTACACTACGCGGATTAGCCACAATGAGAGTACGTACTGCAAGAACCAAATTCCGTAACAGACTATATTATAAAATCCTTCATAGACAAAGTACACGGGGAGAAATGGAGAATGGTATAAACTGGCTATTAAAGTATGCTTTCTGCAGTTGTGCTTATTATTACCTTCCCAGGATGCAAGTTATTAAATGCGAGCTGCGTGTGCTTAGAATCACAGCCAAGGGCTATTATATATGGGAGTGGCAACACTTTTAGCATGAAGATACTTATCAAGTCCGTCTATCCCCATATCTCTCCCAAATCCACTCATCTTATACCCTCCATAAGGAGAATCTCGGTCAAAAGCAAAGTAACAATTTATCCAGATAACGCCTGCTCGAATTGATCTTGATACAGTGTTGGCTGTGTCCAAATTATTGGTGATAACACCTGCTGCCAAACCATATTTTGTGGCATTAGCTCTTCTAATCACCTCACCAGTGGTCCTGCAGTATTTTCACCAAACAAAATATCTATGAACATTTAAAGGCTTAGCTATACAATACAAGAAAAAAAAATCACACTTACTTGAACTTCAGGACTGACATGACAGGACCGAATATTTCTTCCTTTGCGATTATCATATCATCCTGAGCAAACAAAAAAACCAAATCCCAACTTGCATAACCATGACCTGACAATATGATTTCTTATCATCATATCTGAGTTGGAAGCAACAAAAGAAAAGTGTGTACCTTAACATCAGTAAATATAGTTGGCTGAATATAAAATCCCTTTTGGCCAAAGCGCTTCCCACCAGCTAACAAAGTGGCACCTTCCCTCTTGCCATGTTCAATGTACGAAAGTATTTTCTCAAATTGTTTCTTCTCGACCTGCCCCAACAGTAATATAAAAACATGGTTTCTGATAAACTGCGCAACTACTTTTTATATTCCAAAGCAATGCAGTTGTTAGATACATATAAGTTCAAATATATTTATAATTCCATGGCCATACTTGAGGTCCTTGCTGAGAATCTACATCAAATGGATCCCCCACTACCCATAATCTGACTTTCTCTTCCAATTTCTTCACAAATTCAACATAAATACCTTCCTGGACAAAGACACGGGAACCGGCCACACAAATTTCTCCCTGGAATAACACGAAAAATATCTGTTCATGTATGTCCTTTTGTATAACTTCAGTGATAAAACTGAGATAGGCAATATAAAGGAATCTACTTGCCTTATTATACAGACTTCCTAAAAGAGCTAGATCCACCGCTTTATCAAGCTCTGCATCATCGAATATTATGACGGGAGATTTGCCCCCTAGTTCAAGTGAGACTTGTTTTAAGTTGCTCATTGCTGCAGCCTGCATTACTAAACGCCCCACTTCTGTGGATCCTGTGAAACTTACCTGTTGAATGTACCAAAATTTGACCATCAACGTCTCTAGTCTAATGAAGCAGACGAATATACTTATAACAATCAAGATTTTTTTTTAAGTTGAGCTTGCAACAACCTTATCAATGTCCATATGAGAACTAATAGCAGCACCAGCTACGGGCCCGTAACCTGTTACAACATTGACCGCTCCATCTGGAATGCCTGCCTGTATTAAAGTTGAAATCTTTTTAGGTTGATTTGTGTTAGATTGCAAGTATTAATCCCTTCGTGCCACAAAAATAGTCTTTTTTGTTGTCTTTAAAAAGGTGTTCATTATATTATATCAGGATACAATATCTACAATCTTGTGATGATGCTATCAATTTCAATACTAATAAGTTTTACTTGTGTTAATCAATTAATCGTTGAACAAATATGTATACTAGCTGTGCATTTGGCAAATGGGACACTTTATTCGGAATGGAGTGGAAAGAGTACTACTTTTTGCAAGATACTAAGTGGATGTCTTACCAGCTTCGTCAAATGAGCACAGTACAAAGCTGAAAGAGGTGTCTGCTCGGCGGGCTTGACGATCATGGTGCAGCCAGCAGCTAATGCTGGACCAACTTTCATTGCAAACATTTGAGTGGGGAAGTTCCAAGGAATGATGTGCCCAACAACACCAATGGGCTCACGCAAAGTGTATGCTTGAAACTCCCTCGACATTTTCAATGTTTCTCCATGAATTTTATCTGCTACACCTGCATAATAGCGGAAGGTTTCTGCTGCACCCGGAATATCAATATTCTTGCCATCATGAAATAGTTTTCCTCCGTCAATTGCATCCAAAGCAGCCAACTCTTCTGCGTTTGCGTCAATCAAGTCGGCCAGTTTCATCAAAATCCTTCTCCTTTGCTGATCATCAGCATAAACATTATACAATTGAACATTCTAGAACAACAAGATGTATCAGTCGAGCTTATTGTTTAAAGAAACATGACACAAAATACTGCACTTAACTCTAAGTTGGAATTGCTCATTGTTCATCTTATTGTTTGTTATAAAAAGACTTCACAGGAAATAAAGATATTAAAGAGAGAACCACCACAACCAAGCAAATTGAGTTTCAGAGAGAATATACTATATGAACTTGGAAATCTTTATTAGGAAAAGTTACATATGGGAAAAGTTTACATTTCCTTGCTCATTCTTACCCATTTACATTCATCAGCCCTATTTTTTTATAGCAAGAGCTAAAAATTCAAAAATGATAGCCTCGTTACTAGTAATTTTATTACTTCAGATACATACTCCAGTTCCCAGTCCCTTGTTTGTTAAAAGTCTCATGGAGGCTTATTTTGGCAGAAAGTCCTTATAGTTTAACTTGGGAACGTGTAAAAAGAGATTCTTGGAGATGTTTTGCATACTATGAAATGTTTTTGTTCAATCATATTGTCATTTCCATCATATAAACTAAAACGTACTTACCAATAATCCCATCAAAGGCTAAGACAAGTTGAACATATTTTATAAGCTATACTAACTTCCCCATATGCTAATTCAGTTGAATCTGAAATGCTACTAACAGGCAGATACAGGATGAGTGCTTACAGCTCCTGATAAGCGAGGCCATGGTCCATCGTCAAATGCATCACGGGCAGCCTGGACAGCCAAATCAATATCTTCTTTGATTCCTTGGGCAACCTTTGTAATTACATCTCCTGTTCTTGGGTCTATAGTCTCGAAAGTTTTACCTAGAGATAA
The DNA here is from genome assembly GCF_009905375.1 of Apium graveolens. Taxonomy (NCBI): domain Eukaryota; kingdom Viridiplantae; phylum Streptophyta; class Magnoliopsida; order Apiales; family Apiaceae; genus Apium; species Apium graveolens. The sequence continues at coordinate 305,121,739 of NC_133648.1, read as the reverse complement.
TATCTTGTTGAGCAAAGGACAACAGGTATTGGTTCAAAGTTTATGACAATTATCTCCATCTGGGATGGTGAGAGACTGAGAGTTCTGAAGCAATACATTGAATCATTAATTGTATTATTACATTTCGTTACTTGTCAGATCATGTGTATTTCATGTCTGCTGACTGCTATTACTGTCATAATAATAAATTGTGCCTTGTTGTGGGACTTGTAGAAAATACCAAATTATTGCTGAGCAATTACAAAATCTAATTGTTCATTTTTGTTGGGGGATCGGACTGAGGGTCGGTAATAATATGTTAACTAACAATAAGCTGCATGAAATTATTAACAAACAAATTAATAGTAACAATAAATTCGACTTTAACACTAACATGGAGTGTTTTGGCACAGAGTGACAGAACTATTATTGATACCTGGATCGAGTGTTCATTCATCCATATAATGTTAAGATATCGGCAGAAAAGAAAACGTGGTACTATGCCTCCACAAAATATCTATAAATAATTTAAAAGTTACAAATTTTTGCGTTTTCCACTAATAAATTTAGAGTTTGTATAGTCGACATATACTAGGCGCTAAAATTTATAAATTTGGCTAAAACAAGCCAAACTTATAAAAATTTGTAATCATGTGCCCTGAGGCACACCTTAGAAAAACACATAAATTTATTATACACATGATTTATATACACACACTTCCGCATGCAAAATGTTGATTATGATCTACGGTAACGTAAATGAACGTTAAAAATAGTGTTTTGAGCCTTTAAACATGTACTACATAGTATGATGAAAGGAAGTGACCAGAGAGTAACGAGCCGGGATGGAACTAGGAAATAAAAATTTGGAAGTAGCCAAGGAAGAAATATATAGTAGAGAGTTTGATGAGTACAAACCAGAGACGGAATCAACAAATTGTCCATTGATAAACAGCTTGGTGAACTTGATTTCAGGAATCAACTCCATCTTCTTCACTGTAGCAGCTTCTGTTAGCTTTCCATTGCTTTCCCCACTCATTTTTTCTATCTCAGCTGCAATTTTTGTTTGTCTGAGGGAAGATTAGTTTACTTGTGTTTGGTTTTCGCTGCAATAACAACACACACACTCGTACGTATATACTATATATGCACTACAAACCGGCACCACCTGACCCATGCTCTTTAAGCCTTGTTAGGCAGGCACACAATCCACGGGTCCACAGCTTATTAAAAGATGATAATGGGCTGTGGGCAGCGGTGTTCATGGGTGGGTTTGAAATTTTTTAACCCATTCTGCGAAAAATAAGTTTTTAACTCAATTCTACCCTGTTTTGGTTGGTTTGGGTCAGTTTCATGAGGTTAAATAATTTTATAAAGAAAAGTTTGACCACGATAACATTGCTCATTATGGAAATTTAAGAAAAACTAAAATAAGTAATTACAAATTTAGTAATGTAGATGGTTTCGTAATTCAAATGAATAAATGCATATAAACATTGATTTATCGATAAAAGTATGATATCTATACTATCTATCTATACTATATTATAATAGAAAAAACATTAAAAGTTTGGTAGTCGGTCGATACTTACTGAAATTACTTAACAACCCTTACTTAATTATTTCAATTCTAATTATTGGGTCGATCAATTCTAATTATAATTGATATTAAAGTTAAATTATTTTATTATTTTACCAATTTCAATTCTATTTTATATCGATTTCTATATCATTATAATTTATATTAAATTCAACTTCTTCTACCAATTTATATTTTAATTCATATCGAGTTTTATATTATTCTAATTTGTTATTTCGGGCTAAATTAATAAGCAAACTAAATATAATTATTAAGATTTAGTTGATATGTCATGTGAATCGGGTTAAAATAAAATAATAATACTATCAGTTCTCCTAAAAAAATTATAAAAATGAATTTGGATAAACAAAATAATATATTTTATTTATTCAAGATAAAAAAACACATTATACAATTGATTCAAACTAACACAAAACTAAAATAAAAATTCAATTCGATCAACAAAAACAAAATAATATATACTAATTATTTAGTCTAAAACAAAATTATTTTATTGATCCACACTTAAAAAATAAAATTAAACTAAAAATAATTAGCTTGATTTGGTCGGTGTATTGGGCATCAAGATAAAAGAAAATAATATAAATCACTGATCCAAGATAAATCAAATTAATATTAGATTAAGTATAATTCGTATCTTATTGATGTGAACTAAAAATGAAATTTTAATTAAAACATAAATATTATTTTTTTAAAAATACACATAAAATTATCAATAAAGCTATATTGTTCGATAGTAATATTGTCTTTTGTAAATATCTTTTATAGAATTTCTGTTAATCAATTAAGTAGTCAACATGCTAAATAATATTTTTTAAGGTCCCAATATAATTAAGACATTATATTTTTAACATCAATAAAATAATAATTTCGTTATAATAACATTTCTCTCATTACCAATGCTATCACTTTAAATGAATTTAAATGTTCTAAAAAGTTATGAACATATACGTATACTAATAAAATTATTATGAAGTCATATATTTTAAAGTTTTAAATGAACAAAATTAAAAATTATTTAAATGTTTTAAAAAATATATATAATATTAAAAAAAACTGTGTGATCCGTGCATCGCAAGGGTTATAAGTTAGTACTTATAATATACAATTGCATAGAATATATATATATATATATATGTATATATATACAGATATTTTAAACTATTAAACAAAATTTATAGTTTAAATCGAGTTGTGTTGGGTTGGTCGAAAAAATGTAAAACCCGAATCTAATCCATTTAATTCGGTTTGAAATATTTTTAACACAATCATATATCGGGCTTTATTTATCGATTAATCGGCCTTTCGGTTTGGTCTGGTTGGTGAACACATGAACACCCCTAGTCATGGGGTATTTATTATTTTTATCAGGTGCGGACTTCTTCCAATATTTTTTTTTTTTTGCTATTTTTTCTTGCAACATTTCATAATCAAATTTTTAAATTTATTTGGTTAACAAGCGCTTTTTGTAAGTAATTTTTAATTTTGTATATAATATTTTGAATTAATTTAATATTAGTATATTCGTGTAATAGTAGTATTATATACGGTTTTTTTACTAGCACTTTATTGATGTTGATTTTGGAAAGGAGCTTTCCTTCGACATGGAAATTTTCAATTTGAGGGAGGTGATTAATGCATCTTCTCCTCACTCTTTTTTTCTGTAATCAAGGAAATTAAAAAAAAGAAGTAACTTGGCTATGATTATACAGAATAACAATGACATTGTGCGAATACAAATACAATTTAGTTGATCCCATCGACATAGACAATAATGACATTGTGCCATTAAATATGTAGGCTTCTGATGAGGTTGATCTCGTCTACCTTGCACTTCTGAAAGGTTATTTAAAGGAATAATATTTAGGTGGAGTGGGAATGTTGACTCCCATTTTAGACTCACGGCAAAAAAATTGTGTGAAAACTATGCATTTTATGAAGATGCTCTTCTTCGTCACAAAATAATAAACATAAAGATAAAAATAAAAATAATTTATATGGATTGTACATACACAAGAAAATATTAACTTTAAAATAATAATACGATTATTATAATTAAAATAGACTTCTGGCTTTTAACTATTTTTTACTTTAAATTACTATCCTCTTTATTTCAAAATGACTATTCACTTTTGATTAAAAAAAAGTTGGATCTTCTTTTTACTAAATTAAATTTACTATTAAATATGAATATGTTAAGTTAGTTTTGATCGGTCGAGTCTTGTCATCAGGTTAAGTCATTGTCATTTCCTTAAAAGGTGAGCATGTTCAATCATTTAGTTATATGAATCAATCTATTAACACAGTAGCAGCCATGAATAACATCTTTCTGGATGATGAAGAAGGAGGTGCCAAAATAAGAGAAGAGGTGATGAGAGTAGACAATCTGCAAAACCAAGGATTTGACGCCAGATTATGTATCGCTGGACGTTTCATTACAGAAGGCCGAGTGGATTTTGAAGCTATGTAACACACTTTAGTCGTTTCTGGCAAACTAGATGATGTCCATACATTGTTTTTTTACAAAAAATGTTAAAAATAAATAATTAAATAAATAGATTACACCTATTACAACATATTAAATATATAATGAGCTATATTTTTTTCCACATAGACATCATATATTTTCTTTTAAGTGATGTAAAATCAGATATTTAACATCGATTTATTTAGTAAAAGGTGATGTCTATGTTGACACTTAGACATCAGTTTTATCCCAAACAAAGTGATGTATATATTCCTTTTAGACTTGAACATGTCAGTCTTTGACATCAGTTTTTTAGGCAAAAGCGATTAACATCAACTTTTTATATCAGTTTTTTTTCACTAAAAGTGATGTACAATTGCATTTGAGACATCGGTATTTATATATTAAAGTGATGTACAATTATTTTTTTGACATCAATATTTATTCATTAAAAGTGATGTACAATTATTTTTTTGACATCAATATTTATTCAATAAATCTATTTAAGCAATGAACTAACTAAACACTTATATTCAGCAACATAAATATCAAGTATCTAGTTTTATTACAGAATCATTCAAAACCAAACTAACAGCTATTGACCTTGATGCATATAAGGTCAATATTAATCATTAGTAATTTTATTGTCATCAGCTGTAGCATTGTATTAAATTGCAACAGATAGACGCTTCAAAAGCAGGGATCCAAGCCCGGATCCAGTGCCACCTCCAACAGCATTGAAAACAAGAAACCCTTCCAACCTAGTGACTTTGTCAGCAAGTTTTCTGATATGGTCCAAACAGGGATCAAAGTAACAAAAATTACTTGTGTAATGCCCACGAGCAAAGTTGTTAGCAGCATCCTCTTTGCCATTGATCAACTATTCAGGGTGAAAGAGTGGGCGGTAAGTTCCAGTCTTGATCTCATCAGGGTGAAAACAATTTGTGCACCAGTCACAAATTGATAGAAAGCTCGTTGCTGCTCTGGGGTGAATTCCCCCATAACCTCAAGTAACTAATAAAAATCACAAGAAAACATATTACAGTTTCCATTGTGCTAACATAAGGATACGGTTTGGGGTTATTTAAAGGACACATACATTGATAATCGGAGGACTTTTTACAGTATCACCATGGTGAAATTTTATGTGATCTGCCAAGGTCTCCATCTGCACAGAAGAAACTTCAAATTTAAGTATGTGTCATACTGTAAATACAGGCTTACGTACATAGTTACCGAATAATAACAAAAGTAATTACCTCCCATAATTCTCTCCGACCACAAAGCAAATAGTCCAACTCCTTTGCTCGGTACATCAAATTTGCAGGGAGGTGAAAAGATTTGTATCCAATCACTTCACTCTGTTATTGATTTTCATATTCTATTTCAATGTACCAATGTGGTTTTCGTCCAAAAGATTGGATTTCTTGTCTAAATTTCTCTTTTGCAGTTTTGCCTTATGGTACGGATAGGTAGTTGCTCATATTGAGAAGCAAACATGTAGTACTTATATTCTGCCACCAATCTACTTCAGAATAAAAGGAAGTGTGCGTAGACCGGTTGTTAAAGCCCTAAACCATACCGTCCTGGAAAGATTTAGCATCCATCAATAATACTCAAATTGACAACAATAATCGCTGCGATGCAGAGGCCAACATGCCAATCGAACTAATTGTCTTACTTGTGAATGTGTTCAGTGCAATAGACTACAAGCAAGGCAACTGCATATACCTGATGATGTAATTCCCTTTTTTGGCGATCATTTGGAAAATTATTATTGAGCGTACTGCACATAGTTAAGCACCATTCAGAACAAATATGGAACTGCTAAGAAAATGAAGATAGGGATCATAGGATACACATAAAAAGATAAGTCCATTATGAAGCATAACGATGGCAAAATGGTCTACAAGTACTCTGTCACCATCCACGAGTGCGGACATCATACAAATACGATTGAGCACTAAGTACTCTACATTCTAGTCAGACAGTCAAAAAAAAAACTAATGACCCAAAAGATCTCAGATGTCTATATAAATCAATCTCATAAATCTAAACTAAAGGTTTTAAAAAAACAGAACAAGTTGCAAATTACAAAGTTCATCTAATTTATAGAATAAAGTACAAAAGGAAAAAATATCAGTCCTGAGGCACCACATTCTCTTTTAAAGGATACACCATGGAAAATGAAGAAAAATTAACTAAAATTCTTAAACAGTAACCTGAAAACTGAGTACTATACTAATATATGGTATTGAATCTGTAAAAATGACATGCAGCATAGTTGAAGAAATTTAAGTCCAAAAGAAAATCTTAAATCGTATATCATTGGATCATTGAATATTAAGGTTGTGAAGGATCTAAAAACCAGTTTTATGCATAGATTGAGATCAGAATGCTTCTTATATAAAGAAACTAGAAATTGTTCGAAGAGTGAACTTTGTTCAAACTGTATTGTGTAAATAGAAGAGTTTTGAGTGCACTGAATAAAAGTTATCAGCTACCAACACTGAAAAAAACCCTGTTGCAATAAGCTTTATTATGACTTATCGATAAGTCATTGTAGAGTTCTCTAAGTATTAATTCATAGAGATCTCTACAAGCATAATTTTAGACTTATAAATAACTCAAAACTGAAATAATTTAATCCAATAAAGTATTTTGGTAAATACTTTTGGCAAAATTATTCTGATCTTATTTTGATTTATTCAAATAAAAATTGGAAACAATTCAGTCCACTTTGGACAGACTGGGTATTTATTTGACATCTCGATAATCTTATTTTTAGTTCTCTACAAGAATAAAACAAAATGACTTATCGATATGTTTTTCACTTATTAAAATGACTTTTCGATAGACAAACTCCAAACGTCTATTTATGAGTTCTCGACAAGTCATTTACTTTTACTATAAATACCCAGACATCTCGATACACATATACTTGCGCCTTCGAGAACTCTAAGTGACCTAGCTTTTTCAATTCAAAACCGATTTCTCTCTCATTTCAAATCCTTTCTCACTAATTTTCTTACCCATTCACTCTTACTCAACAATAATGGCACTCAATATTGTTAGAGCTAAAATCCCTAAACAAGGAACCAACTATCTCTCTTTCACTGATGCTAACCAAGCCCCTGAAAGTTTCAAGGAGTTTGAGAATTTTTTGTCTGAATCTTATCTTGTAGGTGCCTTAACTGCTAACCCAATCCTATACTTGGATGCTCTACATGAATTCTGGACAACAGCTGTGGTGAGAACTGTTATGAATGACAAATCTCTGTCCTTAGTGGTAACTTGCTCAATTGGAGGCCAACAGATAGAGTTCAATGAGCAAGATGTGAATGCAGTTTTGGGTCTTCCAATTGTAAATATAGTGGAGGTGCCAAGACAGGATGAGCTAGCTGAGTTCATGGATTTCATCAACTATGGTGAAAGAATCAACCTTGCAACTCTGAACAGAATAAACCTAAGGAAAGAATGGTCCTTTGTGTTTAATTCTATAGTAAGGGCCTTCACATGCATGAAGACAGGATATGACAACATCTCAAGTGTGGTGCAGAAGCTGGTGTTCTCAATAGCCCACAACGGACACTTGAATGTCGGTCTATTGATCCTGGAAGAACTTGCCACCAGGCTAACTATGCCCCAATCTGCAAGAGGTAAGGAAAGTTTTTTCTTAGATTTATTATATTTACTTTAAATCATAAAGTATCAAACATACATTTGCTGAATGGTATTGACAATACAAAAATAGGCAATTATAAGCAAGTGTCCAAAATTATATTTGGTTCACTTACTACAAAGAATAAGGTAAATGTGACTCTTAAAATCACTCCATTCATGATGGAGAGGTTTAAAACTTACCTTACCCTATGCCTGACATGAGATCAAATGCACAATCTAGTACAACTATGATCCCTGAATATTTAGAAGTACAAATACGGGAAAACCAACAGGGGCCTTCCCAAGCTGAGACCATTTCTTCAAAACCAATATTAGCTAGGAAACCAACCACTTCATCCTCTCAAAAGGGTGAAGTGAGTAAAAAGAAGAGAAATAAAATAACCCTTACTATACCGAATGAGAGTGGTGAGGAACAAACACCAACTGAGTCACCCTTGGTCAGAAAACCAAAGAAGGTTAAGCACACTGAGTTGACCACTCTAGACACCTCTGCATCCTCTCAAAAGGATGCAGTTGTAAAAATGGGGTCAAAACAGATTCTAGAGACATCCTTTCAATAGGGTGTTTCTATTGAAAAGAGCATTCTCTCTGATGCACCTTGTAAAGAGTCTGCACCCGCACTAGATCAAGTTCTAGTGTACGAAAGAAGAAATAAGGATGATACACACAATGAAAGCACATCTATTAAAGCTTCCTCATTCACTCAGGGGGAGCTGCATATACTCATGATCAAACTCTACTTATCTCTCAAATTTTTTCTTTTCATAGTGAACTTCAATCTAATTCTCAAGTGCAACCCCATTCAAGTGACTTGGTTCAAGAAACCTTGCTCACCACCCAGACACCTCATTTAGATGGTTAGAGGCTACTAGCTGGGGTAGACCTTAATGACACCATCAAAACCATGGGGGATTCAACAGTTTTTACTGAAGACCTCATGGAGGTCACAAATGCACCTTTATGTGCAAATCGGTCTTCATCGACTGCAAGGTCTGAGGGTAGTACTCCTGAGGGAGAGCTATCTAAATCCTCTCCAATTCAATTGGAAGTTCATGTTCTACAAACAACTCCCCTCAAAATCTTGGCTGAAATTGCTCTGACAATTGAAACTGGGAGTACAATTTCCAATGACCCTATTATGGGAGAGGCAAGTATAGCACATTTAAGTGACAGTGTGGTGCAAGACACACAAGGGTTTAAGGCTGTTGCAAATGACAGTAGCACAGTCAAAACCCCTCCAATTCAAATGGAGGTTCCCACAACTAGTGAGGAACAACACCCTGTCATAACCACAGTGCAAACTGTGAGTTCAACTGTGACTCATGTCACAGGTGTTCCTGGCTCCTCTCCAATCCAAATAACTGAACCCTCAACCTCTGAACAAATTCATCTAGTCTCTGACTAGCTACAAGAAGCTGCAACTCAACCTATTCTTGAAGATTTCAGGGTTGATTAGCTAGAAGGACTTGCACAGATCTCTCAACAACTCCTCATATCAGATATGTCCAATCAGGACTATCAAGCAATCATGTTATCCTATCAAACAGATGTGGAGGACCAACATGACAAAATAGTAGATGAAGCTAGCAGAGATGTAAACTGTGATGCCTGGTTGGATAAGGAATTCAAGATAGAAATGGACACACTCCTGGCACAGTTTAGATAAGAGTATCGCACCATTCTAGGAAGCAATGCCATATGCTTGTCTCCACGAGAAGTCTATGATGCAGTAAATGAAGTGACTAAAGCTCAAATCAAGGCCTTTCACAATTTTGGGAAGGCCCTCACTGTCACATTAACTGGCCATCAAGACAAAATAATGGGAATGGTGAGGAGAAAGATTGATGGGATAATCCCCTCACAGGTAGAGATCAAGAACCAATTCAAAATCTTTTCAGAAAAAATGTCAATATATGATCTAAGCGGGGTGGACAAGAGTATGACACAGCTAAAGAAGTCCTTTGTAGCTCAACATAAGGTAGTTCAAGATCACATAACAAATTCTAATGACACAAGGTGGAAGTTGGATCAAATGCACACTGCAAGATACACTCATTCCCCTTTGGTCATTGATGAAATACAGAAGCATGTGAAAGCTTCATTTGGACCATCTACTTCTACCTCTACTTCAGGTTCCTCTACTCAAGATATTCAAGATCTCAAGGCACATGTTGCTTCTCTAGAGACCTCAAATGCCTCCCTAAATGCACAAGTCCAGGCTTGGACTTTGTTAGGTCCCAATGAGTTTGTAAAAGGGGGGGGGGGGTTGAATACAAACAATACCGAATAATCGAATTAAATGCGGAATAAAAAATGTGAAACAAAATTCAAGTTAAATAAAAATATTATTAAACTTGAAAGGTGTTACAACAACTGTATCGATTACAAGGAATTAATCTCAAATTAATTATCACAAATTTAGAATAAATTCGACATGAACTTTTTCTATTTTTGCAACAATTAGAATCAAATGCTAAACGCAATTTGAGATTAAGTTCTAGGGATTTTAATCCGCTAGATTGTTACACAAGAACAAGATTAATAATTCTAGTTGATTGGATTTAACTTTGCAATCTAGAAATTTGATCTTGAAGTCTGCAGAGAAAATGAAATATTGTTCTGCTTCTTTTTCTTTTTGTTCTTGGGTGTTGACTTCTGTTTGATGTGTATTGGATTGATAAAAATAAACTGCTGCTTGTCTGCTTCTTTTTAATCAACAGAATAGAATTGAATTGGCAAGACAATCCTGAGCTCAGCAAGACAATCGGTAGGACAATGGATTGAACTAGCAAGACAATCTGAATGAACTAGCATGACAATCAGAATGAACTAGCAAGACAATCCTCCTCCTAGTGTAACTTTCGGTGAGACTATTGAAAATGGCCTAGCATGACAATCGGTATGACAATCCTGATTGTCATGCTAGTTCATTTTCAATTGTCTTGCTGATTTAATGCAGATTTTAATCCAATTTAAATTCTGAAAATTCCTAAAATTAATTCAGAATTAATTAATCAATTAATTCAATTAATAAATAAATTATTCTTCGCAGATATAATTTATTTTCTTAATTAAATTAGATGACTTAATTAATTAATAGAGAATTAATTCTAGTCTTCAACAGCACCCATCCTTCTGCAGATCTTCTGAAAATCACTGAAAATTATGAATCAATTCCACCACTTCAATGTTGACACTCGATGTACTGTCTGGTTCATGAGTGACTAACTTCTGTGACGTTTCTTCATGTCTTGACTTTGACACTTTGATTTTCTTCAGATTAAATCCTTGTAATTAATGATACTCTGACGAGATCTCTGTCACTTGATTAAATCCACGATCTTGATTTATATCACTGAGGCATGATCAACTTCTTGAACTTCTTCCAGTGAATTAACTCCTCAAGTCTGTAGATGAACCTTGTTTCTGAATCCTTTGACAGATATTACTTTGCGAGATCTCTCTGACGGTCGATCCACTATTTACTTATTATATTCTTATTTGAGTTGAGTTGAATCCTCGAATATACAAATAGGCCTATGACATATGACTTACAATCTCCCCCTATTTGTTTGTTAGACAATAACACACAAATATCTAGAGGATAACTCAACTAACAAATAAGAAAAAGATATAAACATACATGCAAAGTAAATAGCAGAAAAGTTCTGGATGAGATTTAACATTTTCCAGATTCCAAGTAGATGTTCCTCTAGACTGAACATATCTTCAAGTAGTTCCATCTTCATTTGTACAACCACATTTCCTGTTGAAAAGCCCATATCTCTCTTGCTTCTCCCCCTATGAGAATCAACTGATTAAGAAGATCACCTTCGTTTTACCACCTCTCCCGTACAATAGGATCCGCAGATAAAAACCAATGGTACTCCCTTAACAGCTTCTTCCCTTACTAGGAAATCACCTTGTGTTTACCACGTCTCCCGTACAATAGGATCCGTAGTTAGAAACAACAATGGTGTGGTGTAGTGTACATTTTTAGGATCTTTTTCTTCCTCCCTGCTATTTCTCCCCCTTAGTTGAGGAATCCTCCAAACTATTTCTTAAGCTTTTATCTCCCCCTTAAAGAAGGAATGTATGCCGTCGTCTGAAGGAGTTCTCATATTTCACTTAGTTGGAAAAGAAATAACAAGTAGTTTCTCTTTCTACCTCACTGTGAGTGTGTGATTCTGTTTAGTGTACCTCACATGTGTTTCACTCTTCTCTCCACTCGTGTTTACACTCATTCTCACAAGTGTATCACTCTTCTCTCATAGCTCCATAATCCAGCTGTACCTGCAAGGAAAATCACCTTAGCCATCCTTAAAGGAGGTCACAGGTGGTGCAATGGGAGTTCACAAATCCCCATCCTTGTTAAACTCGTCAGATAAATCTGAGTCATAATCTACAAGTTGCTAGTTTCCCTTTTAGGGTTCCAGATTTGAATTCTGGGAAGGTAAACAATGATCCAATGATTTTAGCATAAAGATCAAAGTTCCCTTCTAATGTCTGTGAAGACACTTCCTTGTGACTTATCAGGTAATATCTGAATCATTGTCAACAAGTTGCCGATCTGCACCTATGTCAGATCCACTATCCGCAGATGCATCCAGGGGATTTAAGCCTGGGGAGGTAGACACTGACCACTGACATATGACTTTTGGATCAGTATCCTCTCCTAACACCTATAAAGGCAATTGGTCCATTAACGAACCTTAAACAATCGAATCTGACCTTAAAATGGTCGAAACTCTTGTTTCCGTCAACTCATCCTTTGTGTGTGTAACCTCTCCTTGTGCATCAAGAATTGTTTATGTTTGAAGTGGTGACACTACATCGGATACCTTGGCCGACAGGCAAAATTCAATAGACTCACCCTGTTGAGAGAATGAATCTAGTAACTGTTTTTGTGCCTTTTCAGCCATTACATCTTTTTGAGAAGATGTATGGGGGCTAGCAGTTGTCTCGGTTTAAATACTACTCATCTATGTAGGAGACAGAGCTACTGGGTTGACTACAGAACCTTCCTTATGTGGTGCACTAGGCACTATCTCCCTCACGCTCATTCATACTACATTTAGTGGTAAGAGAGTGTTGGTTGGTTCTATTTTTGTGTTTGTCTTTACAGTCTGGGATAGATGTTGTGGGTTTTCAACCTCATGACTGTCAATGAAAGAAAGTCATTGGAGACTGAACCTGTAACACAGAACATATGGTAATAGAGAGAAAATGATTTACAATAGTGATTTCAAAAGATTTTACATGAAATAAGAAATCACTAATGTAGAAAGAAGTTTGATTTTGTTTTTCAATATGAATGAGTTTTTGATAAAACATTGATCACTTAGGGTAAAGTCTAAGTAATTCTCATTCATATCAAAAGCTTACAAATATCTGCAACATAATGTTAACAACATATCATTGACCGATACTTGTCAAGTACTTTAGATACTAATTGTTATGTTGCATAATCAATATACCACTGCACATATAAAACAATATGATTGAGCTTAGTGATAAGATAGTTATTAATATGACGACTCTACTTATTCATATAAAATTATAACTTCTGTTAGAGTGCCATACCATGTCCTTGACGATTGTTTGAGCAGTATACTAGTTCATACCAACCTGAAGTGAGATTGTGAAGAAGAAATTGCATAGTCCAATAGATCTGCAGCTACAAAGTCCATGAACTGTGGTGCATTGACTTCCTCTTTTGACTTACCAACCAGGAGTACACTTGTACACATCTTACTAGAGTACAATTCCAAGTGTAATGTGCAGCAGGTGTCTGATATGTCATAATATTCTCAAGTCTCGTCACTGGTGCTATATGTTAGATACTGCTTCCTGATAATAACCTAGCACAATATACAAAATTACAATGATAACATTCCCAGCTTGCAAACAGCCATATCCCTCAGATAAACCTTTGCTGTTATCTCCAAAGGTAATCAGGAGGCCAGCTTTCTCAACCACATTTGATAGCAGGGCTCTATCTCCGGTCATAATTCTTGATGATCCACTGTCAAGAATCCACACTACCGGTTATACTTGTTTAATGCCCTGCAACACAAATGGATTAACCCTTCTTCGGAACCCAAACTTGGTTGGGCCCGGCATACTTGTAGAACTGTCCTTTGTCAGGCAAAACAACATTTTTAATCTTAATTGTCTCAACTTTCTCAATGACTGAACATTTGACCTTGTAAACAGCCTTAACAAATTTCTGTTTAAGCTTAGGCACAAATGTCTCCTTTCTAGCCTTAGAAGGACTAGCAGTCTTAGACCTATCATGCTTCTTGTTATTCACATGCTGACGAGTAGTACTCTTATCATTAGACACATGCTTACCATTAAAATAAGCATACATCATATTAAAAGCACAAGACATACAATTAGCAACACTACATGCTTTATGAGAGTGATTAACAGCAGGCAATTTATGCATGGTAGACATGGAATTATTGTTATCCAACTCATGTGTGTCTGAGTTAGTCTCAGTTGCTTTCACAACTTTGACTGGAACTTTCGACTCACTTGACTTGGAAACAATCTTCTCATTAGCATGATCTTCAGCACGTATTTCTTCATGAATAACAGAAGAGGTCGCATCAAATGGTTCAGCAATTGATGCTTTATAGAGGGGTTCATCAACACCCTTAAGCACATGTGGTACTTCCCTCCCTTTAGCACAGACATGAGGAGGGGAGTTTATGCCTAATTCTCCAATAGCAGCATTGTAATCATAACCTATTCCAGATGTTTGATTAACAGCTTGCTTACTGTAGAACTCTTTAGCCTTCGAACAAGAATTGAAGTAGGCTCTAACCTTAGTCTCAAGACCGGTGATCTTGTCTTTGAGAATAGTTTCGAGTTTTCTATAACAGTCAACTCTATTCTCTAGAAAAGATACCTGTTCTTTTAATTTGTCTTGATTAATGTGCACAAGTCTTAATTCATTGACCTCTTTCTCAAGGTCTGTGATCTGTAAACTTAACAGTTCATTATCACGACGTGCACAATCTAAGTTACCTCTTAGATGATAAACCATTTCAGCAAACAACTTTGTGTAGATACTGTAGGAGCATATGAGTCATGTTGACTACTAGTAGATATGCAGAATAGGTTGATTAATTGTAAATATGAGATGTCTTGTAATTCTACATAAGTGAAATGGAGTCAAGTGACAAATAGCTACCCGACGGATGATCAACAAAGCTACCCGACAGATGATCAACAAAGCTCCCCGATGGATGATCAACAAAGCCACCCGATGGATGACAAGCATATACCCAACGAATGATCAAATTCAAATATCTGTTGACAGTGACAACACAGTCACATGCGTCGAGTGTTTGAAAATGGAATGTGGCATCATGTTTAGCAGGGATTTGAGAAAAAAGAAGCATTACCATTTTCATGCCATTATGAAGATATTCAAAGATGCTGGAATAGAGTAGTAAAGTAGCATGGAGTTAGACTAGATATGTTTTCTTTTTATTATCTTGTCTTTTTGTCATGTTAACTTGGTGATATATAAACCAAGTGTAGCCAGTAGAGCAACAAGCAAGAAACTAACTAAGCACACACATTTTCAGAGAAACATTTTCAAACTGTATCCTGTAGCATTTCTCCGAAAGTTTAGTTGTTCTACTTGTAAGCAGCTGTGAGCTATTCAAGCTTCACAGGGTTCTCACCATATATGTATATATATAGTGGATACTTTCAAATCCACCAGAAAGTTTTAAAAGCTTGTGTTTTTATTACTTTGTGTTTTGATTCATATAAATCATTTATTCTGCACTCTGCAAATCAAACACATATATATTATCAAGTAAGAACTATTTTAAAATCTTGAAAAAGAAGCCAGAATTACATTCAACCCCCCTTCTGTAATTCTTGTTGTATTGTTAGGGAATAACAATTCTCTCTCTCCCACAGAAATCAAGAGAGTGAGATAAGTTTGCTGAAAGATAAGGATACTGCTACAAGAGCATGGAGATCAGTTTTGGCTGAGTGGTTGATTATTAGGGAGGAAAGAAGAAAAGGAAATGAGACTGAATATGAAGAGAGAAAAAGGAGGTATGATGAGGAGATTGAAATGTACATGAAAAGATCAGAAGAACTCAAGGCAAAAGGAATGAGCAGAATCTCTAAAGATGGAAAGTTTCTAAACATCAAAGCTGGCAAATTCTCTAGATTTAGGATTGATTTAATAGACAGTGGTTATCCAAAGGCAGACATAATTGAACTTGTAGAAGCTCTAAGTGGGACACCTATTATAGAAGAACTTGAAATTCTTGTTTACTTAAAGGATCTCATTAGAGAAGAAGAAGAAGCAAAAATAGTTTTTACCTGATGCTTCTAACCATTTAGACTCTGTAAATCTTCTGATGTATACAAGTTGTAATTGTGTCAATTTTTATGTATTAATCTTAAATTTCATTATAATTTGGGGTTAGTCTTGTTAACATGAATTTGTGTTAAGAAATCTTCTCACAAATTGGGGGAGATTGTTGTGTAAGACATGAATGCACCTTAACAAGACTAAGTCAAATTGACAACCCTAAGTAAGTTGTATTGTAATATTAGTTTGCATTTTGTATTGTAACATTTAAAGTCTGTAGAAATGATCAAGAGCAGACTGGAGTATTTTTCTGTAAACAGTATCAAGTCTAAGAATTCTATCTGAAAGAAGATCAAGAAGATCATGCCTCAGAAGAATTATGAAGAAGCTTGGAGTTGAATAAATCTATTTTGAGAAAAATGTTTTAAGTCAAGATATCTACAAGTCACAGATTTAGTGTTATAGAGAAGTCATTCAAGAACTCCAGAATGACTTATAGAGAACTTGGGAAAGCTACTAGAGAACTCAGAGATATCGAGAAGCTAAATTGAAGACATAAAGATTGGAGATATCGACAAGTCATTTCTTCACTAGAGAATTCAGAGTTATCTACAAGTCAAAATTCACTAGAGAATTATGAGTTATCGATAAGTCAAATTTCACTAGAGAACTCAGAGATATCGACAAGCCAAAATTCACTAGAGAACTCTGAGTTATCGACAAGTCAAATTTGACTAGAGAACTCTGAGTTATCGACAAGTCAACAAGTCACTAGAGAACTCAGAGATATCGATAAGCCAAGGTGAAGATATGAAGATGAGAGATCTCGACAAGAAAAATTCTCTTATAGAGAACTCAGAGACCTCTACAAGTCAAATCAACTATAGAGCAATGAGAGATCTCGATAAGCCAATATACTTATCTAGATGTCAAGTTCTCTATATTCCTAACTGGAGATCTCGAGGTAAAATGTCAAAGTACAAATTACAGACCAGTTCAATATCCAAGATTAACAATCAACAAACAATACAACCAGTTGGATTGACAAATTTACAAAAAGCAGCTTGAACAGTGTGCAAGATCAAGGGTGAAGAATAACTGACAAAGGAAGATCAAAGTTAACACAGTATGCAAAGATATGCTAAGCCAGAAATAGAAGATATACTTTTCCTAAAATGGAATGATAAGTGACAGTTTACTAAAATGAATAACATCTCTTATTATACAATGTGTAAACCAGTAGTTAACTATCATATAAAGTTAACATTATTCCTTTGTTAGTTGGAACAATTAGATCAGGAATTCTTGTACTCTCTTAAGATTGAAGCTAAGCTCTATATCATCAAAGAGCCTAGGAATTTTGTAGCAAAATATTCTTAATTTTAATATAAAATTAAGTAAGTTTTGAAAGATTTGTGTTATTCATTATTGCATGTTTAATTTCAGTCTTAACACATCTTAGTACAAGATTTGATTTACTTTGTTCATAACCATAAAAGATTCAAGAAAAACTTAAAAATACTAAAACACATTCACCTCCTGTGTGTAATTCATTACCTAACATTCATCAAGGTCAGAACTTCCATTACATTCATAAGGAAAGCTTTATTAAGGTATATGATCCTATTCTCTATAATTATCCAGTATTTATACATAGATCCTGCGGTAGGAATTCAAATTTTTTTATTTTTCTGTTGCGTTTTATTGCTAGAATCCCTAACAAAAGGTATGCAAGGAAGAAGGCTGAGAAGGAAGCAAATACTATCAAAAAGGCTAAGGAGATAGAGATGTTTGATAAAAGATTAAATGAGTTAAAAGCTAAAGGATTGAGTAGAGTTTCTCCAGATGGTGTATTTCTAAATATCAAGACTCGTAGATTTTCAAGGTACAGAATCAAATATCTTGACAGTTACTCAATAAATGAATGGCTGAACCTGGTGGAAGCTCTAAGGGGGACTGAGATGTTTGATGAACTTGAGTGTTTTGGCAAACTCAAGGATTTGATTAAAGAGAAACCATGATTTGAAAAGTTTAGTTGATTCTGTAAATTCAATTTTTAATGTAACTGCAAGATGACTCTCATGTATAAAAACTTGTACTTTGTCAATCTGTTCGTTTTTAAATTTTTACTTGGGGTTAGTCTTGTTATCAGGCATAAATTTTGACAAGTAATCTTCTCATAAATTGGGGGAGATTGTGGTGCAAGACATGCCTTTACATAAAAAGACTAATTCACTTTGACAATTCTAAGATTTAGTTGTATGATAATCATTTTATATTTTGTAGTTGTATTTCTTGAGTCTGTAAAAATGTTATGAAGATTAGACTGGGAGATTTTTCTACGAACAACCATCAAGCTAAGGAATAAACTCTGAAAGAATATCAAGTCTGATCATGCCTCAAAGAGAAGTGTAGAAGCTTGAAATTGAATAATGTTATTTTTGAAAAAATGTTCTAAGTCACACATCGACAAGTCACATACCAAGATGTACAGAGATGTTTATCGAGAAGTCAGAATAACTTGTAGAGAAGTCCAAGACATGTAGAGATGTGAAGATATCGACAAGTCAAAACTGCATGTAGATAAGTAGAGATATCGACAAGTCAAAACTGCATGTAGTGTAGTAGAGATGTCGACAAGCAAAACCCCATGTAGTGTAGTAGAGATGTCGACAAGCAAAACCCCATGTAGAAAAGTGGAGACGTGGAAAAGTCAAACTGCATATAGAGAACTTGAGATATCGATAAGTCATTCTACATATCGACATGATACATCTCTACACAGTAATGAAGATCTCGATAATAACTCAAATTTACAGAATACAAACAACTTGAAGATTCAAGATTATCAGCCAACAAACTGTTTTATCACTGAAATGGAAAGTCTACAAATACAGTTTTAGGAGTGCAAGATCAAGGGTCAAGATGAACTGGACAAAGGAGGGTCACAGACCTAGAAGATTATATGTAAATTTGCAGCACTTAAAATAGAAATAGACAAATTAGCTTTAGAAAATGAGTTAGTATATTTTAGTGCAGTTCGTGTAAACTGTGCATGTTGTTCTATAAAACATGTCACGGATCCTTTGTTTAGATGTAATAAACAGATCTGGCAATTCTGTATTCTCTTAAGAGAATTAGATGAGTTCTTATTATTCAAGAACACAGATTTTTAGCACAATTAATATGACTTAATATAAATCAAGTGAGTTTTCATAATTGCTTCTGTCTTTTACTTTGAGCTAATTATCACTACAAATTCATATCTCACTCTTCAAATTCCACCGCCTGAACAACAAACTTGATTTCCAAAATAGTAAAAATCAAGAATATATATCAAATATAGATTATATATATTCAAATATTTATTCAAATACATCATGATGTCTAATCTAGAATTCTTCGAGAATTTCGCTTAAAGTGATTGGATGAGTAAAAATCCCTATAACAAACAAGGATGATGATAAACGACTGTAGCTCTAGCTAATCGTGCAACGAAATGAGTCAAAATTCTAGAGAATTATATCAGACTTGATTCCCTATAAATACAAAATATGTAGGTCATTGATCGTGGAACGTTCACCACTTCATGCTTGAGATTAAACACATTTTCGTGTGATCATTTTCGTGGTTGTGCACGACTTGCACCACCGTTATTCATCGGCATTCAGTAAATTTCGTCCGAACGAATTTAAACATCCAGTCAGGTGTATCACGGAAGCTCGGGTACAGTGGTTGAGATTAGCAAGACTTGACAAGTGGATTCTAGGAGTATCGTGTCACATTTTGCCACAACAATTATCATTGATAAATTGATTATGTTAGCTTAGCGAAAAAAGAAAAGGTTAATAATATTGAAAATTTTAAATATGTTAGCCACGAGTGAGAAAATAGCAAAATTTGCACAATTTGTATGTGAGAAGTTTTTTGTATTTGTAATTTAATCGGATGTATTTCCCAGTTGTGGTACTTAGCTCATGTCTTACACTACGCGGATTAGCCACAATGAGAGTACGTACTGCAAGAACCAAATTCCGTAACAGACTATATTATAAAATCCTTCATAGACAAAGTACACGGGGAGAAATGGAGAATGGTATAAACTGGCTATTAAAGTATGCTTTCTGCAGTTGTGCTTATTATTACCTTCCCAGGATGCAAGTTATTAAATGCGAGCTGCGTGTGCTTAGAATCACAGCCAAGGGCTATTATATATGGGAGTGGCAACACTTTTAGCATGAAGATACTTATCAAGTCCGTCTATCCCCATATCTCTCCCAAATCCACTCATCTTATACCCTCCATAAGGAGAATCTCGGTCAAAAGCAAAGTAACAATTTATCCAGATAACGCCTGCTCGAATTGATCTTGATACAGTGTTGGCTGTGTCCAAATTATTGGTGATAACACCTGCTGCCAAACCATATTTTGTGGCATTAGCTCTTCTAATCACCTCACCAGTGGTCCTGCAGTATTTTCACCAAACAAAATATCTATGAACATTTAAAGGCTTAGCTATACAATACAAGAAAAAAAAATCACACTTACTTGAACTTCAGGACTGACATGACAGGACCGAATATTTCTTCCTTTGCGATTATCATATCATCCTGAGCAAACAAAAAAACCAAATCCCAACTTGCATAACCATGACCTGACAATATGATTTCTTATCATCATATCTGAGTTGGAAGCAACAAAAGAAAAGTGTGTACCTTAACATCAGTAAATATAGTTGGCTGAATATAAAATCCCTTTTGGCCAAAGCGCTTCCCACCAGCTAACAAAGTGGCACCTTCCCTCTTGCCATGTTCAATGTACGAAAGTATTTTCTCAAATTGTTTCTTCTCGACCTGCCCCAACAGTAATATAAAAACATGGTTTCTGATAAACTGCGCAACTACTTTTTATATTCCAAAGCAATGCAGTTGTTAGATACATATAAGTTCAAATATATTTATAATTCCATGGCCATACTTGAGGTCCTTGCTGAGAATCTACATCAAATGGATCCCCCACTACCCATAATCTGACTTTCTCTTCCAATTTCTTCACAAATTCAACATAAATACCTTCCTGGACAAAGACACGGGAACCGGCCACACAAATTTCTCCCTGGAATAACACGAAAAATATCTGTTCATGTATGTCCTTTTGTATAACTTCAGTGATAAAACTGAGATAGGCAATATAAAGGAATCTACTTGCCTTATTATACAGACTTCCTAAAAGAGCTAGATCCACCGCTTTATCAAGCTCTGCATCATCGAATATTATGACGGGAGATTTGCCCCCTAGTTCAAGTGAGACTTGTTTTAAGTTGCTCATTGCTGCAGCCTGCATTACTAAACGCCCCACTTCTGTGGATCCTGTGAAACTTACCTGTTGAATGTACCAAAATTTGACCATCAACGTCTCTAGTCTAATGAAGCAGACGAATATACTTATAACAATCAAGATTTTTTTTTTAAGTTGAGCTTGCAACAACCTTATCAATGTCCATATGAGAACTAATAGCAGCACCAGCTACGGGCCCGTAACCTGTTACAACATTGACCGCTCCATCTGGAATGCCTGCCTGTATTAAAGTTGAAATCTTTTTAGGTTGATTTGTGTTAGATTGCAAGTATTAATCCCTTCGTGCCACAAAAATAGTCTTTTTTGTTGTCTTTAAAAAGGTGTTCATTATATTATATCAGGATACAATATCTACAATCTTGTGATGATGCTATCAATTTCAATACTAATAAGTTTTACTTGTGTTAATCAATTAATCGTTGAACAAATATGTATACTAGCTGTGCATTTGGCAAATGGGACACTTTATTCGGAATGGAGTGGAAAGAGTACTACTTTTTGCAAGATACTAAGTGGATGTCTTACCAGCTTCGTCAAATGAGCACAGTACAAAGCTGAAAGAGGTGTCTGCTCGGCGGGCTTGACGATCATGGTGCAGCCAGCAGCTAATGCTGGACCAACTTTCATTGCAAACATTTGAGTGGGGAAGTTCCAAGGAATGATGTGCCCAACAACACCAATGGGCTCACGCAAAGTGTATGCTTGAAACTCCCTCGACATTTTCAATGTTTCTCCATGAATTTTATCTGCTACACCTGCATAATAGCGGAAGGTTTCTGCTGCACCCGGAATATCAATATTCTTGCCATCATGAAATAGTTTTCCTCCGTCAATTGCATCCAAAGCAGCCAACTCTTCTGCGTTTGCGTCAATCAAGTCGGCCAGTTTCATCAAAATCCTTCTCCTTTGCTGATCATCAGCATAAACATTATACAATTGAACATTCTAGAACAACAAGATGTATCAGTCGAGCTTATTGTTTAAAGAAACATGACACAAAATACTGCACTTAACTCTAAGTTGGAATTGCTCATTGTTCATCTTATTGTTTGTTATAAAAAGACTTCACAGGAAATAAAGATATTAAAGAGAGAACCACCACAACCAAGCAAATTGAGTTTCAGAGAGAATATACTATATGAACTTGGAAATCTTTATTAGGAAAAGTTACATATGGGAAAAGTTTACATTTCCTTGCTCATTCTTACCCATTTACATTCATCAGCCCTATTTTTTTATAGCAAGAGCTAAAAATTCAAAAATGATAGCCTCGTTACTAGTAATTTTATTACTTCAGATACATACTCCAGTTCCCAGTCCCTTGTTTGTTAAAAGTCTCATGGAGGCTTATTTTGGCAGAAAGTCCTTATAGTTTAACTTGGGAACGTGTAAAAAGAGATTCTTGGAGATGTTTTGCATACTATGAAATGTTTTTGTTCAATCATATTGTCATTTCCATCATATAAACTAAAACGTACTTACCAATAATCCCATCAAAGGCTAAGACAAGTTGAACATATTTTATAAGCTATACTAACTTCCCCATATGCTAATTCAGTTGAATCTGAAATGCTACTAACAGGCAGATACAGGATGAGTGCTTACAGCTCCTGATAAGCGAGGCCATGGTCCATCGTCAAATGCATCACGGGCAGCCTGGACAGCCAAATCAATATCTTCTTTGATTCCTTGGGCAACCTTTGTAATTACATCTCCTGTTCTTGGGTCTATAGTCTCGAAAGTTTTACCTAGAGATAATATCTTGTTGAGCAAAGGACAACAGGTATTGGTTCAAAGTTTAAATAGTAGGAGGATCATATTCTGCTACTAACTCATTTTCCTCACCCTTGGAAAACTGTACCATTCTTTCTAACTGTTGAGATTGTTGTTGTTGTTGACCTTCAGCTACAAGTGCAGTAGATGTGCTGACCATTCTATCCTTCCCGTAGACTTCCTTCTGTTGAATCTGCTCCAACTCATAGGTTTTTAACACTCCATAGAGCCTGTCCAAAGAAATCTCACTCAGATCTCTAGCTTCTCTAATGGCAGTGATTCTATGTTCAAGATGAGCTGGCAGTGTTAAAAGGAACTTTTTGTTGACCTCCCTGATTGAATAATACTTTCCATTGATGTTCAGGTTGTTGATCAACGCATTGTACCTCTCAAACACTTCAGTAATTCCTTCTCCTGGATTTGATTTGAAATGTTCATATTCAGAGGTTAGGATTTCCAACTTGTTCTCCCTAACTTCCTCTGTGCCTTCATTAATCACCTCAATAGTTTCCCACATGTTTTTGGAATTTTTACAGTTCATCACATGTCTGTTCATCAAGGGATCAAGGGAATCAATTAATATTAATTGAAGGCTGGCATCCAAGGAGGCTTCTTCCTTCTCAGCAGGAGTAAAATCTTCAGGCTCTTTTGGATAGGTTCTAGCTTCAGTAGTCACCACACCATCTATTATTACCTCCGGTTCAATAACCATCGGAGTTTTTATACCCTTCTTTAACAAGTTTGAATATTTGGGATTTGCAACTTGTAAAAATAATAGCATCTTCTTCTTCCACATGATATAATTCTCTTTATCAAATTGTGGAATTTTAACGGTTCCAACTTTATGTGAAGTCATTATGAATTTTTGAATAAATAAAAATTCAAGGAGTTGAAAAATCACAAAAGTCTAGGATCTTGATTTGTTCGTTAATCAGAAGGCTCTGATACCAATTGTTAGGTCCCAATGAGTTTGTAGAAGGGGGGGTTGAATACAAACAGTACCGAATAATCGAATTAAATGCGGAATAAAAAATGTGAAACAAAATTCAAGTTAAATAAAAATATTATTAAACTTGAAAGGTGTTACAACAACTGTATCGATTACAAGGAATTAATCTCAAATTAATTATCACAAATTTAGAATAAATTCGACATGAACTTTTTCTATTTTTGCAACAATTAGAATCAAATGCTAAACGCGATTTGAGATTAAGTTCTAGGGATTTTAATCCGCTAGATTGTTACACAAGAACAAGATAAATAATTCTAGTTGATTGGATTTAACTTTGCAATCTAGAAATTTGATCTTGAAGTTTGCAGAGAAAATGAAATATTGTTCTGCTTCTTTTTCTTTTTGTTCTTGGGTGTTGACTTCTGTTTGATGTGTATTGGATTGATAAAAATAAACTGCTGCTTGTCTGCTTCTTTTTAATCAACAGAATAGAATTGAATTGGCAAGACAATCCTGAGCTCAGCAAGACAATCGGTAGGACAATGGATTGAACTAGCAAGACAATCTGAATGAACTAGCATGACAATCAGAATGAACTAGCAAGACAATCCTCCTCCTAGTGTAACTTTCGGTGAGACTATTGAAAATGGCCTAGCATGACAATCGGTATGACAATCCTGATTGTCATGCTAGTTCATTTTCAATTGTCTTGCTGATTTAATGCAGATTTTAATCCAATTTAAATTCTGAAAATTCCTAAAATTAATTCAGAATTAATTAATCAATTAATTCAATTAATAAATAAATTATTCTTCGCAGATATAATTTATTTTCTTAATTAAATTAGATGACTTAATTAATTAATAGAGAATTAATTCTAGTCTTCAACAGCACCCATCCTTCTGCAGATCTTCTGAAAATCACTGAAAATTATGAATCAATTCCACCACTTCAATGTTGACACTCGATGTACTGTCTGGTTCATGAGTGACTAACTTCCGTGACGTTTCTTCATGTCTTGACTTTGACACTTTGATTTTCTTCAGATTAAATCCTTGTAATTAATGATACTCTGACGAGATCTCTGTCACTTGATTAAATCCACGATCTTGATTTATATCACTGAGGCATGATCAACTTCTTGAACTTCTTCCAGTGAATTAACTCCTCAAGTCTGTAGATGAACCTTGTTTCTGAATCCTTTGACAGATATTACTTTGCGAGATCTCTCTGACGGTCGATCCACTATTTACTTATTATATTCTTATTTGAGTTGAGTTGAATCCTCGAATATACAAATAGGCCTATGACATATGACTTACAGACTTCTCTAGTGAAGAGTCAACAGACAGATATCAAAACCCCGGTGGACTCTCACAAGCATCTCCAAATGCAGAATTCTGTTGCTTTGGGGGCCATCATGGGGAAGCTCAACATACCACTACCCTCCCTACTTGAAGAAATAAGGCCAGAATTACCAACTCCCCTACTCATGCCTGTCACTAAGACTAAGGGGGAGATTGAGGCTAGGATTCAACAATCCAGGGATGCTAAATCTAAGTCTAAAGAGCCTATTCAGGTTGGTCAAAGCTCTTCACATGCTCAAGTCTCTCATGATGTTGGAAAAGAAAGACTTCTAAAGGCTGCAGAAGGACCAAATCAAGACCAAGAATTCAGTGAACTTCTTGCAGTACTAAGGATGTCTCTTCAAAACAACTACATCACCTATAAGAAAACATTGGCCAAAAACATCAACTTCATTAGGGCAGTGGTTGTGAGAATTGATAATTTCTTGGAGAAGAGAATTGTTGTGAATATCAATGATGGTGGTGTGGACAGATGTCTTCAGGTGTCTCTTTCAAATCTTAAAACCTTAAGAGCATCTGATCTGGATGTAATGATTGAAAGAGTGAATCCAGTTATTCCATAGGACACCCAGCTATTTAAAGAGCTAAAAATGCACAGATAACAGCTTTTTCTGAAGCCTATCTATATCCAAACAAAGGGGTGGTCTATATATGTCCAACAACTGAACAACGCAAACATCTCCTTGTTCCTAAAAACTGTGTCAAATCAAATACGGGGTTGATCATGACTTTGCAGTCTGATCTAAAGTACAAAAGGGGCAAGAAGCATGAGGATGTGGAGATGATAAAGATCTTAGACAGTTACCTAATGAATTCAGACACCATATTTCCAACTGCTCAATTTAATCTAAAAGATGACAAGGATGATGATGAGTAGAAGCATGATGAACAAAAACCTTCTGGCTCAAATCCAAGTCAATCTTTAAGAGCAACTGGTAGCAAGGATAAGAAGCAGGATGAGAAGAAAGGAGATGACAAGAAGAGAGATGAAAGGAGGAGAAAAAAGAAGGAACTTAATTCAGGAGCACACCAACAAACCCTAAAAATCCAAACCAATCAAGCTCAACCTTCAAAGACAACAAACTCATACACTGAACCACCTCCTACCTCAAAGCCTAAATTCTTATACAAACAAACTGCTAACACCTTTCTAAAAATGCCAATCACCTCAAGCCAAACATTTCTCAAGAAAATCACAAACCTACCTTCTGTCAAGCCATCACTCAAAGTTCACTACAAGTCTGTTGGGAGAAAATCTAAGAAAGTGCAAGTTACTGAGAGGGCCATCTGGAATCGTTACAAGCAAAGTGATTTTCTTCCTCTAAACTGGTGCATCTCAGATGAAGACTATTTTCAACAGTTAGCTGAAGAAATGGTCAGAGTTTGGGTTGTGACACTAAGGGAAGTAAAAATTTACTATCATGATGGGTCCTTCACTTTTCTTGGCAGCAACTTAATGGACACCGTTTTCAACCACATAAATCAAGAGAGTGATAAGTTTACTTAAGGACAAGGATACTGCAACTAAGGTATGGAGATCTGTTCTAGCTAAATGGGTGATAGAAAGGGAAGAAAGAAGAGCAAGAAACAAGGCTGAAAGTGAGGAGAGAAAGAGAAAGTATGATGACGAGATAGAGATGTTTATTCAAAGATCTAAGGATCTCAAGGAAAAAGGAATGAGCAGAGTACTAAGGATAGAAGATTTCTAAATGTTAAAGCTGGAAAATTCTCAAGATTTAGGATTAATTTGTTGAGTGGTTATTTAAAACATGACAAACTTAAACTTATGGAAGCTCTAAGAGGGACACCTATCATAGAGGAACTTGAAATTCTTGTATACTTAAAGGACCTCATTAGAGAAGAAACAGGAGATACGATATTTGTCTGATATGTGTAACTGTTAAACTCAAGAAATCACCAAATGTATAAATGTAATATTTGTGTCAATTTGTGTAAAGAATCTATCTGTCCATTAAAGCTTGGGGTTAGTCTTGTTAACATACATGAATTTGTGATAAACAATCTTCTCATAAATTGGGGGAGATTGTTGTGCAATACATGCCTGTACTATAACAAGACTAAGTCAAATTCGCAACCCTAAGTAAGTTATATTGTATCTAAGTTTGTATTTTGTATTGTAACATTTAAGTCTGTAAAAATATAAATAGACTAGACTGGAGTATTTTTCTGTAAACAGTCTCAAGCCTAATAATAAGCTCTGGAAGAAGATCATGAAGATCATGCCTCAGAGAAAGTGTGAAGAAGCTTGGAGTTAAATAAATCTGTTTTGTGAAAAAAATTCTAAGTCAAGAATTCTACAAGACACAGATTAAGTGTTATAGAGATGTTATTCGAGAACTCCAGAATGACTAATCGAGAAGTCAAGGAAAGCTTATAGAGAAGTCTCAGAGATATCGACAAGCCAATTTGAAGACATGAAGATTGGAGATATCGACAAGTCATTTCTTTACTAGAGAACTCTGAGTTATCGACAAGTCATAATACCATTAGAGAACTCAGAGATATCGATAAGCTGATTCTATATGCAAAGAAATGGAGATCATGATAAGTCAAGATTACACTCGAGAACTCAGAGACCTCAAATAAGTCAAAGTCACTCGAGAACTCAAAGATCTCGATAAGTCAAGAATCATTAGAGAACTGTGAGACCTCGATAAGACTTTATACTTATTTAGATGTGAGTTATCTAACAACTAACTGGAGACCTCTAATAAAACTCAAATTCATAATACAATCAAGTTAAATATCCAAGATTATCAATCAACAAACGATCCAATCAGCTGGATTGACAAGTCTACAAAAAGCAGCTTGAAGAGTGCAAGATAAAGGGTAAAGATTAACTGAAAAAGGAAGATCAAAGTTAACACAATATGGAAAGATATGCTAAGCCGGAAATGGAAAGATTAGTGACAGGTTGCTCAAATGATTAGCACTTCTTATTACATGTTGTGTAAACCAGTGTTTACCTATTCTATAAAGTTAACACTGGTCCTTTGTTAGCAGTAACAATTTGAGATCATAAATCTTGTATTCTCTCAAGGAAGAATCTAAGCTCTTTAACCACAAAGAGCCTAGAAATTTTGTAGCAAAACATTCTTAATTTTATTATAAAATTAAGTGAGTTTTGAAAGATCTGTGTTCACTGTTCTTTCTTGTTTAAATTAAGTATTAACACATTTCATTACAAGGTTTTAATTTACTTTGTTCATCACCATAAACACTTCAAGAAAAAAGAAAAACACCAAAACACATTCACCCCCTGTGTGTGATTCATTACTCAACATATGATCTCAGCGGGGTAGTTAAGGAGCGTTTCACACGGTCTTGCGTGGGGTGCACTTGAGTCTGGCCATCTTGCTTAGCTGTTTTTGTGTGATAAATAAATAAAGTAAGAGTGAAAAATACAGCCCACAAGATAATATATAATTGATCAACAATGCAAAGTATCTTTATCATAATTTTTCTGAAAATCTTTATTATGCATAATATAAACAATGTCTCATTATATTTAAAAGATGAAGTTACGAGGTACTTCAATATATATATATATGTATATATATGTGTATATATATATTTATATATGTATATATATATATATCTTCTGTAAAATCCCTGAAAATCTCTGTTGTGCAAAGTATAAACAAAGTTTCGAATATAATTCATATAGGTGAAGTTACAAGGTGATTCTGTATATATATATATATATATATATATATATATCATTTTGTAAACACTCTTAAGGGCTTTGTCCCCTTAAGTAAAATCAATTCTCGGGATATCATTTAAAGATGAAGTTACGAGATACTTTATTTTCAAAACATCATTTTGAACGCTTGACCCTGCCAACACTCATCGGTCACCCAGCCGTAGCTTTTCTATTAGGGTGCTTTCGATAATGTTGCAGAAAATATCAAATCTGGATGGTGAACTACTTTCCGGAGCATTACCGCGCCAGGGTGTGCAACTTACGATGATTAGTCACAGTCGTACAACCCCACTTTATACCTACATGTAGGGGACAACAGTCGGATTTACTTATCCACCGATCGCTGGACTCCTAAGGAATCAACCGTCTTCCAGGAACTTCCTGGCCATTTGGGCCTAATAAATAATGTTGGACCGGCGCCACTCGGCCTCTTACGCAACTCCTAGTTAGATTCAAATCCATGACCCTGAAACATAAAGTTCGTCTCCCTTTCCCAAGTAGAAACTTGTTAATAGGAGTCCACAAAGAGATCGTATCTAGTTGGAAAGGGGAAACTCACCAATATTTCCCAAGCGATGCTTGTTAATGGATTAACTTGTTCCATGAGTTACTTTTCGAATGTTGGGTAAGTAGTCAAAACTTTCTTTCTATATCTTTTCAGCAACTTCGTTGCGAATATAAAACACATCGTTGAGTAAGATCCCCTATCTTTTGAGCGAATATTTAAATCTCCTTCTTGAAGAAAGATTTAAATTTAAAAACGGGTTTTGGGATCCTCTCTTTACTTTTAAAATATTCTAAATAAAGTTCGAAAGTATTCTTCGAAAATATTGAAGGTCAAAGATGATTTTAATAATATAAATCATTTTCGATCTCATTTAAAAATATTAAAAAAATATTTAAATATTATTCCTTAAATAATTGTTGTCCAAAGAATACATTTAAATAAAATAATTGGAGTGAAATTCTTAAATGAATATTCAAAACTAATATTCATTTAATAATAATATAAATATTCATAAGTAAAATCTTTACTTGAATAATAAAATAATATTTACTAATAATAATTGATCGTAAGTAAAATCTTAAATGAATATTGTAAATAATAATCACTTATAATTTAAAACTATCGAATAAACTTTATTCGATTATCAGTTATTGAAATCATACGTAACATACTCGGGAACATCGTCTCCCGGTTTAAAGTACCATGTTCAAATTGTATGCCCTATACTAAGGGTATTCGTAAAACATAGCTTATCACTATCATATGTATTACATAGCTCATAAGCTCAACGTTAAACAATCGTATCTCAATATCAAAATATTTCGATTTTAAAACATGCATGCATATATATCGTAAGATTTTAATTTCAAATCATACATGCATTTATATATGTTAGGAACTGTCAATGTCAGGAATCAGGATTTATCAAGGAGTTAGGATCTGACAGAGGAATCAGGATATGTTAAGTCAATCAGGATCTGTTTGACAGTCAGGATATGTTAAGCCAATCAGGATTGTATTTGATTTAGATATGTATAGAAAGTAGAAGAATTATACTTTAACATATCATGTAATTGATAGGGATTGATTGTAACTATGTAGTATATAAACACAGAATAGGTTAACACTTTGTGTGTGGTACACAACTCGAGTATTCTATAACCTAAAAGCTCTTAAGAATATTGTTCTTGAGTGAGTTTTGTAACAGTTTATTAGAAAAGAGCAATATAAATTGTTATTTGATTCATTTGTTCTTAATTTACTTCTGTAATACATCGATTTGTTTAGTAATTGTATCCAACCCCCTTAAAAAAATACTTTACTGGGCAACAAGTGGTATCAAAATGGTCAAATTAACTGTTAATTCGAAAAGATCAAGATGCCTTGATGTAAGTATGAAAGCATGAAAATTCTCATCCTGAAGAAAGCTGATTACTCTATATGGAGAGTAATGATTTTAATATTCCCACAAGCTATTGATGATGCATATATTGACATCATCAAAGCTGGACCTCCCTATCCTATGAATTCTGTGCCCTTGACACCAGATGTTCCTGAACACTATATCAGGAAAGAAAAATCTGAATGGTTAGAGGCTGAAAAGGATTTAATGCTTAAAGATGCTAAGGTCAGGAATTATTGCACAATAGTTTGGACAGTGTGATGTCCAACAGGGTGATCGTCTGCAAGACTGTAAAAGAGATATGGGATGCCTTGGAGACACAGTGTTAAGGTTCTATGGCAATTAAGAAGAATAGAAGAGTTGATCTTGTACAAGAATATGAGCAATTTGATGCCAAAGCTGATGAGTCAATTACTGACATCTATGATAGATTTTTGACACTACTGAATGATCTATCATTGGTTGGAAAAGAGTATGATAGAGAAGACTCAAACACCAAGTTTATGAGAGCTCTTCTAAAAGATTGGGATACTCAAGCTTCAATAATCAGGCATCAATATGATCTTGAATTACTGACTCTGGATGATGTGTATGGGATGCTGCAAACTCATGACTTGGAGATCCAGCAAAGGAAGAATAAAAAGGGTCAGAAGATGAAGGCTATGACTCTTAATACTGAGGCTCATAAAGGAAAAGAAAAGATGAGTGAGAGGTCAAGAAGAAGGAATATCATAAAAGAGTCAGATACTGATGAATCATCAGATCCTGACACAAATAATGATGAGGATTCTGAGATTGAACTGGATAATCCTCTTGAAATGGCTGTAATATTGGTTAAAGGCTTTAGAAGGATGGGTTTTGCTAAACCACAAAGAAAAGGTGGTTTTAACAGAAAGAATGATGGAAAGTACACCAAGGGAAGGAAGTTTGACAAGATCAATATGACTTATTATAATTGCAATGAAAGGGAACATCTGGCTACTGAATGCCCCAAGTCAGCTGGAAAAGCTTTGGTCACATTAAACTCCAACAGGGACTGTATGGACTAATCAGGAACTGACAATAATGATGAATGTTATGTACTCATGGCAACTCATGGAGAAGATGCTTCAGGAACTGATAAGGTACCTTATGTTATATTTCCTTTTGATACTAATGATCTATCTGAACTGAAAACTTTCTTGTACTCTCTGCATGTCACTTTTAAAAGTAAGACTATTGAATGTGACAGTTTGATTGCTGATAATAAGAAGCTTAGAGAAAGAAATGATTTTCTAGAAGCTGAGTTAGTATGCATGCATGAGAATGAAAAAGCATGTAAAAAGGCCCAACATAATGAAACTCAGATAAACATCAAATATGCCAGACTAGAGAAACTTCTTGAGAAAGAAAGAGAAGTGTGTTAAACATGGATAACTTCAGGAAGAAAAGTTCATAGTTTCATCAGTGATAAGAATTTGAAAGAATGTCTAGGTTATAATAAATTTACTAATAGGAATATCAATAAGGCTATTAATAACACTAGTCCTGTTAAGTTTGTAAGAACTGATGAAAATGGAGTGAAGTATGTTTATGAAGTTGGTTCTACCTCTAAGAATTCTGAAAAGAAGAAAGATGAACCTAAAGTCTCTAATAAAAAAAGAAGAGCCTAAAATACAAGAAAGGAAAAAGCAAAAGTATAGGACTTCTTTCTAAAGTTAATTAGACAAGAAAATTTGTGAGGTAACTGCTAGGACTCACAAACTTAGGTCTAAGTGAAAGGAATATGTCCTAAGTCCAATCATGAATTAGGATTTAGAAATACCTTCCTGTGTAATATGTTTTGATTTCATTGATATTAATAAAAGACTTGTTTTGTTTTTATTACGGGCTCTATCTATTTAAGTGTTTAAATAAGATATACCATAGTTTAGAGTAAAGCTTTTTATGGATTATGATGAGATCATAATAGTGAGACCTAAAAGATGATAACTCTAAACTTAAATAGTTCCTGGTCGTAGGATTGCTAACTGGTAATTAATAATCCGCAGAGATCGGTACATACTATGCTTGCTTCATTATGAAGGATGTCTGTTCTCATAGACATTTGTGTGGTGACACTATAGCTAGTATGTAGGTGCTTATTATAGAATAAGTTCACTGAACATGACTCGCACAGCTGAACAACTGATGGAGTTCACTCACGTGTCAGTAGTTGTTCACATAGTGATAGTTGTACAAGTATCCTTAGACTTGAGGTCATCATAGTCATCTTGTGTACACTGAACTATGCTTTGGTTTAGTTCTTACTCTTCAGGGACAATTATTAGGGCTCTACTGGGTATAGGAATTTGTACACGAAGATAGTGTATGATCAATATAGGATCTACCCCTTCCAGTGAAGGAAGCGAATGTTCAAGGCTGATCCACTTATGCTAGTTCAGGAATCTCTGGCCAGAGTGAATGAAATTAGAAAAGAGTTTCTAATTTGCATAGAACTACGCATAGTAAATGGTAAGCAAGTGATTAAATTAGATAGGCTTGACACGAGATCCATGCCTTGTATTTAATCGGGACATTGTAGGGTAGAAGGAGTTTATTGTACGGTAACTATTCACTGAATAGGTTCTTGGCATTCTAAGCAGTGAATTCATATTATCCGGATAGTTGCGATATGCTGAGAAGTATCCCTCACGATGTATAATAAATGTGATTAATTAATTAATCATATTTAATAAATTAGAGAATTTATATAAATAATGATAAAATAGTTTTATTATTATTTATTTCTACTACCGGCTTAATATTGAACCTACAGGGTCACACCATAAAAGAGAATGATTTAATGGTGGAGGAATTAATTAATAATGGCTGATAATTATTTATTTATGAAATAAATAATTAATTGGCAAATTTAATAATTGATTAAATGAGATTTAATTGATTATAAATTAATTAAGAAAAGTTCTTAATATTATTAATTAAAGGATTTCAATTTTTGAAAATTAAATCAAGAGAGAATTATTTCTAAAGTGTTTAGAAAAAGGATTAATAATTAAAAGGTGTTTTAATTATTAATGAGAATAATAAATGGGATAATAATAATAATATTTATGGGAAAATTTCAGCTGAAAATTTTGCCTATAAATATACTATTATAGACCTTATTTTCATTCTAACCCCAAAATCCAAAAAGTTTGGAAAACCCAATTCTCTCCACCCCCTTCCTCCTCCTTAACATCGTTTTCTTGGTGGATACCGGTGGAGTGCTTCACACTTGAGGAGCAACTGCTAAGGATCTCTTCGAATTATTTTAAAGGTTAGATTAGATCCCTCGAATTTTTATTCATGATCTGTATGCTTTTATTTTGATTTTATATGTGTGAAAGTATTTTGCCATGCCCCCACTGCGATTAAAATCCATCAATGGTATCAGAGCATAGGTTGTATGCATATAGATCTGTGGTAAAAATTTTAGAATTTTATGTGCTTGTATGAATTAATTATGATTTTTACAAGTTATATCATGGATTAATTTTGTCTGATGAGAAATCGTTTCTCAGAATAATTTTGAATGTTGATCTGGGTTCTACAAGTGTTGTAGATCGTCAGGGTATTTTTTTCATAATTTTATGATGTATAGATTTTTTATTATGAATTTTTGAAGTTCTTGCAATTAAATTCGTAATTAAATAAATCATATATATATATATATATATTATTTGTAAGTATATATATGTACATCTGTTTCTTGTCTGCATAATCTGTGATGCACGGAAGCAAAGGAAAAGAACAGGTACGGCGTTCAGATGTCAGGCTCGTTTTCCGAGGAAAAAGCGGTTGCTGCTGCAAAAGAAAAAGAAAAAAAAAATGGGTGTCGCGCATTCCGGGAATGCGTTACACCCTGTGGCGCATTCACGGAATGCGTTACACCTTTTAATTGGTTAAAAGGGTTGTAACGCATCACCGGAATGCGTTACAGGGCTTGTAACGCGTTCCTGTAATGCGTTACAGCCCGACTGTTTATATTAAAATTGATTTTCTGGGAGTTTCGTAACTCCGTTTTAGGCGTGAAATATACCGTTGGATTCGTTTTTCCAAGACGGATCTAATGGAGTGATCAATTTTAGTTTATATAAAATTTTTGAACTGTTTATATTTCCGAAAGTGTTTTAAAGTTGTTTTTAACTGTTTTTAATTGCTTTTAAATGCTTCATGTGATACATAGAGATGTATAATACTTAGACTAATGTGCTAGATGATATAACATGCCTACCTTGATGTTTATTCATGTTGATATATGTGATATATGCTTAGTTTATCATGCGATGATAGATTTAGGTGAACTTAAATGAACATAAGGCGTTTGTTAGACAACCTAGTATAGTGAAATTGTTTCATAACCTTAAAAATAATATTATGAATATAATCATGAGATTCTTGTGTTTATGAAACACGTAATTGAATATGAATTTTCGATATGAGAGAAAGGATGATTCTGTCAACAACAGATTTCTATCTGTAAGAAAGGGTTATTAAGTGACGCCTCTTGACAATGCTCCACCCGATCTGGGAATCATCTGATTATTGATTATTGATTTGAAATATTTAATTTAAAAGGAAGAATTTCTTTATAATAGGATTATGATTGTAACGTAATATAATCCCTCTAAAATTAAATAATATCAAGTAGTAATTGGCCAATGACACAACGGGCTTGTGTCGGTCATAGCCTTCCAACATGATAGAAAGTACTTCTTATTTTTAAATCATTGTCGTTTCGTGCCACAGCCTAGGGCTTTGATTTCGAAATAAAAAATACTTGTCTATTACATAGAGATGTGTACATTGAATAAGAATCTAAAGGTCGTTACGTGCCACAGCCGTGGGCCTTTGGGGACTGATTCAATTGTACGGAATATTGGGTTAGACTTGACTTAGAATATTGAGTTTGTCGTGCCACAGCCGTGACTCAATTATTCAAGAGGCTAAAGTTTGATTAGGGAATAACATTAGATGTAATTGACAAGAGTTGTCTGCCTATTGAACATTACATGTCGTTTCGTGCCACAACCGGGATTGTGTAATGGAATGTAAGATCCCTATTCCCACTAGCATTATGAATGCTTAATTTTTCACGTAGGGGGTTGAATAAATTAGATAAACTAGTGGGAGCCACTTATGAATACAGACCCGATTCATATAGTGTTTTGAAATGAAATCGAATATTTGCTAAGTGTTGTTATGTGTTTATCATTTACAGATTTACTTTGTACGTTATATCTTCTGCACTATCACTAAGGAGCATACTAGATGCTCACAAATTGACTGGTCCTAATTATGCTGACTGGCTTCGAAACTTGAGAATTGTTCTCAGGATTGAGAAGCTGGAATACGTGATTGACTCACCTAAGCCTACTGAACCTGCTAGTGATGCACATAATGATGAACATGTTGTGTATCGTAAGTGGATAGATGATGTAAATGTTGCTCAATGCATCATGCTAGCTTCCATGAACATTGAGCTACAGAAGCAACATGAGCATATGGATGCTCACACAATCCTCATGCATCTACAAGAGTTGTATGATGTGGCGGGGAGGACAGCTCGATATGAGATATCGAAGGAGTTGTTCGGTTGTAGGATGTCTGAGGGATCATTTGTGAATGACCATGTACTTAAGATGATCAATTTGATTGAACGTGTTGGACAACTTGGTTTTGCCATGGATGGGGAGCTGAGCCAAGACTTGGTCTTGCAATCGCTTCCGAGTTCATTCTCGCAGTTTGTTGTGAACTTTCACATGAATAAGTTGGATGTCAGCCTGCCTGAACTCCACAACATGTTGAAGACTGTGGAATCGAATTTTCCCCCTAAGAAGAGTTCTGTTCTTCTAATTGGTGAAGGTTCCAATCCTAAGAAAAGGAAGAGGAACTCTTCCAAGAAGAAGAAAGTAGGTGAAGAAAAGCCGGTTCCACCAAAAGCTGAAGACCCCAAGAGCAAAGTTGTTTGCTTTCACTGTAACAAGGTGGGGCACTGAAAGAGGAACTGCAAGGTTTACCTTGCAGAATTGAAGAAGAAGAAGGGTAGTGAGACTACCGCCTCTAATTCAGGTATGTTCATGATAGAAGTGAATATGTCATTAAATTAAATTTCTACTTGGGTATTAGATACCGCCTGTGGTTCTCATATCTGCAATTTGTTGCAGGGACCAAGGAGAAGTAGGACTCTTGAGGAAGAGGAGGTGATTCTACTGATGGGAAATGGAGCAAGAGTTGCTGCTGAAGATGTAGAATCATTTCATTTACATATGCCTATGGGCAAGACTATTGTTTTAAATAATTGTTATTTTGTTCCCTCGATTGTGAGGAATATTATTCTCATGTTAGACTTGGCTGGATTTTCATTTATTATTGAGAATAATGAATGTTCTGTTCTTAGAGATAATATTCTTTATGGACGTGGTACTTTAAATAATGGTCTGTATAAATGTGACATAATTTACTTCAGATTGAACAAACTAATAAAAGAAAAGGGATGATGAAAATCTCACTTCATAGTGGCACTGCAGTCTCCATTTAGTAGACATGGAGAGAGGACTGCAAATTTGCTAGGAATGGTACACACAGATGTATGTGGACCAATGTCTAAGCAAGCCACGGGTGGATTTTCATACTTCATTACTTTCATAGATGATAGATCTAGATTCGGATATGTGTTTGATGAAACACAAGTCTAAGGCCTTTGAAAAGTTCAAAGAATATAAATATGAAGTGGAGAAACAACCAAACATAGTATTATAATTCTTCGATTAGATCGAGGTGGTGAATACTTGATTGGAGAGTTTCTGGATTATCTCAAAGTAAATGGTATAGTCTCCCAGTGGACGCCTCCAGATTGGTATCTGAAAGGAGAAATCGAGTTTTGTTAGACATAGTTCGGTCCATGATGAGCTATGCAAATCTTCTAGTATTCCTATGGGGTTATGCATTGGAAACCTCAGCATATTTACTGAATAAGGTGCCTTCCAAAAGCTGTTCCTCAAACTTCGTATGAGATATGGAAAGAAAGGAAACCGAGTCTTAAACACGTTAAGATTTGGGGATGTCCAGCTTATGTCAAGAAAGTTGACCCAGATAAGCTGGAATCTCAATCCGTAAAATGTAGTTTTGTGGGATATCCTAAAGAGACTTTAGAGTATTACTTTTACACCGATAATCGGATGTTTGTCTCCAGACATGCTACCTTCTTGGAAAAGGATTTTATCCTTGAAGGAAACAGTGGGAGCAAAATTGAACTTGATGAAGTTCAAGAAGCACAAACTACTACGGATCAAGTGGAAACACCTGTTCTGACTGAACAACCTTTTATGGAACAGCCCATTCATAGATCAGGGAGAGTGTCTCGCTAACCTGAGAGGTAATATGGCCTTGTCATTGAGAATGACAATGAGTTGTCAATCATTGATGATGACGACCCTGTAACCTATAATGAGGCTATGAGTAATGTTGACTCAGAGAAATGGCATAGTGCCATGAAATCCGAAAAGGAATCTATGTATACGGTATACGAAAGAATGACTGGAGCAGATGGCCAGGTGGAGACCTATAAGGCCAGGCTTGTGGCAAAAGGATTCAAACAAAGGCAATGGATTGACTTTGATGAAACCTTTTACCTGTAGCCCTGTTAAAATCAGTTCAGATTTTGCTTGCGATTGTTGCTTACTACGACTATGAGATCTGGCATATAGCCAGATGGTTTTCTTTCCAAGGGAAATGAAAGCCTAGTGTGTAAGCTACTGCGAACCATATGTGGTTTACAGCAAGCTTCTCGAAAGATGGAACATTCGTTTTGATGAGACAATCAAAGAGTTTGATTTTATAAAAAACGTAGATGAACCATGCGTCTACAAAAGGGTTAGTGGGAGCGCGGTAACATTTCTTATATTGTATTGAATTAGAGTTGACACACATAACAACATAGCAGACCCACTCACAAAGCTACTTTATGAAAGTCACTTTGATCGTCATAAAGACAAGATGGGTATTAGATACCAGAGTGATTGGCTTTAGTACAAGTGGGAGATTGAAAGGAATATGTCCTAAGTCCAATCATGAATTAGGATTTAGGAATAACTTCCTGTGTAATCTGTTTTGATTTCATTGATATTAATAAAAGACTTGTTTTGTTTTTATTACGGGCTCTATCTATTTAAGTGTTTAAATAAGATATATCATAGTTTAGAGTAAAGCTTTTTATGGATTATGATGAGATCATAATAGTGAGACCTAAAAGATGATAACTCTAAACTTAAATAGTTCCTGGTCGTAGGATTGCTAACTGGTAATTAATAATCCACAGAGATCGGTACATACTATGCTTGCTTCATTATGAAGGATGTCTGTTCTCATAGATATTTGTGTGGTGACACTATAGCTAGTATGTAGGTGCTTATTATAGAATAAGTTCACTGAACATGACTCGCACAGCTGAACAACTGATGGAGTTCACTCACGTGTCAGCAGTTGTTCATATAGTGATAGTTGTACAAGTATCCTTAGACTTGAGGTCATCATAGTCATCTTGTGTACACTGAACTATGCTTTGGTTTAGTTCTTAGTCTCCAGGGACAATTATTAGGGCTCTACTGGGTATAGGAATTTGTACACGAAGATAGTGTATGATCAATATAGGATCTACCCCTTCCAGTGAAGGAAGCGAATGTTCAAGGCTGATCCACTTATGCTAGTTCAGGAATCTCTGGCCAGAGTGAATGAAATTAGAAAGGAGTTTCTAATTTGTATAGAACTACGCATAGTAAATGGTAAGCAAGTGATTAAATTAGATAGGCTTGACACGAGATCCATGCCTTGTATTTAATCGGGACATTGTAGGGTAGAAGGAGTTTATTGTACGGTAACTATTCACTGAATAGGTTCTTGGTATTCTAAGCAGTGAATTCATATTATCCGGATAGTCGCGATATGCTGAGAAGTATCCCTCACGATGTAGAATAAATGTGATTAATTAATTAATCATATTTAATAAATTAGAGAATTTATATAAATAATGATAAAATAGTTTTATTATTATTTATTTCTACTACCGGCTTAATATTGAACCTACAGGGTCACACCATAAAAGAGAATGATTTAATGGTGGAGGAATTAATTAATAATGGCTGATAATTATTTATTTATGAAATAAATAATTAATTGGCAAATTTAATAATTGATTAAATGAGATTTAATTGATTATAAATTAATTAAGAAAAGTTCTTAATATTATTAATTAAAGGATTTTAATATTTGGAAATTATATCAAGAGAGAGAATTATTTCTAAAGTGTTTAGAAAAAGGATTAATAATTAAAAGGTGTTTTAATTATTAATGAGAATAATAAATGGGATAATAATAATAATATTTATGGGAAAATTTCAGCTGAAAATTTTGCCTATAAATATACTATTATAGACCCTATTTTCATTCTAACCCCAAAACCCAAAAAGTTTGGAAAACCCAATTCTCTCCACCTCCTTCCTCCTCCTTAACATCGTTTTCTTGGTGGATACCGGTGGAGTGCTTCACACTTGAGGAGCAACTGCTAAGGATCTCTGATCGTTGTCTCTGAATTATTTTAAAGGTTAGATTCGATCCCTCAAATTTTTATTCATGATCTGTATGCTTTTATTTGGATTTTATACGTGCGAAAGTGTTTTGCCATGCCCCCGCTGCGATTAAAATCCATCACTAAGAGAGGTAGAAATGGTAAATAAGGG
Source organism: Apium graveolens (assembly GCF_009905375.1). Taxonomy (NCBI): domain Eukaryota; kingdom Viridiplantae; phylum Streptophyta; class Magnoliopsida; order Apiales; family Apiaceae; genus Apium; species Apium graveolens. The sequence continues at coordinate 305,080,814 of NC_133648.1, read as the reverse complement.
ATAAATAAGGCAAGCAACTTTAAGTACATTCCTGATGCTCCCTCCTAGGAAAGCTTGTTTTAACTGTGGTAATATTAATTTATTGTTATTGATTGCAGGAAGCCTAAAAAGAAAGTCATTAAGATTACTTAGTCTGATATTAGTGGTAGATCAGTGGTTTATAAACCACAGAACCCTTATTCTCATTGTGGTAGCAGTTGGCATTCTATCTAAACTTGTAAATATTATCATAGTCTGGATCACAACAATTATTATCCTTTACCAAAATTCAATAAAATTGATTTTTTAAATAGAACTGCTAAACCGAATGTGCATACATCTTATAAAGTTAAAACTATCAAGACAAATCCTGATGGAGCAATTCCTGATGGATCAAATCCTGACAAGAATTCTTCTACTGCAAAAAATACATAAGATTTCCAAAAGGACCCAACAAGTGCGGGTTCTTAAAAATTCTAACGGATTTCTATATTTCCAATTACAGAGAAACAAGAAGAATGTGCTTCTTTTGGATAATGGTAGTTAAGCACATATGACTGGAACTAAACTCATATTGTCAGAATATGAGGATAAGGCTGACCTAATGGTTTCCTATGGTGATGGCAATGTAGAAAAAACACTGGGATATGGCAATATAATCATTAGAAATGTCATCATCTCAAACGTAGCTCTGGTAGATGGACTGAAGAACAATTTGTTGAGCATCAGTCAAATTACTAAAAGAGGTTTCTATGTTGTGTTCTATGATATTCAATGTGAAGTAGTTCATAATATCACAAAGAAGATTGTTTTCAAAGCTTACAGACATGGAAATATTCATGAAGCCAAACTTTATGCAAATATTGGTGGTCCCGAAACTAGTTTGGTCACCAAGGCAGCAATAGATGAAAGTTGGAATTGGCACCAGAAGCTTTCTCATCGTAACTTCAATAATCTCAATGAACTGGTGAAGAAAGATTTGGTAAAAGGTCTACCTAACATGTTCTACTCCCCTGATGGTTTGTGTGATGCATGTCAACAAGCCAAGCAAAAAAGAACCTCTTTCAAAAACAAGTCAGAATCATCCATCAAGAAGCCATATCAAATGCTGCATTTAGATCTCTTTAGCCCCGTGAATGTCATGTCAATTAACAAGAAAAGGTATAGTCTAGTTGCTGTTGATAAATATACTAGATTTACTTGGGTGTTTTTCTTGCACAGTAAGAATGAAACAGCTGAAATTCTTTTGGATCATCTGAGACTGATTGAAAATAGTACAAAGTGCAAATTCTAAAGAGTGACAATGTGACTGAGTTCAGAAACAGCAAGATGGATGAGATATGCAGATACAAGGGAATCTCTCAATAATTCTCAGCACCTGGAACACCTCAATAAAATAGAGTTGTGGAAAGGAAAAATAGGACACTCATTGAAGCTAGTAGTACTATGCTAGTGGAAGCTAATATACCAATATACTTTTAGGCTAAAGATGTCAACACTTCTTGTTATACTCGGAACCTAACTCTGATAAATAGACATGGGTAAACTCCTTATCAAATGATCAAGGAAACGAACCCAAGCTTAAAGCATCTACATATCTTTGGATGCAAGTGTTTTGTTTTAAGAACACATCCCGAAATGCTTGGAAAATTTGACAGAAAAGCTAATGAAGGAATTTTTGTTGGATATCCTTCATCAAAAGCCTATAAGTTTTCAGTCTGAGAACGAGGACAATTGTTGAATCAACCTTTCATGACAAGAAGATCACTAAAATTAAAGAAGGTACGCATGAAGAACTTATGTTTTCGAATAAAAGACTCGAGCCAGGAGATGATTCAAATCCTAATGACTTGTCCAATTCTGTTGACAAGCTAAATCCTGACACTGAGTCAGATCCTGATGACGTTTCTGATCCTGATCTAGTGTTAATTCATGAAGATCCACATGTTGATGGGGAGTAACATCCATATACATACAGTGATAACTCTAGTGATTCACATTCTGATGAATACGGTGAATCAAAAAATACAGGAATCACTGGAAATTCTTCAAATACAATAAATGATAGCTCATCAAGAGGTAATCATTCAACTAAAAATCAAAATCAGTCTGGTGGACAGTCTTCAAACAGAAGCTCTTCTCAATCAGGAACCGACATCACTAATACAGGGGGAGCTTCACACGGAAATGATAACATCAGTGTATGGGGGGCATTTGGAAATGAGACTGAACTGCCAAAAAATGTAAAATGGACAAAAGATCACAATCTTGATCTTATCATTGGAAATCCTAAGGCTGGAGTCTAAACTAGAAGTGCAACTGAACATGAATGTCTCTATCACAACTTGCTTTCTAAGGAGGAACCAAAAAAAGTCAAAGATGCACTCAAGGATGCTGATTGGATTCAAGCAATGCAGGAAGAGTTGCATGAGTTTGAAAAGAATGGAGTTTGGAAACTGGTTCCAAGGCCAAAGAACAAATCAGTTGTTGGCACAAATTGGGTTTTTAGGAACAAGACAGATCCAGATGGCACAATAATCAAGGACAAATTTGGACTTATTGCAAAGAGCTATTCGCAACAAGAAGGTATTGATTATGAAGAGACATTTGCTCCTGTGGCAAGACTGGAAGCTATTCGGATTTTCTTAGGATATGCTGCACACAAGAAATTCAAATTCTTTCATATGGATGTCAAAAGTGTTTTTATGAATGGAGAGTTAGAAGAAGAAGTATATATTGAGCAACCACCTGGCTTCATTGATCCCAAATTACCTGATCATATGTACAGACTTGACAAAGCTTTATATGGACTCAAACAAGCACTAAGGGCCTGGTATGAAACACTTGCTAAATTTCTGATTGAAAGTGGTTTCAAAAGAGGTACTATTAAAAAAACCTTGTTTTATATAAATAAAAGCAGTGATCTACTTTTGGTGCAAATTTATGTTGATGATATTATCTTTGGGTCTACTAACAACAAGTTGTGTAAGAAATTTTTTGATCTTATGAACTTAAGGTATCAAATGAGTATTATGGGAGAGTTGAGTTACTTTCTTGGGCTACAAGTTACAGAAATTGATGAAGGAATTTTCATTAATCAGTCTAAGTATACAAAGAACCTATTGACTAGATTCAATATACAAGAAATTACAACCGCTGCAACTCTACTAGCCACTGCTACAAAGTTTGATCCAGACCAAGGTAAAGAAGTTGATGTTACTGCCTACCGAGGTATGATTGATTCATTGTTTATCTAGCTTCTAGTAGACCAGATATTATGTATGCAATCTACTTGTGTACGAGATTTCAGGCCAAACCCAGGGAACCTCGTTTGATTTCCGTGAAGAGAATTCTGAGATACTTAAAGGGGACTCAATCTCTTGGCTTGTGGTATACAAGAGATTCAGATTTCAGTCTAGTTGGCTATTCTAATATAGATTTTGCTGGATGAAAAATTGACAGAAAGAGTACCCCGGGTGGCTGTTAGTATTTGGGTGGTAGATTGGTTATTTTACAAAGCGAGAAGCAAAAATCAATATCTACATCTACATCTGAAGTTGAATAAATTACGGCTGGCAGTTTCTGTGCTCAGAATCTTTGAATGAAAAATCAGCTATTGGACTATGGATTTTCTTACTCAAAGATTCCTATCTTCAATGACAATCAAAGCTATAATGACTCTTACATTTCTGTAATATTTAAATGTGTAATTACTAAATAATTAAATAAATAAATTATGTGTATGGGTTCTTTCAGTGGGATATTATTTTTGTTAATATTTTATTAATTATGTGCGATTATTGGTGTTCGAGGATCATTTGTATAATTAGTTGTGACGCTGTGTTATTTTGTTTTATAGTTAAAGGTGATTTTATTCAAAATTTATTTTCATAAATATTTAGATTGTCTCTAAAAATCATTTTATCACTTTATAATTTTATTTATTATTTTTAGGATTTATAAAATTTTGAAATCAATAATTCATTAATTATTTAGTCCTGAATGATTTTCTGATTGTATTTTATTGTAAATTCAGTATTAAATTTAGACATATTTCAAAAATTATGAAATTTGTACTTTATTAAGTTTGGAATATTCCGGGAATTTTAAAATTATTTTAGAGATTTTTAGGATTTATTTGACCCGCGCATTATTTCGTTTATTTGTAAAATAAGGATCCAGTGCACGTTTAAAAAATGATTTAAGAATCTTTAAAAGTTTTATTTATTTAGTTGTTAATTATTGTGATAATTTTAAAGTTATTTTGGTAAAATTTTAGAATTATTTTTACTCGTAATTTGCTCTTTAAGGTACCAATTTCGTGTTTTTGCGGGCTTTCAAGATAAGTGTTGCAGATAAAAAATATATATATATATATAACACAAACAAACCCCCCCCCCAACCCCTATTCCTCTCACGAACCCCTAATTCTATCTCTATCGTCTCGTCTTTCTCTCTCGTCTCTCTCTCTCTCCGCCTTTTATTCTCCGGTATAGCACCGCCACCATCGTTCTCTTCCTCACTTCCTTCCCCATTTCCCCCCTTTTTCCCCTGTATTGCTCGTTGTGTGTGTTATGTGTGGGCGATTGCTGTGTGTGTTTAGTATGTGTGATTGTTGTGTATGTTCTGCATATTCGATTGTGTGTGTGGGTGTACGTGTGTGTGTGCTACTTGTGTAGTTTCCCTGTGATAGCAACGTTGTTGTTCTCCTTGTTTTGCACCTCAGTGCTTCATTCCGGTTACTTCCGGCTGTTGGGCGTTTCTTTTCCGGCCATTTAGGCCCCGTTTGGCTCGAATTATTTTGCAGTGCAGTTTGATTATTTTTGTGAAATAAATTATTATGCAGAAATTCCGTTTAGGAAATTATCGGTAGGATTCGTGATTGGAAACCCAGGATATACGGGTACCCGCGAATTTTACCGCCGTCGTCGCCGACGGTGGACTATGATGATACGATATGAGTCCTACGATTTAAAAATACAAAATATGATTTAAGTTATAAAATGCAAATTAAAACATAAAAATACGGATAATAATGATTAATAAGTGTATTTAACTGGTGTTTGTGAATTTGTGAGTAATATATTTGACTGAAATCGGTGGTTGGGTTTTGGATTGTGATTGATTGTGGTTGTGATTGTTTTGACGTCGGGATGTTCGACGGGTTAGCCGATAAATAAAGGAGGTGCTGCCCGATTTCCGGAAAATTAAATTACGGAAATACGAGTCCGTACCCAATGACTATCGAAACGTCGATCGGTTATATGTACGTACCTTATACGAAATCTGATTATGTGTTGTGATGAAATACTTTACGAAAATCGATAACCCTGATTTCATAAAAGGATAAATATACCTATATTTTGAAAATAAACACCGAACCGACTTTCAAAGACGTGAATCCTAATTGATACGTGTATTATAATATTGAATATGTTATGAGTCGGGTTTTGTTAACGTTCGGGTAGATTGTTAGCGAGGATATGTCAAGCATAATCAAAGGTCTAAGTTAGGGTGTTTCGACTTTTTAGGTGCTAGTCGGAAGGTCCAAGAGTTGGCATTGGATAGCCTAGTGGACAGTCAACGAGCTCAGTAAGGTTCCGACCGAAGGACCTGAGTGTTGGAGTCGAATCCAGGGTAATCTAGTGGTTAGACGTTAAAGTCTGAGAATCCGTGTCGGCTCAAGGTAAATCGATAATATTTGTAAAGCTCTGCAAGGCAAGTACCCCTAAATAAATCTTTTACGGTTCAGTATATATGAATAATTGTTGATTTAAATTACGTATTGGAACAGAACAATTTAGGTTACGTATCCCCTGGATTTCAAATTGTTTTGTTAACTTGTGTTTTGGGGGGAAAGTAACTTCTGAAAATGCCTGTCTCTGAATTTTGATTAAAATGAAAATGTTTTGGAAAGTGTGCTGTGATATAATTGTTTTGACAAGAGATAGGTAAGTGATTTGGAAAACTGGATAAAATTGATCAGATAATTGGATGAGTATGCGCAGGAGGCCCGTAACGGCCTGGAAGATAGCGTAAGAGGCGAAGTGGTTGCGCACCCTATTATAACCATCAGCCCAGCATGACAGAGACCTAGCTAGTCTCTGAGTTCCGGAACAAGTTTTCATAGGATATCCAAGATAGAGTTATCCTATGGAGATAGCCTGATCAGCTGTCTCACCGGGGATCATACAATACTTTTATATTTGAGTAAGGGATTTTGAGGTTCCCGGAGAGGAACAAGTTTTATAGGTCCTGTGATGGGACAAGTTTTATAAGTCCTGTGATATGACAAGTTTTATGGTTCCCGTAACGGAACAAATGATTTTGGGTCCCCGTAACGGGATAAATGGTTTTATGGGTCCTGCGATAGGACGGAAGATTTGAAAAATGAAAGTAGCATTCTAAAATTGAACTCTGGTATTTATGCACAGCACACAACTGATGATTTGGTTTTACAGAGCATGCTAGTTTTGATATCCAGTTGACACATGTTTTACTTATTTTCTAGCAAGTTATGATTTCTGTTCCTATAACTGTTTATCATAAACTGTTTTTGATTATTATTCATATAGTGGTACTGCTGAGCAATTGAATGCTCACCCTTGCAAAATGTTTTATATATGTATTGCAGATGCCTAGGGGATTCTCCCGTGATAATCAGGGCAGAGTTCCAGTTCCTTCTGTGTCAGGCTCCTCTGAGGTAGTTGTGTTGGAGCCAAGCGGGTCTGTTGAGTTGCTGATCAAATATAGTATTGTCAGGATTGTTTTTAGTAAGTTGGTTTTGTGATGGTTGTAAACGAAGTCATACTTAAACCTCAAAAAGATCTTGGAAAAAGGGGTTGTGTTTATATAATAATGTTGAGTTGGATTATGGTATGTTGTTAATATTATTATTGATGACGTCAACTCCTGACCCCGGGGTTGAGGCCGTCACAGTTGGTATCAGAGCTACATGTTTGGGTCCCTGATTTAGGTTAGGAATAGAGTCAGAAGAGTGCAAGAAGGTTTATGTGTAGATGTGAGTCATCAACTCAATCAGAGGAGCGAGTCTATGAGTTCAATCAAGGGTTTCGGAAGTGTAACCCTGATGTCTGTTGAGGATTGGCTGGAACTGCTCTAGCTTGTAGTAAGTCTCCCTTGTATATAAGTATCGCTGGAAATTTCTGGTAGAGGTTCCTAGTTTCTTTTCTCGAGCAAGCGAATCTGACCATGAAAGTTCAGGTGGAAGGGTAATAGTCAGCGGCTGCCATGACAGCCGAGTCTCATAGTGAATGTGTATCAGTACTGAGGTTTATACCTTAAACCCTTATATTTCTTTCCTCAGAAGTTCTATCGGTTGATTGGGGCAAACAATATATATGATGTGACTATTTGTCTGTGTGACAAAGGGTCTGGTGGGACGCCACCGAATTATGTGTTGTAAACTGTATGGTACTAAGATTGGCCATCTTACGTATTTGTATGGTTGCTCCCAGTCATATCCGCATTTCCTTCACGTTTCTTTTAGAATGAATTATCTTCATTTCGAAATTTTATTAGGTATTTTATGGCAATGAATTTCCTTCGATAACCATTGTGGTCAGATCGTCCTAGTTATGGAAAGTAAACGAAGAATTGACCGTCAGGAGAAATAAAAGTTCTGTATCCGATTGCTATTTTGGAATGATGGCAACAGAAAGGATTTGTGATCTATTGGAAAAGGTTGTTGTCTTAGAAAAGTTAATTCAGTGGTTGTCGAGTCTATGGAAAATGATAGGGAACCGCCTTTAGAAGAATGGTTGGCTGAAACTTGGACTAGTAGGCCTAGCAGAGGTCCTTAAGTTGACCTAGTTTGTGAGGTTGCTTGTTGGTAATTATGGCTGAAATAGCCATCCCCATTTTATTATGTTGGTTAGTGATACATATGGTTATTAACATGTTATGTGTCACAGTATTGTGAACCGTGAAGTGGAGTGGTGAAAGATGGTTAGTATACTTGTTGGTGGTTTGGTTGATGTTGATGGATTGATATGGTTATTGGTTGATTGTTGGTGTCAGCTCGAGTCCGACTGGTAGTCAGTAATATAGAGGAAATGTTGCCCAAATTTTTGGAAAATATCCTACTTTTAAAGATACAACGTATACTATGGTGTGTTATTGGCGTTTCGATTGATATTCCAATGGGTTAAATAAAAGCAAGAATTGGTTAATTTTCTAGCTAATGGTTAGTTAGATAGAAGTTGGTTCCAATTAGGTTAAGTTAGATTCTGATGTGATTTTCAGATCTGAAAACAAAAAATGTTCAATGTTTCAAATGTGGTCATAAGGGTCATTATGCGTTGGAATGTAATCCAGAAAATTCAGGAGTTATTCGTTACCATTGTAGAAAGGTAGGGCATATTGCAAGCAGTTGTGAAACGGTTACTCAAGATACTACATTCCAAAGGCCAACATCCAGCACAGTTAGAGGCAGAACTTCCAGAGTGACCAAAAGATCGAGCGGTTAGAATTCGGACGTAGTACAGCTGGTCTGACACCCTTAAAGCTTGAGGAGTTTGATATGATTTTAGTAACAAATTGGTTGTCCTGTCATAAGGCAAAGATTAATTCGGGAAAAGAAAATAGTAAAGTGTATGGAAGTCACTAGTGGGGTGAGTTGCTAAAGGAAGGAGCAAGATAAGAAGCTCTTCCAATCATGCGAAGAAAGAAGTTAATAAGCTAAGGGTATCAAGTAGATCCACCATGTGTAAAGATACAAAGAAGAAAATGCTTAAGCTGAAGGAAGTTGAGTAATATATGAATGCCCTGGAGTTTCTTTGAATATTAGTGGGACGAAATAATTAGCTCGATAATTGTAAAAGATATTAGTAAGGAAGGTGAGCATACCAGATATAGTCCCTTGGGTTGTGCCAGAAATATTGCTGAAAAGAAGGATGAAATGATAAGAATGTGTAATGATTATCGGGAGTTAAATAAAATGGTAAACAAGAATCAATAACCCTATCAAGAATTGATTATTTATGTAACCTAATTCAAGGAATGTGTTGTTTCTCGGAGATTGACTTAAGGTCCATCCTGAGGACGTATCGAAGACTGCAGTTAAAACGAAATATGGGCATCACAATTTTTGGTAATGACATTAGGAGTAACAAGTGTATCAGTAATGAACATGGTGTATAAGGAGTGCTTGGATAAGCATGATTATATTTATTGATAACATCCTCAGCTATTCGAAGACTAAGGATGTCTATGTGGAACGCCCAAGGATTTCCCTACGAAGATTAGAAGGAAAGCAACTATATATTAAGTTTCGAGTATGAATTTTGGCTGAGAGTAACAAATGATTCCGATTATTCCATTAACGAACATTTAAGCAAGGTCGGTGTAGTAACAGATGCCCTGTATAGAAGGAAAGGATTGAATGTGATTAAAATCTTTAAGGAGTTAATAAAGGAATAGGGAAAAAGTGGAATGTGAAGTTCAAATATCTGAAGGTGAGAAGAAGTGAAGATATGAGATTACTTTCCAGTCTTAACTGATGGAGAGAAGCAAGAGGTGTTCGAGTGTTTGGAAACTAAATTGAAATTGAGCACCGCCTATCATCCGTAGACGAAGGGTCTAAGTGAAAGGACGATTCAGGCAATATAAGATATGTTGAGAGTATATAGTTTGAATCTAAAAGGAAACTGTGGTAATCACCTACCATTGATTGAGTCTTCTATGTTAATAATTATCATGTTAGTAGGGAATGCTACCTTGCGAAGCCCTGTGTGAGCATAAGTGTGAGTTCCCCTCTATTGAGAGAAAGTGGGAGTAGAAATGTTGTTAGATCCTGAGTAAATTCAGCGCACCAAGGACGTAGTGGTGTTGATTCGAAAAAGAGTTGACGCAACTTGGGATGGACAAAGAAAGAAGACGGAATTGCATCGAAAGAGTATGGATATAAAAGTAGGATTGTGAGTATTGACAAAATTTTACCTTGAAAAAAATTGGTTAGATTTAGTTAGAAGGGGCGAGTTGAGCCCTAAATATATGTACCCGTTGGAGGTATCGAGGAAGATAGATGAAGTGCTCATGAGTTAGCATTTTCATTACAGTTGCATACATTTATAATGTGTTCTGCATGTCATTGTTAAAGTGATATGTTCTTGATTTGAACCAAGCCATTGAGTAGGAGCCAATGGGCTCTCATCCAAATTGTTCTGCGTGGAATGATCGACCCAGAACCTCGGTCATTATGAGCGAATCCTTAGGAATGAATTTATATCTATAGTGAGTATGATTTGAATGAATCCTCGAGTGGAAGAGTCCACTTGGGAGTTAGAGTCGAATATGCTTGACAAATATCCTCATTTGTTTAATTAGATAAGATTATGAGGACATAATCTTTTTAAGGGGGAAGGATATAACGACTCGTACATTTCTGTAATATTTAAATGTGTAATTACTAAATAATTAAATAAATAAATTATGTGTATGGGTTCTGTCAGCTGAATATTATTTTTGTTAATATTTTATTAATTATGTGCGATTATTGGTGTTCGAGGATCATTTGTATAATTAGTTGTGACGCTGTGTTATTTTTTTTATAGTTAAAGGTGATTTTATTCAAAATTTATATTCATAAATATTTGAATTGTCTCTAAAAATCATTTTATCGTTTTACAATTTTATTTATTATTTTTAGGAGTTTATAAAATTTGGAAATCAATAATTCATTAATTATTTAATCCTGAATGATTTTCTGATTGTATTTTATTGTAAATTCAGTATTAAATTCAGAAATATTTCAAAAATTATGAAATTTGTACTTTATTAAGTTTGGAATATTTCGGGAATTTTAAAATTATTTTGGAGATTTTTAGGATTTATTTGACCCGCGCGTTATTTCGTTTATTTGTAAAATAAGGATCCAGTGCACGTTTAAAAATTATTTAAAAATATTTAAAAATTTTGTTTAGTTAGTTTTTAATTATTGTGATAATTTTAAAGTTATTTTGGTAAAATTTTAGAAATATTTTTACTCGTAATTTGCCCGTTAAGGTACCAATTACGTGTTTTTGCGGGCTTTCAAGATAAGTGTTGCAGATAAAAAAATATATATATAACACAAACAAACCCCCCAACCCCTGTTCCTCTCAAGCGCCCCTAATTTTATTTCTCTCGTCTCGTCTTTCTCTCTCGTCTCTCTCTCTCTCCTCCTTTTATTCTCCGATATGACACCACCACCACCGTTCCCTTCCTCTCTTCCTTCCCCGTTCCCCCCCACTTCTTCCCCTGTATTGCTCGCTGTGTGTGTTCTGTGTGTGCGATTGTTGTGTGTGTTCTGTGTGTGCGATTGTTGTGTGTGTTCTGCGTATGCAATTGTGTGTGTGGGTGTACGTGTGTGTACAGCTTGTGTAGTTTCCCTGTAATAGCAACGTTGTTGTTGTCCTTGTTTTGCACCTCAGTGCTTGATTCCGGTTACTTCTGGCTGTTGTTGGCTTTTTTTCCGGTCGTTTAGACCCCGTTTGGCTCGAATTATTTTGCAGTGCAGTTTGATTATTTTTGTGAAATAAATTATTATGCAGAAATTTCATTTAGGAAATTATCGGTAGGATTCGCGATGGGAAACCCGGGATATACGGGTACCTGCGAGTTTTACAGCCGTCGGCGATGAGCCTCGGTGAGCCGACGGTGGACTATGATGATACGATCTGAGTCATACGATTTAAAAATACAAAATACGATTTAAGTTATAAAATGCAAATTAAAACATAAAAATACGGATAATAATGATTAATAAGTGTATTTAATTGGTGTTTGTGAATTTGCGAGTAATATTGTTGACTGAAATCGGTGGTTGGGTTTGGGATTGTGATTGTGATTATTTTGATGTCGGGATGTTCGACGTGTTAGCCGATAAATAAAGGAGGTGCTGCCCAATTTCTAGAAAATTAAATTACGGAAATACGAGGCCGTACCCAATGACTATCGAAACGTCGATCGGTTATATGTACGTACCTTATACGAAATCCGATTATGTGTTGTGATGAAATACTTTACGAAAATTGATAACCCTAATTTCATAAAAGGATAAATATACCTTTTTTCTGAAAAGGAACACTGAACCGACTTTCGAAGACGTGAACCCTAATTGATACATGTATTATAATATTGAATATGTTACGAGTCGGGTTTTGTTAACGTTTGGGTAGATTCTTAGCGAGGATATGTCAAACATAATCGAAGGTCTAAGTTAGGGTGTTTCGACTTTGTAGGTGCTATTCGGAAGGCCCAAGAGTTGGCAATGAATAGCCTAGTGGACAGTCGACGAGCTCAGTAAGGTTCCGATCGAAGGACCTGAGTGTTGGAGTCGAATCCAGGGTAATCTAGTGGTTAGACGTTAAAGTCTGAGCGTCCGTGTCGGCTCAAGGTCAATCGATAATATTTGTAAAGCTCTTCAAGGCAAGTACCCCTGAACAAATCTTTTACGGTTCAGTATATATAAATAATTGCTGATTTAAATTATGTACTGGAACAGAACGATTTAAGTTACGTATCCCCTGGGTTTCAAATTGTTTTGTTAACTTGTGTTTTGGGGGAAAAGTAACTTCTAAAAATGCCTGTCTCTGAATTTTGATTAAAATGAAAATGTTTTGGAAAGTGTGCTGTGATATAATTGTTTTGACAAGAGATAGGTAAGTGATTTGGAAAACTGGATAAAATTGATCAGATAATTGGATGAGTATGCGCAGGAGGCCCGTAACGGCCTGGAAGATAGCGTAAGAGGTGAAGTGGTTGCGCACCCTATTATAACCATCAGCCCAGCATGACAGAGACCTAGCTAGTCTCTGAGTTCCGGAACAAGTTTTCATAGGATATCCAAGATAGAGTTATCCTATGGAGATAGCCTGATCAGCTGTCTCACCGGGGATCATACAATACTTTTATATTTGAGCAAGTGATTTTGAGGTTCCCGGAGAGGAACAAGTTTTATAGGTCCTGTGATGGGACAAGTTTTATAAGTCCTGTGATATGACAAGTTTTATGGTTCCCGTAACGGAACAAATGATTTTGGGTCCCCGTAACGGGATAAATGGTTTTATGGGTCCTGCGATAGGACGGAAGATTTGAAAAATGAAAGTAGCATTCTAAAATTGAACTCTGGTATTTATGCACAGCACACAACTGATGATTTGGTTTTACAGAGCATGCTAGTTTTGATATCCAGTTCACACATGTTTTACTTATTTTCTAGCAAGTTATAATTTCTGTTCCTATAACTGTTTATCATAAACTGTTTTTGATTATTATTCATATAGTGGTACTACTGAGCAATTGAATGCTCACCCTTGCAAAATGTTTTATAAATGTATTGCAGATGTCTAGGGGATTCTCCCGTGATAGTCAGGGCAGAGTTCCAGTTCCTTCTGTGTCAGGCTCCTCTGAGGTAGTTGTGTTGGACCCAAGCGGGTCTGTTGAGTTGCTGAACAAAGATAGTATTGTCAGGATTGTTTTTAGTAAGTTGGTTTTGTGATGGTTGTAAACGAAGTCATACTTAAACCTGGAAAAGATCTTGGAAAAAAGGGTTGTGTTTATATAATAATGTTGAGTTGGATTATGTTATGTTGTTAATATTGTTATTGATGATGTCAACTCTTGACCCCGGGGTTGAGGCCGTCACAAAAGCGCCATAGCAATGACAGGTAATCCAGTACAACACTCACTCACAAAATATATCAGTATTAGATATCATTTTATCAGGGAGCATGTCATGGAAGGAACAATTGAACTTCACTTTCTTCCAACTGATCAACAAGTAGCTGATATCTTCACCAAAGCCTTATCAGAAGCAACATTTGGAAAGTTACTCCATGAACTTGGGATGGTTAGTTATGAGAAGAATTATTTGTCAGATACTAACTTCGTAAGACGGATCTTGACATATTAACTCCCGATGATGTAATCAAATCTTGATACTCGTTGAGAGTATGTTATGATTTTTTTAATTATTTTTGCTAATTAATACTTGATTTATATTGAGTATATTTGAGAATTATTCTTGTACATTATTATAGAGTCGTTAATAAATTGGATATTTGTAGTAGCATAATTGCTAGTTTTTAGGCGCAGTATCTCTTATGCTCCTTGAAAGTCGTGAATGTTTAACTAGAATTACACATTAATTTTGCCATTAACAATTTTATCCAATCAGGACATGCCATGTGTATTAATGTCTCACTTTCCCTTACTGATATAATCAGTCCGTGACTAATTATTCTTCTTCATCTTAGACATACAATATACACGAACTGCCTTTCATCGATTTTCGAACTCTCATCTTTTAGCACAAAACCCTAATTTTTGAATGGCTACTACTGAGTCTGTTTTTTCTTTCTCTACTATTAAGCATGTGTTCAATCAAACAACTTTTCCGGCTATAAACTTTAAAGCCACTTTACATGAAACTAGAATTCCTGATGTTTTTAGAGTAATTCAGGATTTTTTAGCCCAAAGTGATATTGGGTATGCTCTCACTGCTCCTTCTAGAATTTGGTTTAAACAGATTATGCAGATGTTGGAGAATTCAAGTGTTGATCCTGAGAAAGGGGTCATTCTATTCACTTACAAAAATCAGGAATTTACGATCAATGCAACTGTAGTTGAGGCAGCTCTGTAATTGCCTGCGCTGAATGGAAGGACACCAGTTGTGAATCCTACTGCAACTCTCTTTGAATGGGTCAGAGAGATTGATCATATCATTGATTTCACTAAGGCTCGGGAGATGTTCAGAACAAAGCTAAGAAAAGAATGGAATTTCTATTTTGACTGTATAAGCAGAGCTTTTCTAAATAAGGTATCTAACTTTGATGCCCTTCCATTATCTTCACTACAAATAAGTTACTCATTGATATATGGTCATGCTTTTGATTATGGTAAAACTATTATGTAATTACTGATAGCTAGATATAGTGATAAAGCTGGTAGTGTCGGTTACACTAGGTTCTTACAATTGATTTTTATATATCTTTTTCCTGGTGAAAGTTTTGAAAAAGATGAATTGTTGATGATCTTTCAAATCAATTTTAAATCTCTGTTTGATTTAGAAAAAAGGAAAGATACTTTCAGGAGAGATACAGTTTTAGCAAGAGAATTACAGGTGTTTTTGTCTTAGAAAATGCCTCACAAGTACAGTTTTCCTCATCCTGACACTATGGAACATGGCACATCCAACCCTATTCCTGACCAAAGTGTTTATTTTTCTTCACTTAAATCTAAACACTCTATCACCTATGGTTCTTCTCAAAAGGAATCAACTGCTAAATCACAATCAATAACTAGGACTGATGTGTCTTAAAGACAATCAGGTTCAAAGATTGATTCACATTCACCTAAATCATTGGAGAAACAAGGTGGAGCAAGGAAGAAAAATGTTTTCTCATTAACAAGCATCAAGGAGAATGTAGGAAGAAAGAGAAGGAAGACTACATCTTGTGTTAAGCCGGTAAACGTGATAGTAATGGACCAATTATGTTCAAGATGCTAGCTAGACCAGTGGAGGTTACTGGTACTATTGTAGAAGAAGACCAAATTTCAATCGAAGCTGCTAAGCCTAAGAAAAGGAGACTGATTAAGGCAACAGAAAGAGTACAAAAGCAAATAGATGGTCGTAATGTATTGGATGACATTGCTCTGGATCAGGAATCCACAAATCCTGATAAGTCATTATCAATTCCTGACAGGTCTCAAGCAATTCCTAACAAGAAAATGTTAAATACTGATCATACAATTATTGAGTCTCAAACAGCCAAAGTTGTCGAAATTTTTAAGGAAGTTGGTCAGCAGAAGTCTGTAAAGAGAAAAACAAAGACTTCAATAGTTTATATCAGTAAAAATACCAAACTTCAATCACTATAGAAGGGGTAAACTACACAAGAACCATCTTTTCAATCTGAAGATGACTCTGTTAAAGCCCCATCTATACAAGAACCTCCTGCTCAAAGTGTAGGTGCAAGCACTGAGACTCATTTGACTATTTATGACATTGCTCAAGAAAGTCATATTTTTTATGACAGGGTTAAAGCTTTTGTTCAGAGATATTGCAGAGTTTATCAAGAAATGTGAAGATTAAAGTCTGAAACAAAGTATACTTTGTACTCTATAATTTGTCTCTTTGGTTTTTGGCACTAGACATTACTTTAAAATTTATGCTTATTCTGCAAAGCATAAATTGGGGGAGATTGTTAGGAACTCTCTATATCAGGAATTAGGATTTATTAAGGAGTCACGATCTCACAGAGGAATCAGGAAATGTTAAGCCAATCAGGATCTGTTTGACAATGAGGATATGTTAAGCCGTTAGGATAAGAAGACTATCATGATCTGAGTGGATTAGTCAATTCTGCGAGATAAATCAGGAGGTGCTGATTTATAGGATCGTAGTTGATTAAGATATGTATAGAAAGTAGAAGAGTTATACGATAACATATCTTATAATTGATAGGGATTGATTGTAGTTGTGTAGTATATAAACATAGATTAGGTTAACACTTTATCTGTGATACACAACTCGAGTATTCTATAACCTAGAAGCTCTTAAGAATATTATTCTTGAGAGAGTTTTGTAACAGTTTATTAAAAGATCAATATAAACTGTTATTTGATTCATCTGTGCTTACTTTACTTCTGTAATACATCAACTTGGTTAGTAATTGTATCCAACCCCCTTAAACAATAACTTTACTGGACAATGAAAGGCATATGTCATAGCCTACTCGTTTATTCGAGTATTTAACTCAACTCAAATAAGAATGTAATAAGTAAATAGTGGATCAAGCATCAGAGAGATCTCACAAAGTAACATCTGTCAAAGAATAAAGAAACATTATTCATCTGCAGACTTGAAGATTCACTGGAAGAAGTTCAAGAATTTGATCATGCCTCAGTGATATAAATCAAGATCGTGGATTCAATCAAGTGACAGAGATCTCGTCAAGGTATCATTTATTACAAGGATTCAATCAGAACAACAGAGTCAAGACATGAAGAAACGTCACGAAAGTTAGTCACTCATGAACCAGACAGTACATCGAGTGTCAGCATTGAAGTGACGGAATTGATTCATAAGTCTCAGTGACTTTCAGAAGATTGTCAGAAGAATGGTTGCTGCTCAGCGTTAGTATTAATTCTCCATTAATTAATTAAGTCATATAATTTAATTAAGAAAATAAATTATATCTGCAAGGATTAATTTATTAATTAATTGAATTAAATTGATTAATTAATTTAGAATTAATATTAAGGAATTACAGAATTTTAATTGGTTTAAATCTATTTAAATTGAAACAAGGCAAACTGATTGTATTAATATGACAATCGGTATGACAATCAATAGTCATACCGAAAGTCATGCTAATTCATTTAATTGTCTTGTTAGAATTTTTATTAGATTAAAAATCTGTTATTAATCTTTGCAAGACAATCTGGATTGTATTAATATGACAATCGGTATGACAATCAATAGTCATACCGAAAGTCATGCTAATTCATTTAATTGTCTTGTTAGAATTTTTATTAGATTAAAAATCTGTTATTAATCTTTGCAAGACAATCTGAATTGTACTTATGTAACAATCGGTATGACAATCAATTGTCATACCGAAAGTCATGCTGGTTCAAAGAATTGTCATTGCAGTTCATTCATCTCGGCTGTTTGATAAAAGAAGCAGAAGACTTTTTGTTTATGAAGCAATCAAACAGAACACACCACAAGAACAAAAGAAAAAGCAGCAGAAAAATATTTCATCTATTCTGCAACTTCAAGATCAATTTTCTAGATTGTAAAGTTAAATCCAATCAACTAGAAATACTTATCTTGTTCTTGTATATCTATCTAGCGGATTAAAATCCCTAGAACTTAATCTCAAATCGCTTTTAGCATTTGATCTTTTAATTACAAAAATAGAAAAAGTTCATGTCGAATTTATTCTAAATTTGTAATAATTGATTTGAGATTAATCCCTTGTAACCGATACCGTAGTTGTAACACCTTTCAAGTTTAATAAAAGTTTTATTTAACTTGAATTTTGTTTCACAATTTTATTCCGCATTTTATTCGACGAAATGGTATTGTTTGCATTCAACCCCCCCTTCTACAAACAAATTGGGACCTAACAATTGGTATCAGAGCATTCTGATTAACGTACAAATCAAGATCCTAGACTTTTGTGTTTCTTTCACTTCTTGAATTTTTATTCACTCAAAAATTCATAATGACTACACAAAAAGTTGGAACCGTTAAAATTCCACTTTTCGATAAAGAAAATTATGTGATGTGGAAGAAGAAGATGCTACTGTTTTTACAGGTTGCTAATCCCAAATATTTGCAAGTGTTGAAGAAGGGTCCAAAAATTCCTATGGTTATTGAACCAGAGGTAATAGAGAATGATGTGGTGATCACCAAAGCGAGAACTTATGTGAAGGATCCTGAGGACTTCTCTCCTGCTGAAATAGAAGAAGCTTCCCTGGATGCTAGCCTTCAATTAATCTTAGTAGATTCCCTTAATCCCCTAATGAACAGACATGTGATGAATTGTAAAGATTCTAAACATATCTGGGAAACTATTGAGATTATTAATGAAGGCACAGAGGAAGTTAGGGAGAACAAACTAGAAATCCTAACCTCTGAGTATGAATACTTCAAATCTAATCCAGGAGAAGGAATCACTGAAGTGTTTGAGAGGTACAATGCATTGATCAACAACCTGAACATTAATGGTAAATACTATTCCATCAGGGAGGTCAATAAAAAGTTCCTTTTAACACTGCCAACTCATCTCGAACATAGAATCACTGCCATAAGAGAAGTAAGAGATCTGAGTGAGATTTCTTTGGAAAGGCTCTATGGTGTGTTAAAGACTTATGAGTTGGAGCAGATTCAGCAGAAGGAAGTTTACGGGAAAGGAAGAGTGGTCAGCACGTCTACTGCTCTGATAGCTGATGAACAACAACAACAACAACCACTATATCAACAACAATCTCAACAGTCAGATAGAATGGTACAGTCTTCCAAGGTTGAAGATAATGTGATAGTAGCAGAATTTGATTCACCTACTACAAATCAATCAGGAGATGATTATTATTCCTTGGAAGAACTGGAGCAATTGGAGGATGAGTCAATGGCCCTGATTGTCAAGAGATTCTCAAATGTCAGATTCAAAAGAAATCCCAAGTTCAAGTACAAGTCCAACTACAACAGATTCCAGAAAGGTGGATCTTCATCCTCTAACACCAGCAGTGGTGGGTATAAAACAGGGATGGTTGATCGAAGCACCATTCGATGCTTCAACTGTAATGAGTTGGGACACTTTGCCACAGAATGCAGGAAGCCAAAACAAGCAAGGAAGAACTCTTACGATTCTAATCAGAAGAGTAAATCTGAAAGGGCGTACCTGGCAAAGGGAAGAAGCTGGGATGATACTGACAGTGAAGATGAAGAAGTTGGGAATCTTGCTCTCATGGCTAGTGATGCAAGCACCTCATCGTCAAGAAAAGAGGGCATTAAACAGGTACAACCGGTAGTGTGGATTCTTGACAGTGGATCGTCAAGACATATGACCGGAGATAGAGCCCTGCTATCAAATGTGGTTGAGAAAGCTGGCCCAGTGGTTACCTTTGGAGATAACAGCAAAGGTTTAACGGAGGGATATGGCTGTTTGCAAGCTGGAAATGTTATCATTGAAAATGTATATCTTGTGCAAGGACTTGAACACAATCTGCTTAGCATTAGTCAGTTCTGTGACAATGGCTACAATGTTTTATTCGACAAGCTGAAGTGTCAGATTCTGCACAAGAAAAGTGAAAAACCCTCCTTAATGGGAATACGGAAAGGAAATCTGTTCGTAGCTGACATGAACTCTGGAAGCAATCTTGAAGTCAATTGTTTCTATACAAAAGCATCGTCAAATGAGAGTTGGCTATGGCACAAGAGACTTTCCCATCTCAATTTCAAGACAATGAATTCTCTTGTCAAAAGAGAATTGGTAAGAGGTCTGCCTCAGCTGGAATTCTCTCCAGAAGGACTATGTGAGGCTTGCCAGAAAGGAAAGTCAAAGAAAGCAAGTCACAAAGGCACTGACACATCTTCCATAACTGGTGTTCTGCAATTATTGCACATGGATTTATTTGGTCCAGTTAATATCCTTTCTATGTCAAAGAAGTGTTACTGTCTTGTGATAGTTGATGACTATTCCAAGTATACGTGGGTTTTATTTCTTCACTCTAAGGATGAAACACCACAAGTTGTGATTGATCATATCAAGATGATTGAGTTAGATTCTAACGTCCCTGTTAGAGCAATAAGGTCAGATAATGGAACAGAATTCAAGAATGCACTTCTAAATGGATTCTGTACAGACAAAGGGATTACCAGACAATTTTCAGCTCCTAGAACTCCTCAGCAAAATGGAGTGGTAGAAAGGAAGAATCGTACATTGATTGAAGCTGCAAGAACGATGTTAAATGAATCAGGTCTTCCAATGTACTTTTGGGCTGAAGCTGTCAATACTGCATGTTATACTCAGAATCGAACTCTAATCAACAAAGACTTCATGAAAACTCCTTATGAGATTTTGAATGAACAGAAACCTTCTATCAAATACTTTCATGTATTTGGTGCCAGATGCTTCGTGCTCAAGGATGGAGATGATCGTCGTGGTAAGTTCGAGGCAAAGGCATATGAGGGTATTTTTGTTGGATATGGAAGAAGATCATATAGAGTGTATATTATTGATCAACATAAAGTAACTGAAAGTGTCAATGTTACATTTGATGACACTAAACTCCCTAGTATCCAAACTGAAGATCCTTCTGAGAAACTGAAGTTTGATGATACGTCAGATTCAGAGTCAGAACATGGTCAAGAACCTGAGGTTGTTGCTGTTGAAGAACCTGTTAATCCTGATAATACTCAAGGTAATAGTGATGGAAACTCTGGAAACAATGGAGATACCACTGCTACTGACGGAGAATCTTCAAGTCAACATGGCAACAACTCAGAGGGAGATGCTGAAGGATCATCTAGTAGGACACAACATCACAATGAATTTCAAGGCGAATCATCAAGATCAAATCTTCCAAGACAGACTGTCTGGAATAAAGCTCACCCTTTTGAGTTGATTATTGGTGATCCAGATGTTGGAGTCAGAACTAGACGTGCTACTCAAAATGAGTGTCTGTTCTCAGGATTTCTTTCTGAGATGGAACCTAAGAAAATTGAAGAAGCACTAACTGATCCAGATTGGGTGATTGCTATGCAAGATGAACTCAATCAGTTTGAAAGTCAACAAGTCTAGAAACTGGTACCTAGGCCTGTACACAAGAAAGCTGTTGGTACAAGGTGGGTATTCAGGAATAAACTAGATGAAGATGGTGTGGTTACAAGAAACAAGGCAAGACTGGTAGCTAAAGGGTATTCTCAAGCTGAAGGTATTGATTATGATGAAACCTATGCTCCAGTGGCTAGACTTGAGGCCATCAGGATATTTCTGGCATTCGCAGCATTTTCAAACTTTAAAGTTTATCAAATGGATGTCAAGAGCGCCTTTCTGAATGGAAAGCTGGATGAAGAGGTATATGTAGAGCAACCTCCTGGTTTTGAAGATCCAGATCATATGGATTTTGTCTTCTTTCTTTTCAAGGCTATCTATGGGCTAAAACAGTCACCAAGAAAATGGTATGACACTCTCTCTGAATTTCTTATTGAAAATAGCTTTATTAGAGGTGTCATAGACAAAACTCTCTTTTCTAAAAAACATAAGAATGATACTATATTAGTCCAAGTCTATGTGGATGATATAATATTTGGGTCTACTAATGATAATCTCTGTAAGAGATTTGCTAAGTTAATGCACAGCAAGTTTGAAATGAGCATGATGGGAGAGCTGAAGTTCTTTCTTGGATTACAAGTAAATCAAAGGTTAGATGGAACATTTATTTGTCAATCCAAGTATCTCAAGGAACTCCTCAAAAAATACAATCTAGAGGATTCTGCATCAGCAAGGACTCCATCAACTACAGCTGTCAAGCTTGGACCATGTGAAAACTCCATTAAGGTAGATGTCACAAGCTACAGAGGTATGATTGGCTCGTTACTCTATCTTACTGCGAGTAGACCAGATATTATGTATGCTACATGCCTATGTGCAAGGTTCCAAGCGGATCCTAGAGATATTCATCTCGTTGCTGTTAAACGAATCTTAAGATATCTTAAGGGAACACCAAATCTGGGTATTTGGTACCCTAAAGAATCTGATTTTAACCTTGTCGGATATACAGATTCAGATTATGCAGGAAGTGTTGTTGATAGGAAAAGCACCTCAGGAAGTTGTCAATTCTTAGGAAGCAGGCTAGTCTCATGGTACAACAAGAAACAGTAAACAGTTTCCAACTCAACGGCCGAGGCTGAATATATTGCTGCTGGAAGCTGCTGTGCTCAGATCTTGTGGATTAGGAACCAACTACGAGACTATGGCTCTGTATTGAACAAGATTCCTATTTTATGTGATAACACAAGTGCAATAGCCATCACCAACAACCCTGTGCAGCACTCGAGGACAAAGCACATTGACATCAGGTATCATTTTATTAGAGAGCACGTCATGAATGGTACTGTTGAACTATTTTTTGTTCCAACAGAAGAACAAATAGCAGATATTTTCACTAAACCACTTGACGAATCCACATTTACCAGATTAGTTGGTAAATTGGGCATGTTAAATAGTTTTTGTGATTAATTTAATTAATATCTGGAATCTGTTCTTGAATGAATTTACAAATGAATTTTTCATAAATGAAAAATTCATTTGCAAATTTATTTTATCATTTTATCATATTTCTTGCTTATTTCTATGTAATATATATTATCTTATCTATGTTATTTACTCTACTTGTTAATTTAAAATATCTCAGAATATTTTATTTCCTCTAAAAATATTTTTCTATGAATTTTATTTGCTAAAATTCAACAGAAATCTATTTTTGGAATAAAAATAATTAATTCTGAAATATTGTCTTTATTTTCTGTAAAAATTTTAAGTATTTATTTCAGTTTTACTATTTTGTAATAAAGTTTCAGTACATTAATAATTGTCTGTACATATTCATTTTGTTTTTCTACTGCAAAGACAATCGGCAAGACAATTAAAATTGTCTTGCTGAAAATCATTTCAGTAAACATGAAAATATAAATCTGTTAATGCTTATTTTAATATCAGATTAATTTTATAACTGGCAAGACAATCGGTAGGACTATTGATTGTCATGCCAGTAATAAAATTAATATCAGAATTATATTGTTTTATTTTGTACTGGTATGACAATCGGTATGACTATCAGATTGTCATACCAGTTGTTTATTTTTATTTGTTTCTTTTCCTTCTTTTGCCTGGTATGACAATCGGTATGACAATCCCGGATTGTCATACCAGCTGTTATATAAAGGCTGTTGCTGTTTTGTTTTGAATCATTTTCAACATAGCAGTTCATTTCAAAGAATTTCTAACAGTTTTCTCTCCATTTTCTCTCTTCTCTCTCTTCGAACCAAACCAAACCTGTTATTTCCTTGCTCGAGTTTTTACTCAGCAAACTTAATCATCACTTTAGTGATATATACATATAAGTATATACATAAACAAGTGCTGTTGAATTTTCTGTAAATTCAGTTTGCCCCTTCAATTCCATTTTTTTTAATTTCTTATTTGTGTCTTTTGGTGTGTCAAAACTGTGTTAGTGATTTAAGAATTTTAACGAGATACATTTCTGTCTAAATTTTTCGATTATAATTAATTTAATTCGAATTATTAAATTAATTTAATTAATTCGAATTTTCTTAATATTATTCTTAAAATTCTGAAAAGCTTGTGTCTTATTATTATTTTATAAAAAATGGCTCTCAATTTCCAAATTGTCGCGCATAATCTAGTTGGTTATTTCAATCCGGAAAAATGTGATGTTGAAAAATTTAAGCCTTGGATTAGATTTTTAAATGATCATTCGATTGTTAGCTCTGCTATTAAATCAAATGTGATTTTAAACGTCGATCTACTTAGACTGATTTGCACAACTTCTACTGTGGCCGATGATTCAAAATCTTTTTCATTCACCATCGCAAACACACAGTATGTAGTTGATGAAACAGTCGTCAATCGTGCGTTAAATTTTCCACTAGACAATTTCTGTAATTTACCCTCTGAAAATGATATCACTAATTTTTTCAATGCTATTCACTATCAGGGGGTGATCAATTTAACTAAACTTTCTAAATCAAATTTGGTGTCTGAATGGGATATATTCTTCGATACACTTTCCAAAGTGTTTGCCAACTGCACAAAATCTAATTTTCATAACATTACTTCCACCCTGCAGTATATTGGTCTTGCGGTTGTTTTCAATCAAAGGATCAATTTTGGCAAACTACTTTTTCCCATTCTCTTGAGACGTCTAACTTCTGCTTTACGTGATCATTCTACAAATCGTAGGGTATCATGTTACTATGCTCGTTTTCTTATGCTCATAGCAGATCATCTACTCACCCCTGAACACAAAGCACTTTTTGCTAACTCTGCTGTAACCGAAC
This sequence comes from Apium graveolens, assembly GCF_009905375.1. Lineage (NCBI taxonomy): Eukaryota > Viridiplantae > Streptophyta > Magnoliopsida > Apiales > Apiaceae > Apium > Apium graveolens. The sequence goes on along the minus strand of NC_133648.1, from coordinate 305,056,237 downwards.
CCCCACCAGTTAGCAAAAAGATTTACACTCGCCAAGACACAACCTTCAAATTTATGCAAGTACCAGTACTTGTATCTGCTTTCATGGCCAATTATATTCCCTTGCCTATTTTTAATCTTCCCGGCCATGAACAGCAACCTCAACCTCCAGTGGTTCAAGCCACCCAGGCTCTTCCATTACAGGTAGTAACTCCTCACTCTCTCTCTCACTCTCTTCCTACTTCTGTTAACAGACCCTCAGTGGTTGATAGGGCTGACCATGAAGTTGTAGAACCACAGCTTCAATCCCAGGTCATAGAGCCAAACACAGAGTCTCATTCTATCTCACCCTCTCCCCCACTGTCTAAAATGTTACCCAGAAGATTATTAGGAAGTAGTACAATGTCAAATATGAGTGAACCCTCAGCTCTGCCTCCTCCTAAGAAAAGAAAAACCTATTCTGAGGCATCTGAAAGCTCATCCTTGTCCTCCCAACAGGACATGGACTTTGAAATGGCCAATGAACAGTTACTAGAGGCATTCTCTCAACAGGATGCATCTATTGAAATTCGCCATTGGGCCATGGCATCTTGTACTGAGTCAAGCACAATTCCATTACTCACAATGGAACCATACACTTCCCCAGATAATACTCAGGACACCCAGCGAGGAGTGCACGTAGAGTCGGTTACAGTGCCTGCCATAGTTACGGCAGAAGAGCAGTCACATGCTTCAGAGGGAAAATCTGACTCTCCGCCATCTTTAATAGAGTCATTTTCTCCCCTCCCAGATCCAACAACTCTGGCTCCCTTATGGGATTCTCCACTCGCAGATTTATCTGGAGAAAGTGGAGGGCAACTCGGTCAATCTATCCCTGAAGCAATTCAGACATCTATTCCAAAAGATTTGATAGCATTGACTGAGGATCGGGACTCGCGAATTCCCATTGCACCACCACTGACCTCTCTTGAAGAGGCTAGGGTGATTTTTAATGCAGGTACACAAGAACAGCAATTGGAAGACTCCTCATGAGCAATCATATTGAGAGAAACACATGCACGTGAGATGAGTGAACCAAATACGAGTGAACTTCAGGTGAGAGCACACACAGACACTGATACTGTCAACCTGTTAGCTCAGATTGCTGCCCTGAAAGAAGAACTTGCTAAAAGTCAAGCTGAAGCTCAAGCATTCAAAGCACAAGTGGTTGAACGGTCTTCTTCTTCCACCTCTGTCGACAATCAGCTTGCAATCATAAGGAATGACATCTCAGATTTAAAGACTACTGTAATACCAAAGCTCAATTCTATTCAGGACACTCCAAATTTATCAGCTGATGACATATCCAACTTCTGCTCCCTACATACAAGAATGACTTCTCTTGAAGACCTCGTTGAGATGAATCATTCACTGGACAACTCAAGATTTCTAAAGATAGAGACGGGCATGGAACATCTAAATGAAGGCATGAAGCACTTATATTACATGATCAAGAATTCTCATTGCCCTAATGAAGAACATAGAGCTTATTTTGAAGGACCGTCTGGTGGAGGATCAGGCTCTGGAAGTGGTGGAGGTTTCAAAGGAAAGTCAGTAGAGGATCCCTCAACTAAGGGGGAGAAGAAAGGGAGTAGTTCCAAAGGGAAAGAAAAAGATACTTCTGCTGGAGATAAAGGAAAGGCTGATGATGCCTACTACAGTGGAGAACAGGATGACTTCGATATTTTTGACATTCCCACTGAACCAGTTCAGGAAGATAAAGATGGGTTATTTGAAGCTGAAGAAGAAAGTGATTTTGAAGATTGGGAAGAAGAAGATACAGTGGATCCTAGGTTTGAGAAAGAATTTCAGAAAGAGCAGTCAGAGATGCAAAGAAAAGAAGCTGAACTCAAGAAGGTCTCACAGATCATTGATAGGAGAAAAGACATACAAAGAACAGAAACTCTTCAAAAGCAACGTCTTCATGACATTAAAGCTCAAGAAAGGAGAAGAGATGTCAGACTGAAGATTGGTGGAAAGTGGGATGAAGCTAGGAGAGTACTCGATATGCCTCAGCTATGCACTAACAATGATAGGCAGTTCTTACATCTTCTTGACAAGCTGGAAATCTCAAATCCTAACAATGACATGTACATGAATGCTATCAAGACTGAAGTCTCAAGGATCACAGCTGCTTTTGATAGATCCCTAAATGAGATGAGCATTTTTGTATATTGTCAGAGTGAAGGATCATTCAAAGTGTCACTTCATCTATTTGAGAATCGTTCGTTGTCAGAGATTTGGGTTCTTTTAAACAAAGTGAAAAGAAGCTCAGAGTTGAATGAAGTTCTTCGGGAAAGGCTTAAAGAGTTTGCCAGCAGGGCTAGTCCTCAAGTGGTCAACAATCCTCATCAGGTGAGATTCTTTAAGTCTGATTGCCTTCAAATCTGTCAGCTAGATGTACAATCTCTTAAAGACTACTCAGCTAAGCATCTGGTCTGGATGGAACATCATTTGAGAACTGCTGGATATTCATCCATGTTGAAGACTCAAGCTGCTGACTTGATTCAAGCTTATTGTGAGAAGAATGTTAAAAGGTACAATCAACTCAAGAATAAGTTGAAGACAGTTGGAGTTCAACCAGTCAGACCTGCAAGCTTCACTTCAGAAAAGGATCGTGTTTTTGACAAGGAATTGCTTCAAGATTTAGAAGAAGGTGAAGTCAGAAGAGAAGACAACTAAAGTCAATTAGCTCAAAACTCAATGTAATATGATTAGAGCGTTATGAATCAAGATAGACTAATGTAGTTATATGTTCAGGCTAGAGGAACATCTATCTTGTATTCACTTGTAAATTTCATTTGGAATCTGGAAAATGTTAAATATAATCCAGAACTTTTCTGCTATTTACTTTACATTACTGTTTATATCTTTTTCTTATTTGTTAGTTGAGTTATCCTCTAGGTATTTGTTGTTATTGTCTAACAAGCAAATAGGGGGAGATTGAAAGGCATATGTCATAGCCTACTCGTTTATTCGAGTATTTAACTCAACTCAAATAAGAATGTAATAAGTAAATAGTGGATCAAGCATCAGAGAGATCTCACAAAGTAACATCTGTCAAAGAATAAAGAAACATTGTTCATCTGCAGACTTGAAGATTCACTGGAAGAAGTTCAAGAATTTGATCATGCCTCAGTGATATAAATCAAGATCGTGGATTCAATCAAGTGACAGAGATCTCGTCAAGGTATCATTTATTACAAGGATTCAATCAGAACAACAGAGTCAAGACATGAAGAAACGTCACGAAAGTTAGTCACTCATGAACCAGACAGTACATCGAGTGTCAGCATTGAAGTGACGGAATTGATTCATAAGTCTCAGTGACTTTCAGAAGATTGTCAGAAGAATGGTTGCTGCTCAGCGTTAGTATTAATTCTCCATTAATTAATTAAGTCATATAATTTAATTAAGAAAATAAATTATATCTGCAAGGATTAATTTATTAATTAATTGAATTAAATTGATTAATTAATTTAGAATTAATATTAAGGAATTACAGAATTTTAATTGGTTTAAATCTATTTAAATTGAAACAAGGCAAACTGATTGTATTAATATGACAATCGGTATGACAATCAATAGTCATACCGAAAGTCATGCTAATTCATTTAATTGTCTTGTTAGAATTTTTATTAGATTAAAAATCTGTTATTAATCTTTGCAAGACAATCTGGATTGTATTAATATGACAATCGGTATGACAATCAATAGTCATACCGAAAGTCATGCTAATTCATTTAATTGTCTTGTTAGAATTTTTATTAGATTAAAAATCTGTTATTAATCTTTGCAAGACAATCTGAATTGTACTTATGTAACAATCGGTATGACAATCAATTGTCATACCGAAAGTCATGCTGGTTCAAAGAATTGTCATTGCAGTTCATTCATCTCGGCTGTTTGATAAAAGAAGCAGAAGACTTTTTGTTTATGAAGCAATCAAACAGAACACACCACAAGAACAAAAGAAAAAGCAGCAGAAAAATATTTCATCTATTCTGCAACTTCAAGATCAATTTTCTAGATTGTAAAGTTAAATCCAATCAACTAGAAATACTTATCTTGTTCTTGTATATCTATCTAGCGGATTAAAATCCCTAGAACTTAATCTCAAATCGCTTTTAGCATTTGATCTTTTAATTACAAAAATAGAAAAAGTTCATGTCGAATTTATTCTAAATTTGTAATAATTGATTTGAGATTAATCCCTTGTAACCGATACCGTAGTTGTAACACCTTTCAAGTTTAATAAAAGTTTTATTTAACTTGAATTTTGTTTCACAATTTTATTCCGCATTTTATTCGACGAAACGGTATTGTTTGCATTCAACCCCCCCTTCTACAAACAAATTGGGACCTAACAGACAACAATATCACAAGAATACGTTTTCAAAACACACATGCATTTATATTGCAAGATATTGCATATACTTGTAATCATCATAACAACAGTAAGTAGGGTTCGAAAACTTGCCTGATTGTCCAGGGGTGGTAGTGGGTCTCGGGTTGGTCCGATAATCTATAAATAATAACATTAATCGGGATTAGTCATTGATCGCTTATGAAACTAAACCTTAACTCTCATATTATTAACTCTCTTTTTCAAGTCATTGATTAACATTCTCGTTTGCACACCCTCGGCTCCATCATTTTTATAAAATTGAAAATAATCTTTTTAATGTGAAACCTTCACGAGGACCCTTCTAACTGCCTCTAACACTTTACATAAAAGTTTCATGATCTAACAAGTACATTAGAGGTCTCAAAAACAGTTTCAAAGTTACATATAAGGTAAGGGTGGTTTCGTGAAACATCATTACTTAAAACAATCATTTCTCTTAAACCGTAAATCCAATTAATGCATATATACATCAAATAAAGCTTAAAAGATGAACTAACTAATCATGGAAGTGGTGAGGTTCAACAGGGGGGTTTACATCTCCAAAGTTACACAAAAAATAGAGGTATTATAAAATCGGGCATTATGACGGCTATAAACTAACGATTTCCAAATTTACGAAATATCCAACAACCAATCCAAACCAACTCATTCAAGAACTCAACATACTTAGCTATATTAACATGTTATAATCTGGTCAAAACTTTGTCAAAACCAAAATCATCAAACCACCCAATCCACATCTCTCTTTGTTCATTTAAAGCATACAAAACATACTAGCCATTCATAACTCTAACCAACACAAAGTTCTATAATAAATTGAAGGTGAGAGTTTGTTTATACCTTCTTAAAGCTTTTTAACACAAGAAAAGAGCTTGTATATCCTAAATGAACCTTGATATATGCTTAAACAACCTTAATCTTCCATGAAAATCAAGAAAATAAATGTTAGTTACTATTCATTAAATATTCATGTCCATCTTCTTATGAACTTTTGACCAAGTTAACATCCATATAAAGCTATGAAAACTTGGTGGTTACCATTATAAAACCAAGAGAAAACTTTTGAACTATAGAATACTAAATTAGGATCTTGGATGCTTGAGTTGACTTCTCCATTTTCTTCCTTGCGAAAAGAAGCCGGGAGCTTTTTTTTTCAAGGGGGTTGATTTATTTGCTTGGTTGGTGATCACTAATGTGATTTACTTGGTAAATATCTAGCTTATTACTCTAATAAAGTGCTTACATGACCTTGATTATCTCATCCATTTTCCAAGTGCATGATCTTTTAATTTGGTTTCACATTGATGCTCCAAATGTTGCACTCCTTGCTCTTCTAATTGTCACAAGTATTTTTCCTCATTTGGATTCCTTTTGTTACGTTATTCATTCATCGTTTAGTCTTGTTTGATCTTTCGAGGGAACATATCCGGGATCTTATTGTTAAGGAACATATTCGGGATCTTATCGTTTCTCCTAAACCGTAAATCCGATTAACACATCTATACATCAAATTGAAGCTTAAAACATGAATAACTAATCATGGCAGTGGTGTTTAACGGGGGGGTTTTCAACTCCAAAGTTACACACAAATAGAGGTATGATAAAATCGGGCATTAAGACGGCTTTAAACTAACGATTTCCAAATTTACGAAACATCCAACAACCAATCTAAACCAACTCATTCAATAACTCAAGATACTTAGCTATATTAACATGTTATAATCTGGTCAAAACTTTTTCAAAACCAAAATCATCAAACCAACCAATCAACATCTCTATTTGTTCATTTAAAGCATACAAAACATACTAGCCATTTACAACTCTAACCCAACACAAAGTTCTACTATAAATCAAATGTAAGAGTTTATTCTTTCCTTCTTGAAGCTTCTTAACATAAGACACGAGCTTGTATATCCTAAATGAACCTTGATCTATGCTTAGAAAACCTTAATCTTTCATGAAAATCAAGAAAATAAATGTAAGTTACTATTCATTCACTATTCATGTTCATCTTTTATGAACTTTTGACTAAGTTAACATCCATATAAAGCTATGAAACTTGGTGGTTACCTTTATCTAATCAAGAGAAAGATTTTGAACCAGTAAATTAGGATCTTGGATGCTTGAGTTGACTTCTCCATTTTCTTCCTTGCCAAAAGTGGCTGATAGCTTTTTCTCAAGGAGGGGTTGATTGCTTTGCTTGGTTGTTGATCAGTAATGTGATTTACTTGGTAAATATCTAGCTTGTTACTTTAATAAAGTGCTTACATCACCTTGCTTACCTCATTCATTTTCCAAGTGTTTGTTAATCAAGGTGATAATGATGTCATCAAGATTGATCTTCTAATTTGGTTTCACATTGATGTTCCAAATATTGCACTCCTTGCTCCTCTAATTGTCACAAGTATTTCTTCCTCATCCGGCTTCCTTTTGTTACGTTATTTATTCATCGTTTGATCTCATTTGATCGTTTGAGGGAACATATTTGGGATCGTTTGTTCATTGATCATTTAATTGTTTTACGACTCGTTTAACTCTTATTCTCGTTGATCGTTTTAGAGAATATATTTGTGATCTTATTGTTAGGGTTTCCCTAAAACCTTCTCAATATCTTTCTTTCCTTTATTAATCCTCTTTTATAATACTTGAATTTAATTCCTTCAACCTTAACGCTTTATACTTAATTTTTATCTTTCTAAAACTAAAAAATCTATATTTCCCAAATCATACATTTTATAGAAGGAAACTTGACTGATACTTTTTATGCCCGCCTTTGATAACACATATTTAGAGGTTTGTCTGAATATGTTTAGTTATGAGTTGTGTGCATTTTTCTAATTTAGTTTTTCATTTTTATTACCCCATCCTCTTTGCTGATTATATAAAGTCTTGACTATATTTTGTCTATAAGTAATTGATCCTGATGATGAGTTTTCTATAGCCGTTGGGCCTTGGATACTTCTATGCTGCATCTATAGTTCACATATGTGTCAAATTTTATTTAGAAGGCTGGTGGCGGAGATTGTTAAAGATTGCGCAAATGTGACATCTGGCCGACCAGAACCTCCACGGAGGTTGGTCCAGAGTGTGACGCCCTCCAAACTCGGGTTAGAAGTTTGGGGCTCACAACACACACACAAAATATATAAACCTGTATGTAAAATATTATATGCATTGACCCTTCTTTTCACAACCATGGATCGCAATAGGTTCAAGTATGAAAATAAGCCACAACCTTATTTTTTATTACATCGTACCAAAACCCAACTAATTCAACTTACAACTGATAATGATATCGTTCTTACCATCTTACATAACTCATCTATAATATAAAGCTCCTGCTAGCTCGATCCAACTTAACCTGGAACCCTAGTTCGCACATCGGACAGGAAATCCTCGTTACCAACAATTTTCCTCTTCAACTGTTAAAAACATAAAAAGGTTTGCAAGAGTGAGCTAACTATCTCAGCAAGTCATAGTAATCATAATTGAGGTTAAATAATGATCAATTGAAATGATTCAGAAGAATTAAGTTTCTGGATAAGCAATGATTAGAATTGGATATTCACTTTTTATTTTAAAAACCAAAATTAGACTGCTGATCAGTCATGTACTAACCCCGAGCAAGGCTCCCATCTTTGCTCTATATACTGGATCAAAGGCACACATTGGCCTATTATGACTACAAATCTGGTCCGACCATGAATCTGGTCCATATTTAAAAACAATCCAATTCCAGAATAATAATATGATAAATAATGTAGTTCAATAAGATGAATCATAAACAACATTTATCTTGAGGCATAGGGTGATTCACAATACCATGAAGGTATAACAAGGAATTTAAAAAGATTGGCTTTCAATCAAGGAAAGAATCAGAAAGTAGAAGACCAAGGGTTCAAGGGTTACAAAGATTGGTCTTCTGTTAAACAAGGCATAAGGGTTGGTATGTCGAGCAATTCAATATCAGAAATTAGTATGTGGTAGATATGTATTTGTGGAGTAGTATCGTATATGTCTGGCTCGTATCTGAGAATTTAACAATCAATAGTTTATGAAGAATAAGGCTTATGGCTCAAGATCAATAAAAATCAGGGTTCAAGGATGAATAGTTAAAGCGCTTGTAATATAAAACATGATTTATTTTGAATACTAGCAACATGTTATGAGAAAGTTCGAAAATATTTACAATATATCTTGAAGAAGGTTCAGAAGTACTTTTCTTATCACATATGATTTCCAACTTTACTTGTATTCATCTCACAATTTTACTCATCAATCACTTTTCTTCTCTTTCTATGCCTTGCTTCTATTTATCAATCACTTGCCTTCTCTTTCTACGCTTCCGTTCTATTTACGGAACACTGGCTTTCTTTCCTATGCATCGCTTACACTGCTAGACATCACAAATATCTATAAATACTCTACCTCATATCATTCTAATTGTCACATAGACGTCATAAGCTTTCATATATCCTTCGTTTCACCCAAATCCAACGTACGGATTGAAAGTTATAAACAAAACCGTCAAACAATGCACATACAGTCATATTATGCATCAATCAGATCACATATAACACGTAACACGTAAGATATTTAATTAAAATAATTATTCGAGGAAGATTCAGGGTTAAAATAATTTTCCAGGTATTTAATACGAATTTTTTAACATTTTTTAGAATTAAAATGAGACTCTAAATCATTTTATAATTAAATAATATAGTTTGAACACCCGAATCTGACTTTAAAATAATTTTATAATAATTATCGAGCCTTGAAAATAATTTAAAATAATATTTTAAAGCTTAAAACTATTTTTTAAAATTTTTAAATCCAAATAAATAATTAAATCTAATTAAATAATCAATTAAAATTAAATAATAACTAATTAAATTAATTAATCAATTAATATTTAAATTAATTTACTAACTAAATAATTAATTACCAACTAAAATTAATTAAATAAATAATTATGATTTAATTTCAAATTAAAAGTAATTTTTCAAAATTAAATATAGATTTTTAGAATTTAAAATGAATTTTTAAAAATAAAATAGAATTTTAAAATAATTTTAAATAAAAGAACGCAGAAACAGATTTTAGAATTTGCAATTGGGTTTTATAGGATTAAAACCGGGTCGAACCCCGGGTCAAAAACCGACCCAAACGGGTCACCAAGAAACTGAAGAACCCACCGGAAAAAAATGCAAAATCCAGCGAGGTTCCGTTTCCCGGCGAACCCAATCGACCCCCAAATCTGCTCGGTTTTTACTTGTTTTCAGTCCCCAAACATTCGATAGCAGCCCAGAAACACAACAAGACAACAACATCTCTAAAAACAGACGTCGTTTAATGATTCCGGCCAAATGGCCATTAAAATCGACGAAGCTTGAGCTTTTCCGGCCAAAGGTTGAGCTGCTTCGATACCTACCCAATCTTGACAAATTATACATCAAAACGATGCTTAGACTGCGTATGATTCATTCCTGACTTCATAATCCCTCCAGAATCAATTATTTTAAAATTCCCAAATCTCGATTAAGAACATTCAAGAACATTCAACCCTAATATTTTATGTTCGAAAATCAAACTAAAAATTAAACATGTTATTGAACTCCAAATTAAACATATAATATACCAAAATGATCAGGAAGAAAAGATCTACATGATTCAAGCATCAAATCACACAAACAATATCAAGAACAAAAATTCCTATTTTAATCCATAAAAAATTTGAAATAAAATAATTAAATAAGAAAAATACCTTGATTTCTGCACAAAAATGGATGATTGATTCAGAAAGTTTTTCGAGAGTTTCGATTTGATATATTGCACGCCCGAATCGGAGTTCGATAGCCTTCGTTTATGCGTTTGATATTCAAGAACGTAACATTTAATTATGGTTTTCTCTCTATTTTACTATATTTTTACTGACTGATTATGATTATACGAATAAAATTAAATAATAAAAGGGCTATATATATTTATGGAATATTGGTTCGTGTTGGATCATTTTGGATCGATAAATTAGTTACTTAGCCGCTAAGTAACTGCAAAAATGATCTGATTTGATACTTGTATTGGATAATTATCCAAACCGGGCTTTTTATAAAACACTTTATAAGAAAATAATGTCCTAATATCCCGTCTTTCGAGAATACGGGTTTTGTTGATTCACCGAAATGATTATCGTGTCGAAAATTATACGCCGGGACGCGTACGGGTCAAACCGCAATCCAGATCGAAAAAGTCAAAACACGGAAAATGTCTGGAATTACCAGATTAGGTTAGGAAGAACTTTTTGGAAGAGTTTCGGGTTGTAAAAACGTAAAAACGGTTGAAGTCGGACGATTCCTAGTTTTATAAAATAGTTTTGTAATTATTCAGAAAATATTTATTAAATCTATAAATCATTATAAAATCATATAACGATCCAAAAATTACCAGAAAAATATCACAATCATCTATATTTTATTCTGGACATATTAGAATTAACTCACTCATATCTTATCACATATAAACATGTAAATATAACTATCAATCATCAGATAATTCACCAAAATTCACATAATAATCATATAATCATTTATTGATAAAAATAATTACACGCGATATCCCGGATATTACATCCTCCCCCCTTAAAAGGATTTCATCCTCAGAATCATACTAAGGATCAGGTAGTGATATATCCAAGTATCTCACATCCATTTTCTCACGTTGATCCCTCAACCTTACAACTTTTCATAAATGTTTACTCACAGCATCACTCATTACTTAACAGCCTCTTGCTGACATCGTATTCTATCTGTTGCTCATATAACTCAACTCAAGTCTCCATTTTATATATAATGGAGCTAAATTACTCTTTCTGAGTATACACATATAAATACCTTATGAATCTGCTAAATGTGTGGCTGTAAAGCCAACTTACCTACACTTATTCTGACTATTTTACTGTCTCAAAAGGACCAACATAATGCATACTAATTATCTTTTCTTACTAATTCTAGTAATTCGCGCTCATGAATGTTAATGATATACTGAACCCATAGCGTATTCGATTTCTAACTTTCTCAAAATTTATTCCAAAATTAAAAATTAACGAGAAAATCTCGACTGAATATGATTGACGCACAAACTTATCATCATTTCTTATTTTCCTTGAATCACAATCGAGTATATTTGTTGAGCGAAACTTTCTTACTTTTTTGAAGAAAATGCACTAACCTGGAGGCATTACCCGCATATTCTAACCCATATTATCATTTGTTTTGGTTCTAAGAAATTCTCATACGAAACTGACTGCAATGCTTTTCTTGACGTCTAGTCACATATAACGTTTATTTTTTCTTTGTGTCATACCATCAGAACATCTTCTTTGACATCTATGTCTCGTATCATATTCCCGGAGTAGCTTGAATCCCTTGAGTTATCATAGCCAAATTCCTATCTTTTAGTTCCGCCTTACTTAATGCCCGTTCATCTAGGAGTGGTATATACTATTCTGGTTTGACATAATTCATCATATTCTGAATACTCATGTCAAATCTCACATCAAACAATATTGATCATTTACCATAAATTTCCGGATCTGATGATGTACCATCATTTCTTCAAGCAACAACTAACCCACTTATTGGATGAACTATTTATTAATAAAAGAGAATGATTAGGTTTGAATAACCTATCGATAATGATGCAATTAACGCTTTTCTCACCTTTAGTTCTCAGGTGATTTCACTACGACGTCTCCTGGAAAAATGTATCCATCTAGCTTTTGATGTCTCGCCTTAATTTTTGGGTAGGTATAACATTTATTTACATGTTTTCTCCCATTTTCTCTTCACGTCTGGTCACTAAATAATTTCTTTTAGCCTTCAGTACTTGATAGTACTCCTGGGATGCATTCCCTATCTCAATTTACAAATATTTCCTAAATTTTTTACCTTACTTATGTCTTTCATATTGCCCATATCTTACCTATATCCTGGCATCTTATAAGGTTTATTTATCACCCTTTTGATTCCTCTTCTCTGTTCCTCATTCTCATAGCTCATTCCAAACCGAACTCTCGATATTAATACTCATTTTGATGTCATATCAAATTAGATATCAATACGAACTTTGATGCTCACTACATCCCATATTGAAGTAAACATCAATCATCTATATTAATACCACTTTTGATATTTAACAACAACCTAAGTATCAATATCAATCAGAAACTAAATTAAAACTGTATCTCACCTTCTATCCAAAGAAGAGAAACTGGATAAATCATTTATTGTATGATTATCAAAACAATTTAGAAACATGATGCTCTTTAATAAAACTTTATTACAGATCATAAAATCTCTTTGATTGTCTGATAAAATCCATATTGGCGTAGTTATTAATCTCTTTTTTATTCCACCTCCCTTCTTCATTTCCTTCCTTCCTTCTCCTTGCTCTATCTTAAATCTTTAGTTCTTGATAACATTCTTCTCACTTGTCCCTACAAATAACTTTTTATTTCCTTTGTCCATTATAAAGGGCATATTTATCCAAGTAAAGCCTCACATACTTGCAGCAATTTCTAAATTCTACTGGTGTCTTTACCTTCTCCAAATTCCTCATTTCTTTGATTTCGGATTTTAAAGTCATATCAAAATTTGACTTAATCTAATTGGAATCGATTTCCCTCTAACTGGCCATTAATTGGTAAATTAACCAATTAACTCACTTAATTGATCAATTGCACCAAGTGATGACTAGCTAAATGAAATCAAAGACCAATTATATATAGTCGAAATGGTTGTAACAATCTCTTTCAAGAACCGAGATCACAATTGTTTGGAGTATCAACATGAATATCAATAACACAAGGAAGTATACTTTTTATTTTTTTTTAAGTGTAGGGTATTTTCCGAAAAATTTGGGCAGCATCTCCTTTATATTATTGACTACCAGTCGGGCTCAAGCCGACACCAACAATCAATCAAACAACCAATAATCAATCAAACAACCAACAATCAACCCTCAAATATACCAGTCTACCGCCACTTTCTAAACTCACCATTTCACCACCTCATGTAATATTAATCAGTACAACCCATGTCTCTAGTTCAACTTCAGATTATAGCGAACAATTATTATTATACCATACCTTTTTCTCATATTTTCTGATTATAACGGAATATCACTACCGAGTACAATTATAAATTATTCTAGAATTCTTCTAGTTCGTGTTTCAATTCAAGATCTCTAATTAACAATTTATCCATCCTTGAAAACATACACTTATTCTCATTAGTCAACTTGTTCAACTTCCGATAAGCAGCACGTGGTCTTAATCAATATTATTATAATCTTGTAAAAGAATTCATTTACTTTTAAAAGCATCACTTCTTAAAAATTATTGCAGTCAAACCACCATACTTTCATCCCCCTTATGTCTTTCCATAGTGAACCTTCTTTGTTGACCCAGTTATAAGCATTAAATTTACCATAACTCACTTACTTGAGTGGGGAAAACCCAACCATTCCTTGATGAACACACTCAAAGTTTGTTCGTAACTAGCATTTCTTCGATCTTGAACCTTCATGACAAATATGAGGTATGCTTCATCTTCACAACGCATTAATCGATTATCTAGTTATTATTAAAAATTTCTTCATTCGCTTCCATTGTCCAATCATTCATTTGCCTTATCCGATATACGCAACTTTACTTTCTTATTTCTCTAGTTAATTGACCTCAAACGGTTCGCTAACTACTCCAATTCACGCCAAAATCTCCTACTTGCAACGTAGCATGTATACAAATTTCCACTTCTTATTTGATGTCCTCACAACAACCATATTATCGGCATAATACTTCTTCTATGTACATAAATGTCCATCATTTATTGGCTTGCAATTGTCCACATAACTCCATCTTCTATACGGGGTCATTTCACTTCCTCTTAAAATATTCAAAGAATAGATCTTACACAAGAAGGAATTTGTGTATATGATTCTGATTGGAAATCCTTTTGTAAGGAATAAGAGTACAAGGAAACAATCGGAAGGATCCATAAATCAACAAATCATGATTGAAGAAAAAAGAATGAATCATGATTTAGATATGAATTAGACAACCATATTTGTACTCATGATGGTCAGTCTTTCATACTATATAGCACACAACACATGATTAGGTGGCGTCCCACCAGACTTTTTGTCATTTCGACAAAGCGTCTGTAACACCCCCAGATCCGGGGTCGGGGATCCGGGTTGTCACGGTCTTTCTTTCCACAATATCACTTCACTTAATTAATAATAAATAACCTCATGCTGTGACCCCACACTAACACACACCACAACCCGTTATAGTCTCAGAGATGAAATTGAAATAAGTACAAGTCTTTGAATCCACAATTTAGAATTATTACAACCCAAAATGATTACTTGATAATTTACAGTTAATTGCCATTATCTGCCACAAGTTATAATTATACATAATTTGATTCTCAAAAGTAGAATACCTGAACTACAATGGGTCTACCTCTGCAGCTATAGCAGCTACAACATCATCGGGAAGACGCGGGGCGCTTCCCACGCGCTTGCGCTGGGTCTGCTGGAGTCTGGCCATCTCTCCTAACTGTTGTTGTGTGATGAAGAAATAAAGCAAGAGTGAGCCTTACAGCTCGCAAGATAATACATAGAGATAACAATAATATAAGTATCTAAATGGATACTCACTAGAATCTTTATCGTATGCAAGATAATTACTTACTAGATATAAATAAAAACAAGGAATGAAGTTACCAATACTTCACCACACTTATATCATTTATAAAGCTACTTGAACTACCACCGTTCAAAGTATTATAAGTTTAAAAAAAACATCCCATAGATGAGACCACAAGTTAAGACTTGAATAGATTCAATCTTTGAAATATTATTGAATGAAAAAGTTATGAGATACTTTATTTAGTCCCGATATATATATCCACATATATATATCTCTAAAACATTTCCTGGAACCTCTGTTATGTAAAGTATGAACAGAGTTGCAATATCCAATGAATTTGGAAGGAAAAGAAAACCTTTGGCATAAACCAGATATCTTGCTGATCAGGCAAAGATACCCATTAGTAACCTTTTCTACTAGTAGATGGACATTTGATGGACTCCCACTGAGCCACTTACACTATCATGGATGCCCACTGAGCCCATGTTGCTTATGCCGACTCAATAGAGGGACTTACTTCCCGAACGTTGGGTAAGTAATCAATTCATTTACCAAAACTGCAACCTTGTTGCGAATATAAAATACACCACAGAGCTGGATCCCTCAGGTTTTAAGCGAGTATTTAAATCCCCTTAAAAAGGAAGATCTTAAATATAAAATTGAGTTTTGGGATCCGCTCTAACTTTTAAAAATCATTTTGAAGACTCGAAAACACTTTATAGAGTGTTTGGAGTAAAGCTGATTTAATGAAGTAAATCAGTCCCCAGAATATTTAGAAAATGACTGAATATTATTATTTAAATAATATTCCCATAAAGAATAATCTTTATAAAAATAATTGAAGTAGAAGTATTAAAATTAATACTTGAAACGAATATTAAATAACCAAAGATATACTTATATGAAAGTATTATCTTTATTTGAATAATCGAAAATAAGTTTGATTATTAACACCTTATTCTTTAATAAAATAAAGAATATATTTCAGCAATTAATCGGAGTCATAGATCCTCAAATGAATATTCAATAATATTCACTAATAATATAAAAGAGTCATAAGCCCTCGAATGAATATTCAAATAATATTCAATAAATAATATAAAAGAGTCATAAGCCCTCGAATGAATATTCAAATAATATTCAATAAATAATATAAAAGAGTCATAAGCCCTCGAATGAATATTCAAATAATATTCAATAAATAATAAAGTTTAAAGTTATTGAATAAACCTTATTCGATTAATAGTTTGGAAAACTATAACCATATATATATAAATATATATATATATATCCATATCCATATATATACAAAATCTACTCGGGATCCTCGACTCCCGGTTTTAGAAAATATTTTCACCTTTGGGTCCCTATACTAAGGGTATATGCAAGATACCGCTATCCTCTAGCATAGGTATTATCAACTGAACCAACAGATATATATTTCAAGAATATGAAACAGGCATGCATATATACCATATCACATGCTACAATATATCGCAAGAATTTGCTAAATAACCAACATGCATCTATCGCAAGATAATGCATATACAAGTGTATTCATCACAACAACAGTATAACGGATAGAATACTTGCCTGAGCGACTTGGGGGTGAGAAAGGCTCGGGACGAGTCTGATAACCTATAAACAACAAGTAAGTTGGAATTAAACCAAAGTCACTTGTAAATCTATACTTTAACTAACTTAGATTCTAACGCTTGTTTTGCGCTCACCGATTCGCTTAAGTCACTCGGGTACCCTCGGCTCCACCATTTTTAATAATTTAACCTTTACGAGTTTTAAAGCGATTCCTTCGCGAATGTCTTACCAACTGCCTAACACACTTACCATAAATGTTTCATACATTAATTACCCTTTTTGGTCTTTAACCTACATTTCAAAGTAAGGCGAGGGAAAAAGTTTCGTTCGCGAAACGCCGTTACTTGAAACGGTCGTTTCTCCTAAACCGTGCATCGGAATCGAACGAACTACATATCAAAACGAAGCTCGTAACATGAGCTATCTAATCATGGCAGTGGTCATAATCTAGCAGGGGGTTCTCGGGTCCTAATGCTATGCACAAAAACAGTCCAAAGAAAATCGGACGTTACGACGGCTATGTTTACGCGATTTCCAAATTTTTAAACCATACAAAACCAACCACAAACCAACCTCAATCCAACATACAACCAACATCCATCCTTATCACATCATAAAAACCCCAACAAATTCAATTTAATCATTCATACTTATGCTTAAACTTAACTTTAATCATACTTAAGTTCCTTTAAATCAAAACCACAACAATTACCATTCCATTTCACTACCATTCCAAATCCCAAACTCTAAATCATAACAACAAGCTACAATATCAACCCACTAATCAAAATCATCTTATAATATATAGGAATCTAGGGTTTGGAGATGGTATACCTTCCTTGAAGTGGTGGGTGGAGCTAGGAAGCCTTAAGAAGCTTGGAGAAGTCTTAAGAATGCTTGGATCTTCAAGAAAACCAAGAAAAGTTCAAGTTAAAAAACTTGAAAACACTATTCATTGTCTTCTTCTTTGATTAAATGAAGAAGATTGAGAAATAATTAATGGCTTAAACTCATGATATAGTCCTAACTAAGCATGAAGATGATTAGGGAATTATCTTACCAATTTAGGAGGCTTGGATCTTGAGTTTTGAAATTCTATGCCTTTAAAAAAGCTAAAAGCCGAGAGCAAATGAAGAACTCATGCCTTGGTTGCTTTTGATTTTTGATGAGAATGATTTTTACTTGGCTTGGTTGACTTGTTTTGTATTTGATTTAGTCAATTACTTTCTTGCCCTTGAAATTGTGTGGTTACAAAGCTACCACACCTCCTTCCTTCCCATGTCATGCTTATGTCATCCTCATGATGTCATCCTCCCTTCCTTGTCCTCTTTCTATTGGTTGGATGACATCCTTCCCACTAATCCCTTTGATTAACTTCCTAATCATTTGCCTAATGACCACTGATCTGTTATACGGTTTGCTTAACTTTCGTTCTCGTTTATCGTTTGAAGGATCATACCCGGGATCTTATTACTTAGGTTCCCTTAACCTTTCTCAATACATTATATTCCTTTTTATGATCCTCTATTATAATCCTTTAATTTAAATCCTTTTTATCCTGTTACCTTATACTCAATTCTCTCCGTATCTTGTGGATTTCCGGGAAAAACCAAAGTGTTCGGAATTGGATTCTGACGATCTTTACATATACTTATATACTTCATAGAGTACTAATAATATCCCAGAATATCCATAACAGAACCCCTACATAGTGTGGCGTGAAAAGTTTTCTCATTCAGCTAAAACACTATTCACAAGGGTTACAAAAAGTTGAAAAATTTTGGGGTTATTACAGTCTCCCCTCCTTAAAAGGATTCCGTCCCGGAATCAAACAGAAAACAAATGGGGGTACTTTTCTAGCATTGTGCTCTCTAGTTCCCAAGTTGATTCTTCCACATTATGATTCTGCCATAGTACTCTGACTAGCTTGATCACTTTGTTCCGAAGCACCTGCTCCTTCTTATCCATAATCCTTACTGGCTTCTCCACGTAAGTTAGATCTGGCTGCATATCCACCTGCTCGTACTCCACTATGTGTCTGGCATCCCGATGATACCTCCTTAGCATTGACACGTGGAACACATTATGAACTTGTTGCAAATTAGGGGGTAGGGCTAGCTCGTAAGCTAACTTTCCAATCCGTCTTAATATCTCAAAAGGTCCAATGTATCTTGGGCTTAGTTTTCCTTTCTTTCCGAACCTCATTAATCCCTTCCAAGGGGATACTTTCAACAGTACTAAGTCCCCTACTTCATATTCCTTGTCCTTTCGGGCTAGGTCTGCATATTTCTTTTGTCTGTCTTGGGCTGCTACAAGTCGCCCTCTGATAAGATCCACTATATCTTTGGTCCTTTGGACCACTTCGGGTCCGAGCATCTTCCGCTCTCCTACTTCATCCCAGTATAAGGGAGATCGACACCTTCTTCCATACAGGGCCTCATAAGGCGGCATTACGATGCTAGCATGAAAGCTATTGTTATAAGAAAACTCGATCAACGGCAAGTGATCATCCCAACTTCCTTTAAGGTCTATTGCACAGACTCTCAACATATCCTCTAGTGTCTGGATGGTCCTTTCACTCTGTCCATCCGTTTGGGGATGGTACGCGGTACTCATATTTAACTTGGTCCCCGCACACTCCTGAAAGCTCCTCCAAAATCTGGAGTTGAACCTAGGGTCTCGGTCTGAGACAATGGATGCTGGGACTCCATGTCGTGTCACTATTTCCTTAAGGTAAATGTCCACCAGTCTATCGACTGTGTATCTCTCATTGATAGGAATGAAATGAGCTGACTTTGTCAGTCGGTCTATAATTACCCAAATGGCGTCGTGATTGGCTTTCGTCCTTGGCAAGCCTACAACAAAATCCATCGCTATCTGTTCCCATTTCCATTCGGGAATCTCCAGGGGTCGCAAAAGTCCACTGGGTCTCTGGTGCTCTGCCTTTACTCTTTGGCAAGTCAAACACTTGTTTACCCATTCTGCTACGTCCCTCTTCATGTTGGGCCACCAGTAATATTCCTTCAAATCCCTATACATCTTGGTACTTCCCGGGTGAATGGAATACCTTGAACTATGGCTTTCATCCAAAATCTCATCTTTAAGTTCTTGAACATTCGGAACCCAAATTCGGTAGGAGTACCTCATTATCCCCTTATCATCTTTTTCAGTATGGATCTCCTCTCCAGTCATTGACTCTCTGCCTTCATTCATTATTTTCTCCTGGCACAATCTGATCTTTTCCAATAACTCTGGCTGCATTGAGATCTCAAAAAGCTTTTCAGTTCCGGTTCCGGTTACCTTTACTTCTATTTCCATTCTCTCAAAATCCCTTATCAACTCTTCCGAAGTCGTTATCATTCTGAGTCTTTCCTTTCTACTAAGGGCATCAGCCACCACATTGGCTTTCCCTGGATGATAGAGAATCTCACAATCATAGTCCTTGATTAGTTCTAACCATCTCCTCTGGCGCATGTTGAGCTCTTTCTGCGTAAATATGTACTTGAGGCTCTTATGGTCTGTGAAAATCTCGCACTTCTCTCCATACAAGTAGTGCCTCCAAATTTTTAAAGCAAATACTATTGCCGCGAGCTTAAGGTCATGAGTAGGATATCTAACCTCGTATTCCTTCAATTGTCTCGACGCATACGCAATAACTCTACCGTGCTGCATAAGCACACATCCTAATCCTTTGTGCGACGCGTCACTATATATCACAAAATCTCCTTTTCCGTCCGGCAATGCCAATACCGGAGCCGTTATCAACCTTTTCTTTAATTCCTGAAAACTGTTCTCGCATTTCTCCGTCCATTCAAACTTCTCTGTCTTACGAGTAAGTCGTGTCAAAGGGGCTGCGATCTTCGCAAAGTCCTGTACAAATCTACGATAGTAGCCGGCCAATCCTATGAAACTCCTTACCTCCGTGGGTGTGGTTGGCCTTTCCCAATTTGAGACCGCCTCTATCTTGGAGGGGTCGACCAATACTCCTTCTTTATTGATCACATGTCCTAAAAACTGTACTTCATTCCGCCAGAATTCACACTTCGAGAATTTGGCATATAACTGCTCCTCTCTGAGTATTCCTAGAGCTATCCTCAAATGCTCTGCATGTTCAGCCTCAGTCCTTGAGTAGATCAAAATATCATCGATAAAAACTATCACACACTTGTCCAAGTACTTCTTAAATACTCTATTCATTAAATCCATGAAAGCCGCTAGGGCGTTGGTTAATCCAAAGGACATTACCAAGAACTCATAATGCCCATACCTGGTACGGAACGCTGTCTTGGAAATATCTTCGGGTTTAATCTTTAGTTGGTGATATCCAGTTCTCAGGTCAATCTTGGAAAAATAAACAGCATCCTTTAGCTGGTCGAACAGATCGTCTATTCTAGGCAATGGGTACCTGTTCTTTATGGTTAGCTTGTTCAACTCTCGATAGTCTATGCACAGCCTCATGCTCCCATCTTTCTTCTTAACAAATAAAACTGGTGCTCCCCACGGAGACACACTGGGTCTTATCATACCCTTATCCAAGAGTTCCTGCAATTGGATAACTAATTCCTTCATTTCTAACGGGGCTAACCGGT
Source organism: Apium graveolens (assembly GCF_009905375.1). Classification (NCBI taxonomy): domain Eukaryota; kingdom Viridiplantae; phylum Streptophyta; class Magnoliopsida; order Apiales; family Apiaceae; genus Apium; species Apium graveolens. The sequence goes on along the minus strand of NC_133648.1, from coordinate 305,034,913 downwards.
AAGGTGCTTTTGAAACTGGCGCCGTCCCTGGGGCCAACTCAATAGCAAATTCAATCACTCTATCGGGTGGTAATCCCGGAAGGTCTTGTGGGAATACATCTTCAAATTCGTTGACTACTGGAATATCTTGTAAGTTGGGCACCTCCTTCTGCGTGTCCACCACATAGGCTAGGTAAGCCTTACTCCCTTTTCGTAGCATCCTTTTGGCCTGGGCCATAGTCAAAAATTTCTGCGTCTGCCTCTTTCCTCTAAATATAACTTCTTTCTTCCCGGGGATATTTAACTTAACTTTCTTCCCTTTACAGTCTATCTGAGCATCGTTGCTAGATAGCCAGTCCATTCCCAAAATCACATCAAACTCCCCTAATTTAAAAGGAATCAGATCAACACTGAAAGATTGCTCCCCTATGCCTATCTCACAGGCGGGGTGAATCTGGTTAACAGGAATAATTTCATGATTGGCTATTTCTACTTGTAAGGGTTCTATCAAGGGTTCAACCTTAAGTCTTAACTTACGCGCAAGGTCCTTTGATATAAAAGATTTAGTTGCTCCCGAATCAAATAAAACATTTGCACTGACTGAATTTAGAGAAAGGGTACCTGCTATCACATCTGAATCTTTCATAGCATCCTGGACTGTCATGTTGAAAGTCCTCGCAGTAGGTGGCTTATTAGAAGCAGCCCTGCTTGCTCCCGAAGCTGCTGGTTTGTTCATTGGGCATTCCTTCTTCCAATGACCCGGGCGTCCACACCGATGACAATTGGTGGTTGGAACGACGGCAGGGATTGATGATGGGCACTTAGTTGAATAGTGGCCTTCCCGACCGCACTTAAAACAGGTTACTGGCCTTCCTTTACACTCCCCAGTGTGATTCCTTCCACATATGTTACAGGCTGGCAATGGGGGTCGAGACTGGTTGGAATAGGACATTCTTGACTTCTGGCCGCCCTGGCTCACACTCACACTCATTGGCCGCTTAAACCCAGTGTTCCTTCCTGGTAGGGACACTGCTCCTCGATTAAATCTAGTTGGGAAGCTCCTTCCTGCGGAACCTCCACCCATGCTCATACTTTTCCTCTTTATTCCTTTCTCCTCTCTTTCCTTCTGCATCTGTTCACTTCCAACTTCTACAATCGTTGCCTTTTGCACCAGAGTGGCATAGTCCGTAAGCTCAAGGATTGCCACCCTATTCTGAATCCACGGTTTCAGTCCCTGCTGAAACCTCCTAGCTTTCTTTTCCTTGGTGCTCACAAACTTCGGCACAAACCTTGATAACTCAGTAAATTTCGCCTCGTACTCTGCTACAGACAAGTTATTCTGCTTTAGCTCCAAGAACTTGAGCTCCATCTGGCTTTCCATAAACCTCAGGAAATACTTTCCCAGAAACAACTGACTAAATCTCTCCCAGGTTATAATAGCATCTGTCTCCATGTTTTTCTTGGCCTCCCACCAGTAGTTAGCTTCTCCTTTCAGAAGGTAGGTAGCAAATACAGTCTTCTGTGCCTCCTCGGTACTCAAAATCTCAAAAGATTTCTCCATTTCCTTTAACCATGCCCTTGCCTCAACTGGGTCGGCTGATCCGTGGAACTCAGGGGGCTTAAGGGACTTAAAAGCCCTGAAAGAGTTTGCCACAGCATTGTTACTTCCTTGAGGGGGTGGGTTGGGTTGACGTTCCAAATTCTGCCTTAGGAGTTGCATGAACTGGCTCATGGGATCCATGCCTGGGTTTGGTACTAGTTGCTCAACCTCGGTTTCTCCTTCTTCAGCCTCTATCTCAAATCCCTCAACATCATATGTTTCCTCTTCCTTTTCATACAGGGAGTCATCCTGTTCCACATAATCCTCATCTTCCTCTTCACTGTGTTCTTGGTTTCTATTGTCCTGATTATGGCTTCCCTGGTCCTCAGATCCAGGGTTCGCCCTAGTTCCAATCTTTCTTGGCGGCATGATTCTGATAATAATAAAAACAATTATTGGGAAAATTCGACGTTAGGTCATAATCATATACATCATTGTGCCTTGCACGGCTCTTATAATGGGGAGAACGTATATCGCAATTCTATTATTTTAAGAAAGTTCTAATACGAAGTGCAGTAATAATAATGATAAAACAGTGATCACGTCACTATGGAACTGAACCGAAAGGAAACAAATATATACATAATGCGAGAAATACATAGTTTGATCTGGTCAAAAGTACAACAGTGCTACAGTCATATATCCCAAAAGTGATACACAAGAGTCTATCTGTCTAGTCAGAAAAAGGGATGCTATATACAAGTCAACTATCCCGGAAAATTGGCTCTTACTAAGGCCTCGGCTAACTAGACAACTAGACTATTCCATCATCAATCCTGAATCACACACCGGAGCGGGTCAGCTCCCAAACCCTTTCCATCGCACGACGGAAGATATAGTCGGCCTGCCGCCTGGAGATCCTACCATGCCTGTCCCCCTGGAGAGATCTGAGTCTCGCTCGGGACGTGAGCTCTATCCCCGTAAGCTCCCTCCTCAAGGATCGGGGTATAGAAGCCCTGGTCTCATAAGCTCGGGTACGCCTACCCGCCCTCTCTGTATCCAACTCCCTCCTGGCCTCATCTAGTCGGCCCTCGGCAACAGCCACTCGGGTCCTCAATACATCCTGAACATATCCATGAGCTAACGAAGACTGCCTGTGGGCAGGGTCAAGAGGTGGTGAATCCGGAGCCGCTGAGGGTGCCTCCTCGGTCTGCCTAGGCTCGGAAGTATGGGTCTCTGAGCTGTCATCATCAGGAATCCAAGATAGTGGTGGAGGGGTAGGGGCTCTGACCACCGGAAGTGTGGGTAAAGGGATACCAGCATACACTACCATAGATCCAACACGCTCCTCAGCTACTGGGACCTCATCCGGGTCCTCCTCATCTGGAATAACAATAACCTCTGTCTCTGACTCCTCTGAGGGGTCCTCCTCATCTGAAACAGCAATGACCTCCGTCTCAGGCTCCTCTGAGGGGTCCTCCTCATCCTCCTCCTGATCCTCAACATCTAGCAATGCCTCATCATGCTCACGCTCGAACATCTCAGGGTCCTCTATCTCAGGCGCCTACACATTAAACGAGCTAAGTTACTATCATGATACTTATAAGGGTTCCCGTAAGGGTTTTAACTGTCAGCACTACTTTAAGTAGTCCGACCATGAACTTGGCAAGAGTTCTTATTATCTTTGTGAGTTTGTTATTATATCGACGCATCATCTCTGAGGTTTATAACGCTTAGCTCTGATACCATTTCTGTAACACCCCCAGATCCGGGGTCGGGGATCCGGGTTGTCACGGTCTTTCTTTCCACAATATCACTTCACTTAATTAATAATAAATAACCTCATGCTGTGACCCCACACTAACACACACCACAACCCGTTATAGTCTCAGAGATGAAATTGAAATAAGTACAAGTCTTTGAATCCACAATTTAGAATTATTACAACCCAAAATGATTACTTGATAATTTACAGTTAATTGCCATTATCTGCCACAAGTTATAATTATACATAATTTGATTCTCAAAAGTAGAATACTTGAACTACAATGGGTCTACCTCTGCAGCTATAGCAGCTACAACATCATCGGGAAGACGCGGGGCGCTTCCCACGCGCTTGCGCTGGGTCTGCTGGAGTCTGGCCATCTCTCCTAACTGTTGTTGTGTGATGAAGAAATAAAGCAAGAGTTAGCCTTACAGCTCGCAAGATAATACATAGAGATAACAATAATATAAGTATCTAAATGGATACTCACTAGAATCTTTATCGTATGCAAGATAATTACTTACTAGATATAAATAAAAACAAGGAATGAAGTTACCAATACTTCACCACACTTATATCATTTATAAAGCTACTTGAACTACCACCGTTCAAAGTATTATAAGTTTAAAAAAAACATCCCATAGATGAGACCACAAGTTAAGACTTGAATAGATTCAATCTTTGAAATATTATTGAATGAAAAAGTTATGAGATACTTTATTTAGTCCCGATATATATATCCACATATATATATCTCTAAAACATTTCCTGGAACCTCTGTTATGTAAAGTATGAACAGAGTTGCAATATCCAATGAATTTGGAAGGAAAAGAAAACCTTTGGCATAAACCAGATATCTTGCTGATCAGGCAAAGATACCCATTAGTAACCTTTTCTACTAGTAGATGGACATTTGATGGACTCCCACTGAGCCACTTACACTATCATGGACGCCCACTGAGCCCATGTTGCTTATGCCGACTCAATAGAGGGACTTACTTCCCGAACGTTGGGTAAGTAATCAATTCATTTACCAAAACTGCAACCTTGTTGCGAATATAAAATACACCACAGAGCCGGATCCCTCAGGTTTTAAGCGAGTATTTAAATCCCCTTAAAAAGGAAGATCTTAAATATAAAATTGAGTTTTGGGATCCGCTCTAACTTTTAAAAATCATTTTGAAGACTCGAAAACACTTTATAGAGTGTTTGGAGTAAAGCTGATTTAATGAAGTAAATCAGTCCCCAGAATATTTAGAAAATGACTGAATATTATTATTTAAATAATATTCCCATAAAGAATAATCTTTATAAAAATAATTGAAGTAGAAGTATTAAAATTAATACTTGAAACGAGTATTAAATAACCAAAGATATACTTATATGAAAGTATTATCTTTATTTGAATAATCGAAAATAAGTTTGATTATTAACACTTTATTCTTTAATAAAATAAAGAATATATTTCAGCAATTAATCGGAGTCATAGATCCTCAAATGAATATTCAATAATATTCACTAATAATATAAAAGAGTCATAAGCCCTCGAATGAATATTCAAATAATATTCAATAAATAATATAAAAGAGTCATAAGCCCTCGAATGAATATTCAAATAATATTCAATAAATAATATAAAAGAGTCATAAGCCCTCGAATGAATATTCAAATAATATTCAATAAATAATAAAGTTTAAAGTTATCGAATAAACCTTATTCGATTAATAGTTTGGAAAACTATAACCATATATATATAAATATATATATATATATCCATATCCATATATATACAAAATCTACTCGGGATCCTCGACTCCCGGTTTTAGAAAATATTTTCACCTTTGGGTCCCTATACTAAGGGTATATGCAAGATACCGCTATCCTCTAGCATAGGTATTATCAACTGAACCAACAGATATATATTTCAAGAATATGAAACAGGCATGCATATACCATATCACATGCTACAATATATCGCAAGAATTTGCTAAATAACCAACATGCATCTATCGCAAGATAATGCATATACAAGTGTATTCATCACAACAACAGTATAACGGATAGAATACTTGCCTGAGCGACTTGGGGGTGAGAAAGGCTCGGGACGAGTCTGATAACCTATAAACAACAAGTAAGTTGGAATTAAACCAAAGTCACTTGTAAATCTATACTTTAACTAACTTAGATTCTAACGCTTGTTTTGCGCTCACCGATTCGCTTAAGTCACTCGGGTACCCTCGGCTCCACCATTTTTAATAATTTAACCTTTACGAGTTTTAAAGCGATTCCTTCGCGAATGTCTTACCAACTGCCTAACACACTTACCATAAATGTTTCATACATTAATTACCCTTTTTGGTCTTTAACCTACATTTCAAAGTAAGGCGAGGGAAAAAGTTTCGTTCGCGAAACGCCGTTACTTGAAACGGTCGTTTCTCCTAAACCGTGCATCGGAATCGAACGAACTACATATCAAAACGAAGCTCGTAACATGAGCTATCTAATCATGGCAGTGGTCATAATCTAGAAGGGGGTTCTCGGGTCCTAATGCTATGCACAAAAACAGTCCAAAGAAAATCGGACGTTACGACGGCTATGTTTACGCGATTTCCAAATTTTTAAACCATACAAAACCAACCACAAACCAACCTCAATCCAACATACAACCAACATCCATCCTTATCACATCATAACAACCCCAACCAATTCAATTTAATCATTCATACTTATGCTTAAACTTAACTTTAATCATACTTAAGTTCCTTTAAATCAAAACCACAACAATTACCATTCCATTTCACTACCATTCCAAATCCCAAACTCTAAATCATAACAACAAGCTACAATATCAACCCACTAATCAAAATCATCTTATAATATATAGGAATCTAGGGTTTGGAGATGGTATACCTTCCTTAAAGTGGTGGGTGGAGCTAGGAAGCCTTAAGAAGCTTGGAGAAGTCTTAAGAATGCTTGGATCTTCAAGAAAACCAAGAAAAGTTCAAGTTAAAAAACTTGAAAACACTATTCATTGTCTTCTTCTTTAATTAAATGAAGAAGATTGAGAAAGAATTAATGGCTTAAACTCATGATATAGTCCTAACTAAGCATGAAGATGATTAGGGAATTATCTTACCAATTTAGGAGGCTTGGATCTTGAGTTTTGAAATTCTATGCCTTTAAAAAAGCTAAAAGCCGAGAGCAAATGAAGAACTCATGCCTTGGTTGCTTTTGATTTTTGATGAGAATGATTTTTACTTGGCTTGGTTGACTTGTTTTGTATTTGATTTAGTCAATTACTTTCTTGCCCTTGAAATTGTGTGGTTACAAAGCTACCACACCTCCTTCCTTCCCATGTCATGCTTATGTCATCCTCATGATGTCATCCTCCCTTCCTTGTCCTCTTTCTATTGGTTGGATGACATCCTTCCCACTAATCCCTTTGATTAACTTCCTAATCGTTTGCCTAATGACCGCTGATCTGTTATACGGTTCGCTTAACTTTCGTTCTCGTTTATCGTTTGAAGGATCATACCCGGGATCTTATTACTTAGGTTCCCTTAACCTTTCTCAATACATTATATTCCTTTTTATGATCCTCTATTATAATCCTTTAATTTAAATCCTTTTTATCATGTTACCTTATACTCAATTCTCTCCGTATCTTGTGGATTTCCGGGAAAAACCAAAGTGTTCGGAATTGGATTCTGACGATCTTTACATACACTTATATACTTCATAGAGTACTAATAATATCCCAGAATATCCATAACAGAACCCCTACATAGTGTGGCGTGAAAAGTTTTCTCATTCAGCTAAAACACTATTCAAAAGGGTTACAAAAAGTTGAAAAATTTTGGGGTTATTACAGCGTCACATCATAACACTGTTTGTCTCAATCAGAAAATAAGACTTGAGGGAAAAATGATTCTAAAAGGAATACAACAATTTTCTTATCGCCTCGTAGAGCTGATTATGAATGAAGTTCATACTTTATTCAAGATTCATAAGAATGAATGGTATTATAGAAAAGAATGATAGCATTGGTCGTCATCCACATTTCATTTATTTACAACTTCAACGCTGATTCGATTAATATATCCCAATCCGAGTCATATTTTAACTTTAGAAAATTCTCTGAAATGCTTTCTTAAATCGATCATCATGTACTGGGCCTTGTATCTTTAGCGTTGTGCTTCCATTTTTATAATTCGACTTTATTTGCAGTCTTATGAGATTTACAATCATAACTTTAAATTTCGCTTATGATGCTGATCGTTCAACATATCGACTCCTTTGCTAATAACAGTCTTCCTTTAGAAAGTCTGGAGTTTTTCTCAATCTTTTTCGTTCGTAATCGGCTTCTTGTAAATAGACATATGCTTTGAACTTTAATCGTCTCCAAAATTGAATGAACAGTTTCTCCGTACATTGGTTCTATCGTTAAACTTATCAAACAAGATTTACAATCTTCTGTTAAGAACAATCAAATCTTTTGCATAATAGGGGTCCATTTAGCCTTTTAAATGAACCATACTGTAACATCCCAAATCTGGGGTCAAGATTTGGTGTCACTAAACAATTTTTTTACATAATTTGAAATAATATACAAATGACCCCTTAAATCCGGATGGTTTACAGGTTATGGTATGAAATAAGAATCTAACCTTCTACAATTTACAACAACGAAAATACAAGTTTAAATACCTTTGCACTAATTTCCTTGTCTAATTTTTCTAACATCTTCATCCTCTTGCAGCGGAGATCTTTCTAACTTCTGCTGTCTATTCAAGGCTATTAACTTTTATCCTCATTAGTTTCTGAAAGAAATAAGAATTTACAAAGCAAGAGTGAACCAAAAATGCCCAACAAGTATATAAATGATTTCCAAGTATCAATATCAAAAGAACTTTTTTTTCCGAACAAAATCTTGAAATAATTATAGACAATTCTATTTATTTGAGGTAATTGAGCGAATAAACGTTGGATGTTACCAGTCCTGAGTTATAAAACAGAAGTGACGAGCAAATCCCAGATTCATTTCCTGAATCAGGGTTCTGTCTGGTTTTGTTAACATAAAACTCTTCGAGGGAGAATGCCGTTAATGGCGATCAAATATAAATTGGACTGGACACTAGAACCAACATATGCACTATACCCTGCTGATCAGTCAGGATACAGTGCAGATCTATACCCAACTGTAGAAACCCACCGATATATAGGATACCCAGACACTATGGCCTAAGGGTCCGGTCCATCCCCGACCCATAGGATCCAGCTCATCACTGGCCCTCACAATAACTATCCAACCTGTAGAGTATTTTGATGTCAAATCATTTTGATTTCAAAACATCCCAACTCAGGGTTCGCAAATAACCCGAAAGAATAGGTATTTGCTCAAGAGGTCAATCGATAATATAGGAACAATAATGAAAAGAGATTGCATAATTAAGAGTAATTGCAGTGATATATAAAACAGTTAACTATTCTGAACTTAGAATAGGAATGAAGTAATTGCAGTATGTTATGAGAAAGTTCAGGAATACTTGCCTTGATAAGCTTTAATCACTACTACTGGTTAACCTTGGTTCGACTTGAACGTTTGGCTTTATCGTTAAACCACTAGTCTATTCTGAATACGATCCCAACGCTCAGGTCACTAGATCATTCTTAATCCGATGTCAATCCTTGGATCTTCCGTCTAGGACCTACAGGGTTAAAATACCCTAATTCAGATAATCGCTTAAGCTTAACATAATATTACTATCACTTCTACCCATACGATTTCATAACCCGACTTGTATTTATATGTATTATTGAAATACACATAGCAATTATGGTTCACATCTCCCACATTCGGTTCAATATTTGTTTTCGGAAAGTACGTATACTCATTGGTTTGAAAATAACAAGGTAATTAATTATAAAATATTTTGTTACAACATATAACCAGGTTCGTATAATATAATCATATATCTTCGTTTGATGTCTCCGATAGTTATAGGTTACGTTCCCATATTTTCGGAATTAATTTCTCAAAAATCGGGCAGCGTCTCCTTTGTTTATCGGTCTACCCGTCAAAATAATTCGACGTCAGTCACAATCAACAACAACAACCACAACCAACTATTCCAAATTCGCAAATCCCAACCACCAATACAATTTCCGTTATTAATTAATATTATCCATAATTTTCGTTCCGGAATTAATTTTACAAACTAATTCTATTTATTTATAATTTAGGACTCAGATTAAAATCATCATCGTCCACCGTCGGCTCGCTGAGGCTCATCGCCGACGGCTGTAAAATTCGCGGGTTTCCGTTTATCGGACATCCTACGTGAATTTCCTCGGTTAATACCATTCATTTCCGCACGAATAAACATTTATATCATGTATATATATATATATATTATTTTTCAATAATTCCTGCATAAATAAAATAATAATAAAAATTCAGTCAAAACAACCGAACAGAGCACAGAGTCACAGAAACATATTCACAAACGCGCGCCACACGCCAATCGGACAAGGAAAGGAAAACAAGCACAACCAGGAGCTTAACCACGGCAACACACAGGAACCACACACAGATAAAACGCACACACACGCTCACACACACACACACATTTATACACATGCACGCTTATACATATAATCGAAGGGAAGCCACCAGGCCTCACTGGAATCGGGCGGCGGCTTGACCAGAAAAGAAACACGGCGGCAGAGAACTCAGGGAAGACATGGAGGAGAAGAAGGGAAGAGAAATATAGGAGAGAAAATCAGGTAAAAGAAAATAGAACAGGTAGAGATCGAGAGAGAAACGGAGTGAGAGATCGATGAGGGAGAGGAGAGACGCGACGGGGGGATTAGGGAGAGAGAGAGAGAGAGAGAGAGAGAGTTGGTTTTTGAGAGAGAGAAAGGCAAGAGATAAGGTTAAATGTATTTATCAAGTTTCGTTTCGTTATTAATCGACTTTGACACCGCGAATTTGATAATTTTAACGAATAACTTACGAGTAGAAGTAACCCGATAATTCAGGAAAATAGTTTTAAAAATCCCAAAATAGTTAAAGATAATAATATAAAATTCTTGAAATTTTTAAATCATTTTTGGTACGCAACTATTACCCGCATTTAACGATTCAACGAACGGTCGTGCGGGTGAATTTGATCCCCAAAATTTTCCAAAATAAATTTTAAAATTCTCGGAATATTCCAAACTTCATAAAATATGAATTTCGTAAATTTTGAAAAATTATGGAATTAAATACTGATTTTACCATTAAATGCACTCAGAAAATTATTTAGAGATAAATAATAAATAAAATATTGATTTCTAAATTTTGTAAATTCCTAAAAATAATAAATGAAATTATAAAACAACAAAAATAATTTTAGAAATAATTTTAGCATTCATGAGAATAAATATTCAATAAAATCATTTTAAAAATAAAATAAAGCCATACAGCTCAATAATTAATTATACAAGTAATATTCGTATCTAACAATCATAAACAATTAATAATAAATCAACGCACAACTGATAGAACCATCAAGTATCTTATTTATTTAATAATTCCATAATTACACTTATATATTGGATCCGAAAATAGATTACTTAGCCGCTAAGTAACTATAAAGACGATACGATTTTAATACCAAATTTGGATAATTATTAAAACAGAGTCTCTTATAAAACACTTTATACAAAAATAAGGTGATAAAACCTCGCCTTTCGAGAATACGGGTTTTATCGATCTATAAAATGATTAGCGTATCGAAAATTTCACGCCGGGGCTCGTACGGGTCAAACCGTATCCCGGATGGAAAAAGTCAAAACACGGAACGTGTTCAGAATTATCATATTATGTTAGGAAGGAGTTTTTGGAAAAGTTTGGGGCTGTAAAAAGACAAAAATAATTGAAGTGGGACGATTTCTGATCCAAAAAAAGTAATTTTATAATTATTTAAAAATAATCATTATTAATTCTATAAATCTTTATAAAATCATATAATGATCCAAAAATTGCCAGAAAATACCAAAATTATCTATATTTAATTCTGGATAACGAAGAATGAGAATATCCTAATTATATCAGATATCAACACCCATATATTAATATCAATCATCAAATAATTCCTCAAAATTCACATAATAATCACGTAATAATTATTTATTGATAAAAATTATTACACAATATTTCCCGGACGTTATACATACTAACTTCTAGAAAAAGTATTTTTCTGGATAATCTGAATCGTATAATAAAAAAGAAACTCAAGTAGTAATTTGACAACCAAGTTTTTAAAACTTGTTTTGTTCAAAGGACTTTTAGAAAAAAATTGTTAGGAAAATCGCTTTTGAAAACTGTTTATAATTTTAAAAATCATACACCTGGTCGTCATTACTATATGAGTTGGTTGTCATCCTTCTCAACCACTACTAAGTATCAAGTTAAGGAAGTATTCAGATAAGAGCTCATTCATTTCCATATCTCCTACCCATTATTAGGCCCATTTTACTTTCTTTGGTCGACAAAATTCCAGTTACCGTTGCATATTATATTATTCATAACTTCACTTCTAGTATTCCATACTGGTAACACTCCCATCATCATGTCTTACGATTTCTAAGTATAACAGGTCTATCCAGTAATCATCAAATCTATTTAATAAATCAAGGCCGACTAATACCGCATCACATTACTACTATACGCATCATGCTTGGTCATAACACCATTACCTAATTCCAAGAAAACTCTCGATCTTCCAATCTTCTCAAACTTTTTTTTTGAAATCAATCTCGCTCACTTCACAAAATAATCATGGGTGGCATATTCACCAGTAGCTCCATATAACCTGATAGCAGCTATTCTCCGGAACACACGAATCTTTTCTCTGGGTTTCTTCTCACCCTTCTTAATATCTCGTGTACTCACCATATGTTGTAGCTCTCGAATCTATTCTCATAGGTGCTATTACTTTATCAGACGGGTTTTAAACTGATGGTATAGAATAAGGCATAGGGTAGACAGAAAAGATGTGCACACAGCTGAACATCTGGTAGAACCAGAATCAGTATGTGGGGGATTCTCGAATAGGTAGCCTCGCATCAGGGAATGAGATAATAGCTTGAAAAGGTGCAACCGTCACCACAAGAGGTGATATGGCTAACACCTGTGGAAGAGCATGGTGTGAATCAGATGATGGTCCTCCGAATGAATGCTCGGAATGGTCAGACGATACCAAAATAAAAGAATTTGTCATCGCTGCTCTACTTGAGACTATCCTAGACCTCATCACCTCTTTGATGGAGCAGGTTAGCAATGTCATCCGTGCCCGCATTCCTTAACCCAGTGTAGTGTGCAGAGTCAAAGTGATCAGACTAGGGTTTTCATTTAGCAGCACTTTTGGAGGATTAACCTAGTTATGAATGATTAGTCTTGATAATTAGATGATTATCTGCAGTAGTACTTTTAGGATAGATCAGATCATATGATGTAATTCTCTTTCATGTATTTAGTTGTTGTACTCTCGAACCAATAATTATGTATATATTTGTTCCTTTCGGTTCAGATCAGTTCTTTTGTGATAAGATCGCTAGTTTATTCGTAACACTATTTGCACTGTTAACACTTAATAGTGTCATGAAATATAAAAGAACTGGGGAATTCATATTTTCCGAGCATGAAATGACTGTACAAGGGAAAGGCTTAAGCCAATTTGGCAAAACCCCATATAAAAAAAATTCAAAAAAAATTCCAAAACATTATGCCACCACGAGAAATAAGATTAAGGACAAACCATAAGTTTGATAATCAGGAAGGTCACAATCAAGATAGAAGGAACCCGTAACATAATATAGTGGGAAATGAGGATTATAACGTGCAGGATGACCCCGCGTATGGGGAGAAGGATGAAATATTTCATACTAAGGAAATAGAAGTCAAGCAATAAAGGGAGAACCTTGACGGTACTCCTATGAGGCAATTTATGGACCTGCCTAAATAAAACTTAGACTATCATCCCCAACCCCCACCCTGAGGAAACAATTCTATGGAAAATACTTTCAGGACCTTTAAGTCGCTTAAGCTTTTAGAGTTCCAAAGAACAGCTGGCCCAAACAAGGCAAGAGCCTGGCTAAAGGGATAGAAAAATTATATAAGGTTCTAAATGATTGATGAGGAGCAAAAGACTGTTTTGACACTTACCTTCCGAAGGCAGAGGCCAACCACTGGTGGGAGGCCAAGAAAGAAATAGAGACAGTAAGGAAGTTTTAAAGACAGACCAAAGGCGGACGATTATGATGAATTATGAATCTAAGTTTGTGAAAGTTGTCGAGGTTCGTTGTGAGGGACACAAATTCAAAATGACGGGATGTTTAAAATCAATGATTATGCTATGTTGGTTCATGAAATGATTATAATAGAAATTAAAACAAAAAGGACTGAAAGGGAAATGAATATAAAGGGAATAGAGTTTGAGGAACGATAAGGGAGTTAGGTATGTGGAAGTCCTAAGAAACCCTAGCAATAAAGATAGATAAGTACGTAATCATCAGGGGAATGGTGATTGACCATGAGATAAATTTGAGATTGAAGGCATAAGCGACATATATATTTAATCCCCTTTAAGTTGGGAGAATTCGATGAGACTTCGAGATATATCGATGGTTTAATAATGAGACGCGAAAGGACTGAGGAGACAAGAAAGCATGAATTTATATTATCGAATGAAGGAAGTTGACCTTCAAGGATATGAAGTTTATTTAACACATGTGACTTGATACCTATAGGGGAGACGCCAGGTATATAAGATATAGCAATTTGAGATGACTGTTGAGATAAATAACAGAAGTAAATGAGGATTGAGTAATAAGAAATTCACGTTGAACATGACCAATATCTTCCAGAACATTCTTGCTACCATTACCAAATCAGGAAAGAAAAGCGGATAACCATTATTATCTTTTTGGGGCCATATGGATTGACCTCAGTTAAAAAAAAGATGTTACCATGAAACTAGGTATAGCCTATCAAGGTGGGAATGATTGAATAAGATACCCTTATCAGGGATAGATGATTTGATTTATCCATAGAAGAATGTAAGTACCATTTAAAAATGGAATTGAGGATAAATCATTGATAACTTGAGATGAACCCTGAGGGGATGCATAAGGGTAGCATTTCACCCTTAAAAGGGATATTATGAGTTTTGAAAGTATGAATTAGAGGGATTACGGTAGCAACAACCTTTAAAGATCAGTGGAGAAAGTTTTCAAAACTATATAGACATAATGGTTATAGTAATAGTAAATCATTTCTTGGCATGCCCTGTACCTAGGAAATACAGGAGGAATTATTAAGGGATAACCTTGGAGATTTTAGAAGAAGAAAGGTAAATTTAAGTTTTCAAAATAGAAATTTTGGGTAAAGGCAATTTGACATAATAATAATAATGATGCCAGGTGATGAACGTGTTAACCCATGAGAAAGTATAGATCGAACCAATGAAGGTCAAAATTATTTAAAGCAAGAAGGACCCAAGATAAGAGACGTCCTAAGTCTGTTGTGATAATGTTCACATATAAAAGATTAAGGCAATAACTTATGGAAAAACGGTGATATTTTTTTCTCTCACCAGAGCTTAAGGAAAACATCTTCACATGAGCAGTAATTAAAAATAAGGTAGAAGAGCTAGTTGAAAGTGGTTCACAAGATATTGATTGTAAGGAACTATTATTAGAAGGATAGGCCAATGAGGTGGCTGACACTTTGAGTATAAGAGAGTAATTATAAATGCTCGTGCCAAAGGAATATAATAATGATTGGGTGAAACCATGAAAGTTATATTATGGTATGGAAGTTTTACATTCCTTCTGATGATTGTGTGATGCTCAATCGTATTAGTAGTTTGGTAAAGATTTAATTCATGTTATCACTGTAAGCGGGCTACCTATCTTGAGATAAGCCAAGACCATGTTCCAAAAAGGACTAATTGAACCTTTGAGCTTCAGGTCTCCTATTCAAGATATATGATTAATAATTGTATTAACCTGCTATCGTTGCTTAGATTGAAGCTATTATGCAATTTTATCTGCTACATGTCATATCGACATCAAGTTCGGAACATGTTTTACATGGATCACGAATGGTGATTATGTTGCCTCCTTGGAAGATTTGGATACGATAGCTATGGATTCCATATGATTAGTTATTTAGATCTCGAGGAAAGCAAATGATTGCAATAGATCAGCGATAGACTATAGTAATGCAATAATTATTCTGTGAATAATGAGATGATAAAAACTGCGAGAGATGCATTGTAATGGATGTTAGGATATGATTACCAATAATCGAGTTATGAAGATATATAAGTTATCGTTGATAGACTAACTAAGTAGATTATTTACCTATTGAATATTTCTTCCTTCTTATCAACAAAGAGTAATATTACTATACGAAGGAGGTTGTGATGCAATGTAGGATTCTAGTAACGATGATGTCGAGTATGAAATCCCAGATTCAATTTTAGATATAGATGGATTTTCAAATGTAATTGTTAATAAGATCAAAAAAGAGCATGGGTCCATAGAGTAATCGACGAAGTAGCAAAAAAATATTCAGATACGTGAAAATATGATGTAGTAATACTTGATATTGATATGTATATATATTTAGTTTTCCTTTGATAAACCTCTATATTTCAGAAGTAAATTCCAAGCCAGATATTTTGTGACCATATATCTTTTTATAATTCTCTTAAACTTTTTCTTTTCATCTTCTTACAAACTGAGAAGAACAAGCCTTCCAGAAAGGGAGGTATTGCCGAATGACTATCTATATGGTGATAGAAGCCTAGTAGGATACCACATGTTGTTTATTTGCTTGTCAAGTACTAAAGATTGGCCCTCTTCTGTACTAACTATGCAATATAACAAGTTTTCATTAATCATAGTGGTCTCTCAATAAATTTTTTTACTTCTATATGTTTGATCTAGCTTTCAATGATAGAAGCGTCTAAAAAATGAGTAGTATAAGTGCGTTTGTCTCCGAAATCAAAATGCGTTCGTGATACTAAGGTCGACGCAATTCTTAAAAGGTTATAAAACACTAATGAGTAAAAGTATATCCAGCATAGTATTATGTACAGAAAATAGCAACGATTACGAACTGGAATAGAGCGGGTATTGAGAAGCAAAGGCTATAGCTAGAAGATATGTTGAGGGTCTACGTGATAGACTTTAAAGAAAGTTGGAATGATCATTTATCATTGATCAAGCTTTCTTACAATGATCGATTTATGTCAGTATTGGAATACCACCTTATGAGGCCCTTTAGGGAAGAAGATGTCGATCTCCCTTATATTGGGATGAAGTTGGAGAGCGCAAGATGCTCGGGCCCGAAGTTGTCCAACGAACCAAGGATATAGTGGATCTAATCAAAGGATGGTTGGTAGCAGCCCAAGATCGATAGAAGAAATACGCCGATTTGGCCTGGAAGGACAAGGAGTATGAAGTAGGGGACCTAGTATTGTTAAAGATGTCCCTTTGGAAAGGACTAATGAGGTTTGGTAAGAAAGGAAAGTTAAGCCCGAGATATATCGGACCATTTGAGTTTTTGAGACGTATTGGGAAGTTAGATTATGATATAGCCCCACCCCCAAACCTGCAACAAGTTCAAAACGTGTTCCATGTGTAAATGTTAAGAAAATATAATCTGGATGCCAAACATATAGTGGAATACGAGCATGTAGACATGCAACCTGACTTAACCTATATGGAGCAACCAGTGATGATTATAGATCAAAAGGGACGCGTGCTCTGGAACAAGGATATCAAGCTAGTCAGAGTTTTGTGGTAGAACCATACCGTGGAGGAACCAACTTGAGAGTTAGAAGGCACAATGCTAGAAAAGTATCCCCAATTATTTTCTACTTGATTCCGGGATGGAATCCTTTTAAGAAGGGGAGACTATAATAACCCTAGTTTTTGGAGTTTTTGAAACCCTAGTGAATAGTACTTTTGTTTCAAAACCCTGATAAATAGTGAATTGTGTTGATTGTGAAATACTATCAGACGAACATATATAGGGGATCTTTTATGAAAATTCTGAGTACATAATAGTATTTTGTAATGAATTTGAGTGTATGTAAAGGTTGTCAAATTTTGAAAACGAACACTTTGATTTATCCTGAAAATCTACCAGAAACTGAAGGAATTACGCATAAGATGTTAAGATTAAGGGAATTAAATCTAAGGATCATAAAAGAGAATGAGTAGAGAGATGAAAGATATTGAGAAGGTTTTTAAGGAAGCCCTAGTGATAAGATAACGGATATGTTCCCTCAAATGATCAATGAGAATGTAAGTTAAGCGATCCGTAAAATAAATAAATGACCAAGAAACAAGCTTGTCAAGTGGCAAGGGAGATTAACCAAGTGGATTAGAACAAAATGACATCATCACACCATAGGAAGTGGACATGTGGCAAGGAGGTGATGTAAGCAAGTGACCTTAGCATTTGATTAAGTAAAATCAAGATATTAAGCAAGTTAACCACTTGATTAATTTGAAAACAAGCATTTCTCCCATATTTTCCAAGGCAAGACATGCAAAAAACTCATCTTCCTCCCCCTATTCGAAGCTCTCGGCTTCTTTTAGTAAAGAAAGTATGGAAATGTAAAGTCCAATCTCCACTCCATCATAAATCATAAGGTAATTCCCATGGCTTCTTGGTGATTAAACATAGTTATCCTAGAGGTTTAAGCTTCAAAATCCTTTCCTAGCATGCCTAAATAAATCATAAAAGATGATGATGATGATGATGATGATGATGATGATGATGATGATGATGATGGTGAATTGTAATGAATAGTAACTTACTTTGGTTTTTTTAATTTTTATGAAAGATTAAGGTGTATAAGCAAGGATCAAGGTTCTCTTAGGAATTTCAAGGCTCTTGTATTGTATTAAGAAGCTCCAAGGAAGGTATAAAGACTCAAAACTCTTAGTATTAAGTTGGGTTTGATTGAATTTTAAGGATGTTTTGATGATTGTTAATGGATGAGAGGATTAAGCATGATTAGTTATGTATGTTAAGTTATTGTTGTTGATTATTGATCCATGATTATACTTATTGTTAAAGTTATGATCCATGGATGTTTTGACTTAGAAATTGGTGAATTAGGGTTTTGTTTGATGTTGGTTGATGTTGGATTGTTGTTGAATTTATTGGTTGAATGGTTCGTAAGATTGAAAAGCGTTAGTTATATCCATCATAATGCCTAATTTTACACTACCACTGTTTGTTTGTAAAATTGGAGTCCAAGAACCCACTATAAAACCTTACCACTTCCATGATAAGATAGATTATATTTTAATATTTGTTTTGGTATTAGATCAATCGGATATACAGGTTAGGAGAAATAATCATTTTAAATAACGGCGCTTCGCGAAACCACCTCGACATTACGAAGTAACTTTGAAACTGTTTAAGACCCCTAAAAGGCTTGTTAGATCACGAAACTTTTATTTAAAGTGTCTAAGGAAGTTAGTAAGGCCATCACGAAGGTTTTGCGTTAAAAAGTTTAAGTGTCAATTTTATAAAAAAATTAAAGTCGAGGGTGCGCAAGCGAGAAATGTTAATTAACAGCTTGAAAACGAGTGTAAGTGTTTATGAGAGTAAAGCTTAGTTTTATAAGTGACCGAAGAATAATCCCGAGTCATGTTATTGTCTATAGGGTATCAGACCGATCCTAGAACCACTACCATCCCCGGACATTAAGGCAAGTTTTCAAACCCTACGACTATTTTTGTGATAAATGCAAGTAAATGCATGAATGTTTGAAATATAGTTTTGTGATATAAATGCATGTATGATTTTGAACCGAATCTTATGGCTTATCTATGCATGCATGTTTTAAAATTTTGATATTTCAATAGAGAAATACAATAGTTTAAAGTAGAGCTTACGAGCGACATAATACCTATGCTAGTGATAAGTGATATTTTGCTAATACCCTCGGTATATGATACACGAATTGGAACATTATACTTTAAACCGAGAGAAGATATTCCCGAGTATGTTGCATACGATTTTTCAATAACTAGTAATCGAATAAAGTTATTCGATGGTTTTAAACCATAAAGTGATGTTAGTGTGTGTGCCCTAGAGATAAAACTATTATATTTATGTTATGAGACATTTGGATTATTAATTATGATTGTACGGATTATTATCTTAAAAAAAATATATCTTTATGATATAATTTATGATTCTACGGATAAAGATATCTTTCTAATTCTACGGATTAAACCATAAATCTCTTGATTTACATACCATACCCATGAAGGTTCGATACCCGTGAAGGGTCGACACCCACTAAGGGCCGATAACCGAGAAGGGCCAAAAGTATCCCAAGTCGTGAAAAGACCATTATAACTTTCACTAAAATTTTCAATCGGCCAGATTGTCAAAATGAGCCATAAGTCGATGAGAATCCTCGTCGATTAAGGGCAGAATCCTGGTCGAATTTTCAATTCACTAGAGTGTCAAAATTACCCATAAGTGGATGAAAATCCTCGTCGATTAGGGTTGAATCCTAGTCGAATTTTGAATTAACCAGAGTGTCAAATTGACCCAAAAGTCAACGAGAATCTTGGTCGCTAAAACTCGAGCAGTATTCCTGGAAGTTGGGGGGAACTATATGGATAGAAAATATATCCTAAACACACATTAAATGTCACATTAATTACACTCGGGCTTCTTGTCCGAAGTCCAGTACAGACATGTCTAGTCCGAGCTCGTAGCAGACTCAAGATGACCCATGTAGACAAGGCTCACCAGTAGAGGTCGTCAAGGTCCACGTGTTAGTGTGTGAACCCTAGAGACAACACTATTATATTTATGTTATGTGACATTTGAATTATTACTTATAATTCTATGGATTATTCTTTAGTAATTTATTATATCTTTATTTTTTATGATAAAATGTTAGATTAATAAATGTCCTTGGAATTTGATATGTAAATCTATATCTCTAAGTACGTGACTTAGAAATGAGATTGTGAGAATAATATTTATATTCCTCAAGGTCCCTAGTCAAGTATTATTGTTAAGGGACAATAATAAATACATTGAGACTAGTGTGTTTGTTGACTGTTGATCACATATCATTGATCATAGGTATGGTGATACTAAAGTTAAAACACAGGCATATGTATTAGATACATGGTGCTGGATTGACCCGTTGTGAGATACTACATGTTTATAGTGTTATAAGTTAATCTCATAGTGATGATGATGTATTGGTCCTTAGACCTGAAGTCATTATATTTCTATACGAGAATTAATACACTTTGATACTATTGAAAGTTATCCTTGACCGGGTAATAATAAAAGTAGACATTGGGTATATTATGAATCGTATTAGAAATATGAAAGATCTAGATAGGATTTAACCCTCCTATATTAAGAAGTGATATTTTTGGCCTCTTGATTGAGTAAGACTATAAAATGCATGGTCGTGCTCAAATACTGATTTGTTTAATATTTTACTCATTGATCAAGGAAACAAGGATTAAACGTTAACAGGGGATGACACAATGCATGTCTCGAGTTTAATATATAATATAAGGCTGAAGGGATTATATTACATTGTACATTATTCATGAAAGGTTTAATTGAATCACCGAATATTATTATTACTTGGGTAGCAATGATGTATTACTAGATGTCACTCATTATTTATAATTTTATTGTTAGAAAATAAAATTATGGCCAACGTAATAATAACCTAAAGGGTCACACACAATGAACGTTTAAGCAAAGTGTTTTTTAAATTATGAATTTAAATATTTTATTAATATTAATTTAAATTTAATTATTAAATTAATTAAGTGAAACTTGATTAATTATATATATTAGAATTCGAATTTAATAGTAATCAAAACCCGAAATCATAATGGGTTTTTAGAAGCCCATTAGGTTTAGAGTTAAGCCTTAATATATGTCTCCCCTATGTATACATTATGATGTATAGTTTTAGGGTTACTGGTCATATATTCATTTTTGAGAAAAACCCTAGCAGCTCTACGTTTTAGAGAGGCTAGAGAAAGAGAGAGAGAAAGAGGCAATCTATTCGGCTAGTACCGCCTCCGGTGATCGTTGGACGATCGTATATTCGTGTGGATATCTTTAGAGAGAAGATCTTTGCAAGGAGGGTTGTTGTGATTCATCAAGCTAAGGAATTCCATTATTATCATACAGAAAGCTTTATTAAGGTACATGATTCTATTCTCCATAATCATCCAATCATTATACATAGATCCTGCGGTAGGGATCCGATTTTTTTACTTAATGGAGCTTTTCATTGGGTTTTGTGCTCTAATTGCTAACAAGTGAATATTATTTCGGATAATCTTTTAATATTTTAATTATGATCTATTATTATTATTGAATATTATTTTGATAATTCGAGTATAGATTTTACTCAGGAATAATTATTTAAAGACTTTTAAACTCTGATTATTTTAGTTAAATATATTTTTTAATCAATAATTATTTAAGGAATATTATTCAAATATTCTTTAAAAATTTGTAAATGAGATTGACAAATAATTTATATTACTTAAATCAACTTTACCTTAAATGTTTTCAAAAAATATTTTCGAACCTTATCAGATGGTTTTAAAAGTAAAGACAGGATCCCAAACCCCGTTTTTAAATTTAAATCTTCTTTTACAAAGGTGATTTAATAATCGCTCAAAATATGGGGGATCTTGCTCAGTGTTGTATTTTATAGTCACAACGAAGTTGCTGAATAGATAGAGAAAGAGAGGTTTTGATTACTTACCCATCATTTGGGAAGTAAGTCATTAAGCAAGTTAAATCCATTAACAAGCACCGCTTGGGAAATATTGGTGAATTTCCCAGTAATAAGTTTTTGTGTTGCTACCAGTCAACCCACATTCGTAAATACTTTTCCAAAATATCTAGAAGTAATTTTATAAAAATATTTTACCTACCAACGAGCTAATATACGCTCGGGGTATGGCGATTAATTTCGGTTCTTGTTATAAAGCTTGGATTCTTCAAGGAACTGAAAGTGCCCGACACCTAGTGTGTCCGGATAAGGGTAAGAGGTTGTGGGACAGTCCACCAAAGTGTAAGAGGTTGTGGGACAGTCCATCAAAGCGTAAGAGGTTGTGCGACAGTCCAGCATAAGGTCCTAATGCGGCCAGGGTGATGACCGAAAAAGGAATCCGTCCTTCTACTAGTAGAAAAGTAAAGTGAATGATACATTTCCAGATCAACAAGGTATCGTGGTTTATTCCAGAGGTTTCCTTCTTCCAAAATTTATTGGGATTCAACTATGTTTATACTTTACATAACAGATATTTCCAAAGAGTTATGATAAAGATATATATATATATATTTATATATATATATATATTGAAGTATCTAGTAACTTCCCCTTTGAACATATATCAAGATAATGTTACCTTATGCATGGCAATGATTTTCAGAAAAATGTTAAGACAAGGTTAGAAATATGAGATCACCTTGTAACGTTGTATTATACAGTTTATATTTTTAAACTATGTTCATACATGTATAAAAGAAATTTTCAATGATTACGAAAAGATGTATATTGAAGTAACTTGTAACTTTATCTTTTAAAATATATTGGAACTCTGTTTCATTATCCATAACAGAGGATTTCAGAGATTGTGAAAGGTATATATATTGAAATATATTGCCACTTCTTCGTGTTAAGATAATGAACTTAGTTCAAATTTGCAGGATTAAGACTTTCAGAAATACTATAAAAATGTTCTGTATACTGTTGATCAGTTATATGTTATTTTGGTGGGCTGTGTTGCTCACCCTTGTTTTATTTTATTTGTCACACATCAACAGCTAGACAAGATGAATATGACCAAGCTCCCAATTCATAGATGGATAGGAAACGTTCCACAGTTTCTTATAGACGTTGATGTTGCTATAACTGAGGTAGGAATTACCAATAAGCTAGGCTTTAAACTTTTGGTGTACCAGACTTATGTATAATTATGAATCATGTAATATAATGGCAAGGAACATGTAAACTTATTCAAAAATCATTTTGAGTTGCAATAATTTAAAATTTTTGGATCATATCACTTGTACTTCTTCGGTTTCCTCTCTAGAACCATAACTTGTTGGTGTGTGTATATTGGGGGGTCACTACTAAGAAGAGAAATTCCCCCATAAAGCTGCATGTAGTAGTTAGTTGTTAATTTAAGATTTAGTGTTATTATTGGAAATGGAACTCGTGACAACCCAGATCCCGGACCCCGGATTTTGGGGTGTTACATGAACTATCCAAAGATTCAAATATGTACTTTAAATTATCATCATCAAAAAGTAAAAGAACTCCATATTTATTTGTCACGTGATTATAGAATCGGTGTGATACCCTTAATCTAAATATATTCAAATATATGTTGGGTTTTTAGTAAACAACATTCACAAGCTCTTCATATTTGAAACCAAAGTTCAACTTCACACAGGCAACAACATTTCCATCATATGAAATACCAATTACGTTATCATGAACAATATTACCACCATAATATAACTATCCACATACATAATTAACATTCGAAGAAGCCATTCTGAACATAAATTTAAATTTACGAAATAAGTAAAACATAATTACCTTATGAAGAAAAGGAAATTGATGACAACATTCATAATTTATCCGATTTGTGGTATAGAAATAGAGTTTAATTATAATTCAGAATAGCAGTAACAATAGAATAATAGGAGTACAGATATAGTGTGGTCTGGTACTGTTATGCTTATTATTTATACGCACTGGTACAATGCATAATATTTTTTCCCTAAAAGAGAATTTTTATGTATTTAAGCAGACTACGCATCACACTTCTGCGTGTTCTGAATACGCATGACGCACATGCATATTACGTGGGCATTTTGGTTGCTTCCAGCACCAATCGGTATTCTGATGGGTATTGTGGTTTTTGTGCTTAAAAAAGGTAACTTGGTACTTCACCCTTCACGAGCAATATACTTTATTTTATTTAAATACGCCTATATATTATTTTTGTGTAATAAGATAAATAATGATATGAATAGAAAATATATCCTAAAGATAAATTAAATGTCACATTAATTATACTTGTGCTTCTTGTCTGAAGTCCAATACAGACCTGTCTAGTCCGAGCTCGTAGCAGACTCAAGACGGCCCATGTAGACAAGGCCCACCAGCAGAGGTCGATAAGGTCCACGAACACAAGCTATTCACGGACCAGCCCCAATACGGCGGGAAGAGCAGAGACATGTGTCCTAAACAGACTCAAAATCCTACACAGAAGGTTCTAGAGTTCCTTCCCTTAAAGGACTCCTAATCGCCATCTAAGTTGGAGAATTGTTCACCAAGTCTCCCAACGGAAGTCTAACCCTAGACTCACCTCTATATAAAGGGCTCTACCCCTCAACCAAGAACTACGTTTTTGGCTTGATTCTCTACTACACATAGATACGTAGGCATCTTTCAAGGACCGATAGTCCCGAACGCGAGAGCAGCCATTAAAGCTCGAAGCTCACAAACCCTAGCATTAATTACTAACGCACTCTAGTTTTTATTTCATAACATTTAGCTCCGTCTGTGGGAAGACTACAACAACCATGGTGAACACACGGAGCAGAAACAATAGTGGAACAGACACTCATATCCCATCATGAACAATCGCATCAGTGATAGAAGTAACACCGCACTCAACTTATTCCTCCATCCCTCTACTCAAGGAGGAACCCTGGTAGGGGAAACTGAGGCTCAGCCATAAGGGACGAATCCCCCGGCTTCTCAAGGGATGAATCCCTAATTTCAGCAGCTATATGCACCTGTGAACCCTCAACCCGTTGGGTATGAGTACTCGACGATCGTGACCATTAACCCCTCTTATGGGATACATTTATACCCTGAGGTTGGATGAAGTGGACACTCTAATTGGAGTGAAGCACAAGGGCGGACGCCCCAATACATACGTGGCTTGCCTCTTACCCCAGAGGATCGAGATTTTTCTGGACCCTATTCTAATAGACTATGAATTATCGGACGAGGAGGTCGCTCCAAGGATGAGGATTGCTGGTAAAGAGCCGGTGCCTAGTACCAACCAGCGGCCTAGGATCACCCAAGGGACGAATCCCCAAGATGTCCAGGAGATGATCAGGGCTCATGAAGCTAAGATCCAAAGGCTGAAGCGTGACCTAGAGGCGTACCTGACCCCAAGACCCCCACTTGCTATGAGGCGGAGAGATCTTCCTCCAATCATAGACCTGGATAGTCCAATACCAAGAAGGGATTTTGCCCCAAGGGCTGATCCAAGTGATCTTATGCCCCTAGGAGATCCTGATGATCCAAACCCACCATTCACTAATGAGATAATAAATGCTTGCATCTCAAGGAAGTTTAAGATGCTCACCCTCAAAGCATAATATGGTACTGAAGACCCTGCTAATCATGTCAGGATGTTCTCTAACGCCCTATTGTTACAACCCGTGAATGACGCTATTAAGTGTCGGACTTTTCCTCAGACCCTATCGGGTATGGCTCAAAGGTGGTGTGGCCGCCTGCCCCCAAAATCTGTTAAATCCTTTAAGTACTTGAGCCAAGATTTTATCAAGCAATTTATTAGTGGCAGAGTACGTGAGAAGAGTTCAGCTTCCCTCATGGGCATAGTCCAAGAAGCAAAAGAGTCCCTGAGAGACTACTTGAACCGATTCATGAAGGAGGCTTCAAAGGTCCCTAATCTTGATGATAAGGTAGGTATGATAGCCCTATAGTAAGGGACTAGAGATAAGTTCTTTAAGATTTCCCTGGTCAAACGCCCTCTTCAAAGCATAAGGCAGCTCCTGGATAGGTCCGGAAAGTATATCAAGCTGGAGGAAAGTATAAAGAAGATAACTGTGAGTAATGAACCTGCTAGAAACAAGAAGCGGAAGACAGATCAGGAGTACGATGCCAAAGACAAGTATCCTCGAATTGGAAAATTCCCTAACTCCTCCTCTTCTAAGAAGAACCAGCAACCAAGGTTCACTGAATATGCGCGGTTGAACGCTCCAAGGAGCCAATTTTTTTATAGAAATTGAGATGGACAAAGAGTTCAAATGGTCAAAGCCACTAAGGGGAGACCCCGAGAAAAGAGACAAGTGTCGATACTATAGGTACCACAAAGAGGTTGGTCATGATACTGATTACTGTAGACAACTCAAGGATGAGATTAAGTATTTGATCCGAAGGGGAAAATTCGGACGTTTTACCAAAGGTGAAGAGGCTGGAGGCCAAAAAAGAGACAAAAACCGAAGATACAAAGATCTAAGGGGTAACGACCGAGATCGCAACCCACAGCCCTGATGGCCAGTAATTAACATGGTCTCAGGAGGTCCTACGAAACCTGGGACTAAAAGGAACTCTCGAAAAGCGTATATGAGAGAGGTGATGAGCATAGTTGGAGAACCATCTAAGCACTCCAAGTCAGAGATGACGCTTGAATTTGGTGACCAAGACCTTGAAGGTTTGAAATTTCCTCAGGATGATCCTCTGGTTATCACTCCGATGTTCAAAAATTATCTTGTTATAAGGGTCCTAGTGGACAAGCCCCTAGACCCCTTAGACCTGAAGAAGGTCACGTATATTGGGGTATCTCTAGACAAGCCCTTGAAGGGCCAATTGACAACTTTCCTACAAGAGAATGGTGATGTGTTTGCTTGGACAGCAGCTGATATTCATGGAATTGACCTGAACCTTATAACTCATATGTTGAATGTTAACCCGACTTGAAAGGTTGTGAAGCAGAAGAAGAGAACTTATGCCCCTGATAGGCTGGAAGCCAATAAACAGGAGGTCGAGAAGCTCTTAAAAGCTAGATTCATTAAGGAAGTGCAATTACCTGAGTGGTTGGCCAATCCCATAATTATTAAGAAGGCCAATGGGAAGTGG
The DNA here is from genome assembly GCF_009905375.1 of Apium graveolens. NCBI lineage: Eukaryota > Viridiplantae > Streptophyta > Magnoliopsida > Apiales > Apiaceae > Apium > Apium graveolens. The sequence continues at coordinate 305,007,618 of NC_133648.1, read as the reverse complement.
AGGATGTGCATCGACTTCATTAAATTGAATGATGCTTGTCCCAAGGATTGCTACCCCTACCAAGGATTGATACCCTGATCGATGCCACCGCTGGACACGAGATGCTAAGTTTTATGGATGGCTTCAGTCGTTATAATCAGATTAAAATGCACAAGAATGACACCTCCAAGGTATCTTTCATAACTGACTTTAGTGTGTTTTGTTATATTGTTATGGCTTTTAAACTTAAGAATGCAGGAGCTATTAACCAAAGGTTGGTAAATAAGATATTTACCCATCTAATTGGGAAGACCATGGAGGCCTATGTTGATGACATTTTAGTCAAAAGCCTAAGCAAGGCAGATCATTTTAGTCACCTCAGAGAGGCATTTGAAGTACTGAGGCACCACAAGATGTTGTTAAAACACCGCCAAGTGTACTTTTGGTTTTGGGTCTGAAATTTTTTTGGGTCACATGGTCTCTAATAGGGGAATAGAGGCCAACCTCGATAAGAGCAAAGCCATCCTAGATATGGAGCCACCACGCTCCATCAAGGACGTCCAAAAGCTGACCAGGAAGAATCGCAGCTCTAGGGAGGTTCATCTCCAAGTCTTGAGACAAATGCTTGCTCTTTTTCAGAACCCTTAAGAAGTTGAAGAACTTTGAATGGACAACTGAGAGCCAAGAGGCCTTTAAACAGCTAATGAAGTACATGAATGAATTCCAGTTGCTGGCTGAACCAAGTCCGGATGACACTCTTTATTTGTACCTAGCGGTATTTGAACAAGCCGTGAGTGCAGTCCTCATAAAGGAAGAACAGAAACTCCAGAAACATGTATACAATGTAAGAAAGGTGGTCCATGGAGCAGAGTTGAATTACTACACCATAGAGAAGTTCACGCTTGTTCTCATTACAACCTCGAGGAAGTTGAGACCATACTTCCAGGCTCACAAGATCAAAGTCCTAATGTACCAAACCTTGAGGAACATTCTTCATAGCCCCAAGGCTGGTGGAAGGCTCATCAAGTGGGCAATTGAGTTAGGAGAATTTTACATCAAGTACCAGCCTCGAACGACCATCAAGCCTCAGGCCTTGGCAGACTTCGTGGTCGAATGCACCATTAATGACCAAGAAGTTGGGGGCCATGAGAGAGTAACCCCAGAAGGAGGAGAGAAAGAGAAGGATAAAGACACGACTCTGAAAGAGTATTGGGTTCTCCATTTTGACGGAGCGTCCAAAATAAAATCTAGTGGTACAGGTGTAGTCTTGCAAAGCCCCGATGGGTTCATGATTGAGTATGCTTTGAAGTTAGACTTCCCAACTATGAATAATGAAGCAGAATATAAAGCATTAATAGCCGCCTTAGGCTTGCCTAGAGCCGTGAGGGCCAATAACCTGAAGGTATATGGAGACTCAAGACTTGTAGTTGCTCAAGTTAATGGAGAGTTTGAGGAAAAAGATGATACTATGGCAAAGTACCTGAGAGTCGTGAAAGGAATACTGGCTCGGTTTGATAAATGGTACACTAAACATGTTCTGAGAGAGGAGAACACTACGACGGATGCCCTTTTCCAGTTCACCTCGTCTGAAATCGAGAATTATCCGAGAAGTATCTACTTTCAGGTCCTGAAGACCCCTACTATTTATGTCATAAATATGATAGCACTGGTTGGTGTGGAAAGTTGTTGGATATACCCGATCAAAACCCACCTAGAGACTGGGTGGCCCCCCTACGATGCCCAGGAGGCACGCAATTTATCAGTGAGAACATTGAGATATTCGTTGACTGAAGGCCTTCTCTATAAAAAGTCCTTTGTCATTCTGTATATGAAGTGCTTAAGACCTCTTGAAGTAGATGAGGCGCTTAAAGAAACCCAAGAAGAGATTTGTGGGCAACACTTGGGAGGCAGGGTCCCCCGCTCACAAGATAATTCGATTAGGGTTCTACTGGCCAACTATGCTAGCCGATGCAAAGGGTTATGTAAAGAAATGTGACAGGTGCCAGAGGCATGCTCCGATAGTATGACAACCCAGAGAGGCTTACATCTATCAACACACCCATCTCTTTTGCAATGGGGGGAAATGATATATTTGGACCATTTTATGTAGCATCGAAACAGAAGAAGTTCATTGTGGTAGCCATAGACTACTTCACAAAGTGGATTGAGGTTAAGGAACTAGCCAAGATAAGCACCAAGCAAATTAACTGATTCTAATAGGAGAATGTTATATGCCTATTTTGGATCCCACGTATCCTTGTTACGTATTATGGGCGATAATTTGATAATGCATAATTCAGAGAGTACTATGATGATAACAATATAGAGCTCCACTTCACCTCAGTTGCTCACCCACAAGCAAACGGAAAGGCGAAAGTTGCTAATAGAATCGTCCTTGATGGACTTAAGAAAATGGTTGAACGCTTAAGGAACACTTGGGCAGATGAGTTGATGCCTATACTATGGGCATATCGTACCACCTACAAAGTGACTACTGAAGCTACCCCATTTATGCTGGCTTACGGAGTGGAGGCCGTGGAGCCCCTCGAGATCACTCATGGATCCCCTAGGATTGAAGCTTATGATCCATAGACCAACGAAGAAGGTATGAGGCTCGCTCTCGATATCATTGACGAGGTCAGAGATGAGGCCAACGCCCGCAATGTAGAGAATCAACGAAGAGCCACCCTCTATTATAATAGAAGGGTTAAAGAAAGGTTCTTTCAGCAAGGAGATTTGGTTCTAAGGAAGACTGAGGCATCGGGAGTCGGGGAGAGAGGAAAGCTAGCCCCTAACTGGGAAGGGCCTTATAAGGTGAAAAAGACATTAAGACGAGGATCCTTCAAGTTGGAGACCCTGAACGGTGATGAAATGCCCCGCACTTGGCACGCTTCAAAGCTAAAGGTTTATTATGTTTAGTAAATTGGTGATGTGTTCCTATTACTTAGTATTAAGTTTATAAATAAGGTCGACGAAACCATCTTATGTAAGGGTTGAACCTGTTTCTCAGAGATATTATCTATTATGCAAGTTTATTTCTATCATCTTGTCTACCAATTTATTAAGTACGAGCATCTAAAGAATGCAAGTCACGAAGGACCAAATACTGAAAATAAAAGACAATTATGAAATGAAATCAAATGAAGTGCATAAATAAAGATCCCGAAGGATCACAAGTTAAGTCCCGAAGGACCAATAGGTTACAAACCAATATAGTTCGAATAAAAAAGTTCTAAAAACAAAGCCACGTGTGGCGATCAAAGCCGCACAAGGCTATCACAGTCACTCCTCAGAAGAGTCCTCCTCTTCCTCACCATTACCCGCTCCCTGACCTTCTTGCTCCCCCTCCTCTTCCTCATCCTCCTCGTCCAAACTTGCCACTAAGAAGGAGCTGCTGCTCCCTGCAATCGGCTCCCTAACTCTCCCGTAAAGAGCTACTTTAAAGTTGGGGCTACCCGAAGGGGCCTTGCCCTTAGAACCGGAAACCCCATGGCTGGAACTGGATTGAGGCCGTATATGGGGAGTCTCGGGCACGGACCCGGAGGCCTTCCCGGATGGTCCATAACAGGTAATGACCAAGGGAAAGATAGGAGACTCGGGTCGACAACGTCCAAAAATAAGCCTTGAGTATCATTGACCCCCTCTTCCAACCTAGAGCAAGGTTAACAAGGTGCATCTCATCGTTGTGCTCATCCATTATCCTAGTGAACGACGAAGATCTGTGTTAGGAGTCCACAAGGTCTTTCCACTCCATCTTCCTTTTCTCCTCCACCTTAGCGCACTTCCTTTCTAAGGTAGCAATATTGTCCTCTTTTTCATGGGATTTGAACTCACATTCGTTTGAAAAGACCTTCTAAGGTAGCAATATTGTCCTCTTCTTCATGGGATTTGAACTCCCACTCATCCGAAGAGACCTTCATCTTGTTTATTGAGGTCTGCAGCGCTGCATAGTCACTTCTCATCTTTATACTCTGAGTGGAGTACGCGGCGAATTAAGCATTGGCTTGACAAGGAGAACATAGAAAAAAGTTATAAAAATTTGAAGTCGGAAGGGCCGAGTCCCCAAGCACGAGGCCTAGGCGGACCAGCATAAAACAAGGCCCTTTGGCCGAGCAGGGCCCCCTGAAGGGGTGATTCTTGTGAAATTTCTTCAAATTCTAAAAGAGTGCACTTAAACAAAAAGTTTATACAAGTTGAAGTATACCTGGTACAAGGCATGAGCCCCCAACATCTCGTCCTCAAGAAGTTTGTCTCCAGATGAGACATGCAGAAGGTCGGCAGGAGTAACACGGTTCATCGACCACTCGAGGGCTAGACCCGGACTGCCGAACACTGAGTTATTGGTGGAGATGCCCCATTAAGGTTCCCTAGGGATCCTTGCACTCCCTTCGAAGTTTTTGGTCCTCTTCTGGCCAGATCAAGACGTTTCAAGGAAAGCAAGAATCTTAGGGACACGGTTCGCCTGTTTTGCTGCATCCCGAGGCATTCTTCCCGTGACAGCATCGCTCTTGTTGGCCTTGGTGTCAAGAGCCTCAGCAGCTGAAATAAGAGGAACGTAAGACTAGCCTTGGCCGACCATCCAATAAATTAAGGCCTTATGGCCGACCAAGAGCCTCTGTAGGAGATCCCGGAGGGCCCCAAGACCCATTAAGGCTAGCCCTATCCGACTAGCCAAGTTCAGAACGTCAGCGTGAACAAGTTCCGTGAAGATCAGAGGGTTCACAGAAATAAGTTCCGTGAAGATCAAAGCGTTCACCATGATAAATTCAGAGTACTTTTCCTCCCGGTCGACCAAACCACCCTGAGAGTGGCCCTGAGGCCTACTAAGACCAAGCCTAGACAACCAGGCTAAAATTGAATCCTTGAGGCCGACCAGGAGCCTCTATAGGAGAGCCCTGAGGCCTTCTAAAGTTCTTCCGGGACCCTCATGTGAAGTCTCTTAGAAATTTCTTGGAAACGATAACTCCCAGCGGAACTAAGTTTCTTGAAGACTAGAACGTCTACGAGAACGAGTTTGTTGGAGTACAGAACATCCTACAAAGAAAGTTTGGACAAGTTCAATGAAGTAAAAGATTTCTTATGGAACAAGTTCAATATAGTACAGAACGTTGAGTAGAACGAGTACAGAACGTTCGATAGAATGAGTACGGAACATTCACTGAAACAAGCGTAGCAGAACCACGAGGAACTCTAGGGCAACCATGAGATTAAATCCATGGATAACCAAGAGTGAGAAGAGCCTAGAAAAGTGCCTAGAAAAGTGCACAAAGGGCTTGAGTCTAAGTAGAAGGTTTTAAAAAAAAAATTGGAGCAAACATCCCTGGCCAACAAGGGACAGGAGGACCTGCCCCTAGCCGACCAGGAGGTGGCCGACCTCTTGTGGCCGAGCAAGCCACAAAAGAGGCCATGTGGCCAAGCAGGACTTCCTACAGCAGGAGGTCCCGCAGAGCCTCGACGACCCCGCTGCGAAAATTTATAAAAAAAATTGCAAAAAATAGTGAAAAATAGAAAAAAAAAATTAAATTTTCAGGATTTTAAGATTAAGCCTCGATTAGGGCCGATTAGTGTATATTACGCGTAATTAATCCGAATCATGGGGAATTAATGACTCATGTGATGAAATTAGCCCCGGTTAGAGCCGTTTAACCGATTCACTCACGTGATTAGTATAAATTAGGGATAATTATTGTCTTATGCATGAAGATTAGTCCTGATTAAGACAAATTAGCCTCGATTAAGGCCAATTATTCCCTTTTTAGCCTCGATTAGGGTCGATTAGCCCCGATTAGGGCCGATTAGCCCCGATTAGGGCCTATTAGCAGCTTTCACCCTATAATTAACCTTGACGAAGGTTAGGGGGTGATAAATGCTCGCTTTTTAGTCCCGGATAGGACCCTTTGGTGTCGAACAACATTGATTAGCATGTGCAAATACCTTTAATGCGTATACTCGCACTATAAAAGTCGTTGTAAACATGTAGGTCACTCCATACTTTATGATAAAACGGAGATACCCATGAAGGGACGACACCCGTGAAGGGCCGACACCCATGAGGGTCCACGTGTTAGTGTGCGTGCCCTATAGACAACACTATTATGTTTATGTTATGTGACATTTGAATTATTAATTATGATTCTATGGATTATTCTTTAGTAATTTATTATATCTTTATTTTCTGCAATAAAATGTTAGATTAATAAATGTCTTTGGAATATGATATGTAAATCTATATCTCTAAGTACGTGACTTAAAAATGAGATTATGGGAATAGTATTGATATTCCTAAAGGTCCCTAGTTAAGTATTATTGTCAAGGGACGATAATAAATACGTTGAGACTAGTGTGTTTGTTGGCTGATGATCACATCTCATTGATCATAGGTATGGTGATACTAAAGTCAAAACAAATGCACATGTATTAGATACATGGTGTTAGATTGACACATTGTGAGATACAACATGTCTATAGTGTCATAAGTTAATCTCACAGTGATAATGATGTATTGGTCCTTAGATCTGAAATCATTATATTTCTATACGAGAATTAATATACTTTGATACTATTGAAAGTTATCCTTGACCGGGTAATAATAAAAGTAGATATTGGGTATATTATGAATCGAATGAGAAATATTAATGATCTAGATGGGATTTAGCTCTCCTATATTAAAGGAGTGATATTATTGGCCTCTTGATTGAGTAAGACTATAAAATGCATGGTCGTTCTCAAATACTGATTTGTTTAATAGTTTACTCATTGGTCAAGGAAACAAGGATTAAACGTTAACAGAGGATGAAACAATTCATGCCTCGAGTTTGATCTATAATATAAGGCTAAAGGGATTATATTACATTATAAATTATTCAAGAAAGATTTAATCAAATCACCAATTATTATTACTTGGGGAGCAATCAGACCCGACAATTTTGGACACGATACGACACGACTTACACGACACAAAAATTTAGTGTTTGTGTTTGCATTTTTAGTACACGACACGAAGTACATGAACACGAAAGTACACGGTCAAGATTTAATGTCGGTTTTGTGTCTAACCTTCGAGTGCACGACACGCCACGAAGTATACGACATAAATAAATATATAATAAAATTTTAATATTTTTTATAAATATATGTAGAATTATAATAAATGTATGCATATTTATTTTAAAAATATTATTTGATTTCATTATATTCTATAGAATTGAGATCTAAATATATATTTTTTATATATTTCATAATTTTTTTACCTAAAAAACTTATATTTTAATTTATATTAGTATAAAATTTAATATATATTAATATTCAATTAATACGACATACATGACACGAAACGACACAAAACGAAAGTACACGAACACGAATGTACACGAACACTAAACATGTCGGTTTTGTGTTTGACATTCAAGTACATGAAACACGAAAATATACGACACGAAAGTATACGACACGAACGAATTGCCAGGTCTAGGAGCAATGATGTATTACTAAATGTCAGTCATTGTTTATAATTTTATTATTAGAAAATAAAATTATTGCCAACGTAATAATAACCTAAAGGGTCACACACAAAGAGCGTTTAAAACAGAGTTTTATTTAAATTATGAATTTAAATATTTTTATTATTATTAATTCAAATTTAATTATTAAATTAATTAAATGAGACTTGATTAATTGTATATATATTAGAATTCAAATTTTATAGTAATATAAACCTAAAATCAGAATGGGTCATTTTTCAGAAGCCCATTAGGTTTAGGGTTAGGCCTTAATCATCACTCCCCCATGTATACATTAAGATGTATATTTTTAGGGTTACTTGTCACATTACGTTTTTGAGAAAAAACCCTAGCAGCTCTACATCTTAGAGAGGCTAGAGAGAAAGAGAGAGAGAGAGAGAGGAAGAGGCAACCAAATCGGCTAGTACCGGCTCCGGTGATCGTTGCACGATCGGACGTTCGTGTGGATACCTTGGAGAGCAGATCTTCGCAAGGAGGGCTGTTGTGGTTCATCAAGATCAGAACTTCCATTACAATCAGAAGGAAATATTTATTTAAGGTACATGATCCTATTCTCCATAATTATCAAGTCATTATACATAGATCCTGCTGTAAGGATTCAAAATTTTTGTTTTTCGTTGCGTTTTATTTCTTTAATCCCTAACACCACGTACACAAGATGTTCACGAACTAGGCTCAATACGGCTGGAAGAGCAGAGACATGTGTCCTAAACGGACTCAAAGTCCTACACAGAAGGTTCTGGAGTTCCTTCCTTTAAAGGACTTCTAATCACTATCTAAGTTGGAGACTTGTCCACCAAGTCGCCTAATGCAAGTTTAACCTAGACTCACCTCTATATAAAGGGCTCTACCCCTCAACCTAAAACTACGTTTATGGCTTGATTCTCTACTACACATAGATACGTAGGCATCTTGCAAGGACCGATAGTCCTGAACACGAGAGCAGCCATTAAAACTCGAAACCCACAAACCCTAGCATTAATAACGCACTCTAGTTTTTATTCCACAACAGATAAGATACGTGATTATTACGAGAGTTACCAAGTAATGATTTTATTTAAATAAAATTTATAAATATATATATATATATATTAATATTAAATTACTTTCAATTTTTTACCGATTAATTTTCAATTCAGTGATTAATTCTTAGAAGGTCACGTGACCAATATTTTTCGATTACTAATTTCCGTAACCCTGATCAGGACATAGTATACTACATGCTCGAAATACAACCATTGTAAAATGGAGGAAAATATTTGACTTATTGAGCTTTAAAGTCTAATATACATGCGCCCTAGCCATACACTCCGTATGATAATATATATATATATATATATATATATATATATATATATATATATATATATATATGGGTGCCCTTCCACAGCCCCAGGTGGTTCTAGCAACCACCTGCCGCATTGAAACATTGCGGCAGCACTACAACATTGTTTCATTGCAGCTAGTGCAATGAAACATTGTTGGAGAACACTGTTATGAAACATTGCTGGAGGACACTGTTTGCCCACTTTATTTTTTCTAATTTATTTTTTCGAACTTATATTTTGATATTTTTGAATTAATATTTTAAACTAAAATATTTAAATTTTAATAATGAATTTAAAATTTTTGAATAAAAATATATTTTTTTAATATTTGTTCGAAATAGTATTTTCGAATTTTATTATAACAAAATATTATGAGTTTTATGTTTTTTTAATATTGTGAGTTTTTGTTTTTTTATTTTTCTTGTATTTGTCCAATTTAATTTATCAATTTTTAATTTATAGTAAACGAATATAATGCTAAAAATTGAAAATGTGAAAAACTAAAAAAAATGAAATTTTATCGATTTTTCGTTAGTTATAAAAAAAATATAAAATAACTCAACCCTCGGAATGCTAAACATTTTTTTGTAACAAATAAAAAAATACCCTCTGCCACCTACAGCATTGTTTCATTGCGGCTAGTGGAATGAAACATTGCTGGAGGACGCTGTTTTAAATTTAACGATTCTTGCCCGCTTTATTTTTTCTAATTTATTTTTTTTAAATGAATTTTTAAATATTTTTTTGAACTTATATTTTGATATTTTTAATTAATATTTTAAACTAAAATATTTAAATTTAATATTGAATTTAAAATTTTTGAGTGAAAATGTATTTTTTAATTATTTGTTCGAAATAGTATTTTCGAATTTTTATTATAAGGGAATATTATGAGTTTTATGTTTTTTTTAATATTGTGAGTTTTATGTTTTTTTATTTTTCTTGTACTTGTCCAATTTAATTTATCAATTTTTAATTGATATTAAACGAATATAATGCTAAAAATTGAAAATGTGGAAAACTAAGAAAATGAAATTTTATCGATTTTTCGTTAGCTTTAAAAAAAATAAAACAACTCAGCCCCCAGAATGCCAAACATTTTTTCGTAACAAATAAAAAAAATACCTTCTGCCACCTACAGCATTGTTTCATTGCGACTAGTGCAATGAAACATTACTGGAGGACGCTGTTTCAAATGTAACGGTTCTTGCCCGCTTTATTTTTTATAATTTATTTTTTTTTTAAATTTGAATTTTTTAATTATTTTTTCGAACTTATATTTTGATATTTTTGAATTAATATTTTAAACTAAAATATTTAAATTTAATATTGAATTTAAAATTTTTGAGTGAAAATGTATTTTTTAATTATTTGTTCGAAATAGTATTTTCGAATTTTTATCATAACGGAATATTGCGAGTTTTATGTTTTTTTTAATATTGTGAGTTTTATTTTTTTTTATTTTTCTTGTACTTGTCCAATTTAGTTTATCAATTTTTAATTTATAGTAAACGAATATAATGCTAAAAATTAAAAATGTGGAAAACTAAAAAAAATGAAATTTTATCAATATTTCGTTACCTATAAAAAAATATAAAACAATTGAACCCCCGGAATGCTAAATATTTTTTCGTAATAAATAAAAAAAATAATCTTTGCCACCTGTAGCATTGTTTCATTACGGCTAGTGCAATGAAACATTGCTATAGGTGGCTCTTTAACCACCCGCCGCAATATTTTATATATGTTGGGGTTGGGCTGAACACCCCCTGCGTTTCATTGCAGCCTGCGTTTCATTGCAGGAGGACGCTGTTTTAAATGTAACGGTTCTTGCCCGTTTTAATTTTTCTAATTTATTTTTTTTTTAAATGAATTTTTAAATATTTTTTCGAACTTATATTTTGATATTTTGAATTAATATTTTAAACTAAAATATTTAAATTTAATATTGAATTTGAAATTTTTGAGTGAAAATGTATTTTTTAATTATTTGTTCGAAATAGTATTTTTGAATTTTTATCATAACGGAATATTGTGAGTTTTATGTTTTTTTTATTTTTCTTGTACTTGTACAATTTAATTTATCAATTTTTAATTTATAGTAAACAAATATAATGCTAAAAATTGAAAATGTGGAAAACTAAAAAAAATGAAATTTTATTAATTTTTCGTTACCTATAAAAAAATATAAAACAACTGAGTCGCCGAAATGCTAAACATTTTTTTGTAATAAATAAAAAAAAAATAACATTTGCCACCTGTAGCATTGTTTCATTGCGGCTGGTGCAATGAAACATTGCTGTAGGTGGCTCTTTAACCACCCGCCGCAATATTTTATATATGTTGGGGCTGGGCTGAACACCTCCCGCAATGACTCATTGCTGGAGGGTTTTTTATTATTATTTTGTTCTCATTTGTTTTTTTTAAAATTAAAAATTATTTATAAAAAATATTTAATTCATCATAACTTTATTAAGGAGTACAAATGTGTTATTATACATAATTTTGACATATTTAAAATTTAAATTAAAATAGTTTGATTTGAATTTACTCAAAAAAGTTTTAGAAAAGTCGACACCTTTCGATCAATAAACAATCATACTTTGCAATACTCTATTCATACATTTCAGTTACTATCTTAGATTTTTTATTTTTTTCATTAAAACTAATATTTTAATTATTTTTCCAATTATATATCTAATTTATTTTTAAATTTTTAACTCATTATACAATTGATAATAAATGAGAAGTAGTAATAAAATTAGAAAATATAGAACAAATAGTTGTTAAAATTAATTATATATTTTCTAACGCCGTTATTATCGAAAAAAAATTAATTCATTAAAATATAATTTTTTGTTATTTTATAAATTAAATAAAAATAATAATTCTGTCGCATTATTTCATTTTGGTAGGTAACTCCCGCAATGTCTAATTGCTGGAGGTCTGCTGCAATGAAATAATGCGGGACATCAATCACTGGGTTGTGGACCAAACCCTATATATATATATATATATATATATATATATATATTACTAAAAAGGTGGGGAAGCTCTGCTTAGATGAGTTGCATGAAGCAAGGGGAAACATAAAGATGACCGGGGGGCACTTGAGAGTCTGCGTCGTAGTCTTCTTTACTTAACTGGTGGTTGATTTTTGGTTAGTTGAATTTCCGTGTCACGTTTCCCAAACTACTCAAATTAGCAATGTACTGGACCATTTTTCTAGTCCAAGGGACCCCGATCATGTGATCCGGACGTGTGATAGATAATGTACAAAAGTCCAATTAACTCATTTATTGGTTAATTGTCCACTTCGAAATTGGTTTACAATATCTGTAGTATCAAGAATCAAAACAGAAATGGTCCAAGAATAGCGATTGAGATTTATTTATGATAAAAAAATAAAAATGTTAAAATTTTATAATTCACGTATAATTGTTGCTCATCGTCAAAATAAATTTGATTTTTGTTTTACCTAATCCCCGATTAGTACCCTAACAATTGGTTTCTATTCATAATTATGATTCATGTTTTTATATATAATTTACCAAACGCATCAAAAACTTACAAGTAAAATTGTGCAAAATCTAAATAATTTATAAATATTAATGAATAAAAATTATTAAATAAACTTATTGCATGAATATATATAGATATATTATAATCACATATTAAAAATAATTTTTAATTTCTATTAACAAATATATTAAAATAATAATTCACGTAATATTTAATAATTTTGAAATCAGTTTTTTAACTGATGCAATGCACACAAATACATAAATCTTTAGAACCTAACCCTTATAAATTATTCCAAAAACTAATCAAGTTGGAGTAAATTCATTTAGAACCAAATCAGTAGAGTTCAAAGATATATTGTGACCGAGTCAAGTTTGTTATCTAGTCTAAAAACATGCACAAACTCGATATTAAGTTTGAATTACGTCCTAAAATCGTCTAGTTATTTTACTTTTGATGTCGGCCTCAGGGCAATGGTGTAAAAAGTGGAAATCGGATTAATCGAGTAATGGGAGATTAATTAAAATGATTAATTGGATTATTAATGTGAACTAATTTAATATTATTTTTTTATATATATAATAATAAATGTAATTATTTTACTATAATGATTATATATATAAATTATTATAAATATTTATTACAATCTGAACTGAAATACATATTATTTTTACGATCTAACTTATGAGTTGAGAAATATTTGAGATTTAAAATAATAAATATGTATATGAGATTATTATATACTTAATTTCTTACAAATATATAAATATATATTATTTTTTATTTTTCTAAATATTTTTTAAAATTTTTACCAATGAGGCCGATTTTTGACCGATTAACTCGATTTGTGACCGATTTTCGTAAAAACTGATTTTTGACCCGATTTTCACTTAATTAGTTTGATTTTCTACAAAATAGCGACTAATCATCGACTAATTCCAATTAATCAATAACTTTTAAAAATACCGCCTGAGCGCTCTAAAATTTCTCAGATTATAGTAGTGTGAAGTTTTTGCGATATCAGATGACTGTTGGACTTCAAAATGTAGATCGACGCCCTGAACTTATCCAGCCCACCAAAAGATGAAAAACATTTGGGTCAGGAAGATTCAGAAGTCCAAAAACTCTTAAACAGAAAGTTTGGACTTTGGAGGCAAGAGGAACTCCAACAAGCTCTTGCTAACATTTTTGCTAAAAATAATATAATAAATTGCCTCCTAATAATTTAAGATATAAAATTAATTTATCATCTCCGACAACATCTCTATTCATGTTTTTTTAGTTAATTTTTTTAATTAAATTTACTTACAATATTGTAACAATGGTATAGGATATTGGTAGATATTTGAAACAAAATGATTTATATTAATAAAAAATTAAGTAGGGAGTGGAAAGAGTTTTAAATATGAACTAGGTGAGGGAACCCAAGACAAGAGCAACTCCAACACTTTAGTTACATCGACTCCTCAGTAAAATTTTGGAGAAATAAAGCTTAAATTGGCTCCAAGGATGCTCGCTCTTTATAAAGTGAGGAACTTCAAATGCCTCTTCATTATTAAGGAGGAAACCATCCCTCCTAAATCATTATTATATTATTTCCTTGTTTCTCATGCATTCAAGTTTAAGAGCATTTTCAATGGGGTAATCTATAATAGTTGACTATAATAATATAAATTGATGGTTGGCTATAATAATATAAATTAATGGTTGGCTAAGATTTGCTGAACCTGTAAGATATTATACTCCAATGAGGTTGGCTATATTTTAAAAATTATATATTATAATTTTGAACAATAATTTTTCAATAAAATTGAATTTTAATAAATTAACATTTATGTTAATAGATCTGAAATTGTGATTAAATATTTTTAGAAATATAAATTAAAAATTAATTAAATTTCAAGAAATTAATATTAAAACTAGCTAAATTTAAAAGCGGTGACATATTTTTAAACACATTTAATGAGAAATGAAATTTTTAATTTGAAACAAAAATATAGAAAAAACAAAATCTAATATATAGACATTTGCTTGCAACTAATTATTGGCCAGACAGAGGAAAAATAACAAAACATGTGATGTGGCGTGGATTGATGCCGCAGATTTGGCTATATATAGCCAACATATCAAGAATAACTATAAATGTTGATAAGGAGAATGGATGGTTGGAGAGTGAAAATGGGAGAGATTGGCTATATTAGATACAGTAATTCTGCCGGCTGTGCTTTTTTAGCTGAGGGCTTACGCCCTTGGAGATGCTCTAATGAATCTCTTTAAATTATAAAACTTGTAGGAATTTTAAAGGTAATTTTACCCTTCTGCCTTCCAGACTTTTCCGTATTTACGCGAAGCACCTTCTCCACATATAGTGTTGTTAAGGTAGAGTCTATAATTTCGTATACGACATGAAAACGATATAAAAATAATGACTTTGGTTTGACATTTTTGGTACACGAATACGAAAGTACATGAATGAATTTAGTGTCGGTTTTGGATTTACATTTGAATACACGACACGAAACGAAAATATACGAAATATATAAATATTTAAATAAATTTATCAAAATTATACGAATACATATATTTTACAATAATATTTTACATATAATATTTACAGAATATAGATACAAAATAGATTCAAATTTAATTTTCATAAGATTTGACTGCATTTGAGTCTTTATGACTTATTGACTTAAAACTTGACTAATAAAAATTTAATATTTAAATATATTTTTTATTTATCTTTATTTTTATTATTAATTTTAAATTACACGAAACACGACACGAAACGTATACGAAATGAAGGTACACGGACACGAAACGAAACGAATCATTAACGGTTCGAGTTTGGGTTAGACAGTCATCACACAAAACACGAAAGTATACGACATGAAAATACACTTTCGAAACGAACGAAATTACCTGCTCAAGGTGGAGGCTGGTTTCCAACTACCACTCCTCAATTTAATACATGATCACCTACCTTTTTCACTTCCTGCCCTTTCCTTCTTCCCTCCATCTTTCCTCACTCGCTTTTCATGTGAGATTTTCGATGTCAGGTGCATCTTGACAAGCATCTTGATGTAAACTCAAAAGTGCATCTTCGTTTAAACTCAAAATCCTCCTTTCATTCCTAATTTATTTTGTTCTTTATCCTCTTGATTTATATTGAAGCAAACTCATTTATCGTATAAGATATTAAAGATTTGAACTAACAATTAAATTGTGATTTGGAAGACCTTGATACACACATTTTGCAATTTTGCAGATTCGAATAAGGTCATTGCAGCCAAAGAAAGCACCGAGATAATAAGTAAACCAATATATTAAGTGTTAGTGAATTAGAAACACACATTTTGCAATTTTCTTAATGTTGTCTCTTATATCTGTAGTGCTCATTGTAGGCTCTTTACGGTTTTAGTACTTCATGTATAATTATGCAGCGCCTTTATATGCCCGCTTCGTGAATTAGAAGATTGATTAACTTAGAACCCGTGCTATGTATGATGTTATTATTTAATTTTATTTTATCTCGATTGAATATTATATTGATTTACTCCGATGAATATAATATGATATTTTATTTTAGCCTAATATCATTATATCAATCAACAATTTATATTTCGATTTAATTTTGTAATTGATCGATTTAATAGTATAATTTTTTAAGAAAGATCAATTGTATTTAATATTTTATTTTAACCCGAGACCCGTTATAATATTTCAACCAACTCCCACTAATTATATTTAGATTTCTTTGAATTTTATTTAGCTTAGATCAATAGTATAATTTTATTTTAACCGAGATGGATATTTTATATTATTTTGCTATATCGTTAGACCATTATATCGACCCGCAAATTATAGTTTAATTTTAATTTTATTTTAGCTCAATTCAATAGTACAATTTTTTTATCCCGAAAGAATTATATATATATATATATATATTATTGCCCGAGATCTTCATATTGACCAAAATTTTAATATTTCGGCTATTATAAAAAAGATAGTTTTTTAATTGATGAGTTGCTTGAGATATTTATACCGACCAAATTTTTAACTTTTCAGCTATTATAACATTATATAATTTATAGATATTTTTTTAGATTAATGAAAAGTGTAGGGAGGCGCAAGGATGAAAGAATCTTGCTTTCAAGAATGACTTCATTACTTGGTCTTCTTTTCTTATTAATGTCCTTTAACTAATAAATTTATTGGAATAATATGACTTAAAATTAAAATAAAATTAGAAGAGTTAAAAATACAAGGGTAATTAATTAATTAACAAAGTACCTTATCAACCAATTTTTTAATATTTTATCTATTGGAATATGGTTAGGCTTGTAAAATAGTTGTGTTTATTGCAAATAAATTTTAAATAAGTTATGATAATTAAGTAAAATATAAGGGTAAAAAGGTAAAACTACTACAAATATCTATATTTGTTTTATTTCGCTAGAGACACTGTACTGAGTCGATCAATGAATTACTTTTAATTTGAATACAATAAAGTTATACAATAAAAAAAAATTCAATAGAATAATGTTAGAGGTCCCAAATTACTACCCAAAACGGATCTCAAATGTCACATGTTATGGTCTAATTAGCTACGATGCAACTAATAATAATGAACCCCCTGTATTCACATAAATTTAACCAATAAAATTATTTCAAATTGTGAAATCATCGATGTCACAACATTTGTGACAAATTTTGGTACTTAAATTGATATCTATAGTACTACTGAATTAAGTAAGGTGATTAAATAAGAACAAAACACAAGGTAACTAAAACAAAAGGTAACTAAATATTTAGCGCAAAAATGGTAACTAAATAAGCCAACTAAATAATTAAAAAAGTAATTAAATAAAAACAACTAAATTATAATGAAAATTAGATGTTCGAGGAGTTCTATCCAGGTGCCGCAAGTGAAAGATTTTGACGAATTGTTGTTACTGCTTGGCTGTGTTTGAGATTGGATGGTACGTGAGATTTTAATTCGTATTTTTTAATAATTCATATTTATATCAAAAAAGTAAAAAAATAGATAATTTTAATAAGGATAATTCGGTAAAATCATCGTGTATAAAAAAAAGGTGTCGGCGATTAAACTTTCATTTTTTCCTCTATTATAATATGGTATAAATAGATGAATAGATAGTATGAATTAGAATTTAAATTCGTAGAAGAACTTTAATTAAACATCAATTAAATAATATGGAGGTGGATATAAATTAGAATTTAAATTGATAGATGAATGCGACTTCAATATCAATTAGAATTAGAATTAGAATTAAAACTAAAATTGACAGACTAATTAACCAACCAACAAAAAGTATATAGTTCGATATGAATTAGAATTAAAATTAAAATTGACTAATTAATCGAGGGTAATTAGGAAAAATTGGTGTATAACAAAAAACAGGTACCATTACCAAGAATATGATTTTTTTTCGTACTGCCTTGTTGTGTGTTTGAAATCTGGCGGCAACATGCATGTGTATCGATTTTCAATTTGTATTTTTTAATACTTCATACCCGTGAAATATAAAAGGTAATTTTATTAAAATTATATGTAAGGGTATATAAGTAAATTCATCGTGTACCAAAAAACAGGTACTGTACCAAAATTTTTAATATTTCTTCTTTTATATAATAATAATAATAATAATAATAATAATAATAATAATAATAATAATAATAATAGATGTGTGTAGTTGTGAGGTGGTGATTTTGGAAGACGAGAGATACGGTGGATTATAGTCGTTCAAAAGAAAAGGTATTTACTAATAGGTGATAGGGAATAAATAAATCATGTTTACGTAGTTAATGTTGTATTAATTACACATGATTTGGGCTGAAAGCCCCAATAAGAAGATGTATGATATTCAGACAAAAAAAGTTAACACATTGATCAGGACTGATGGACCAGATCGGGACTGATGGACTAGATCAGGCCTGATGGAACAAAAAAGGCCCAAAACCCTGATTATTAATTAATTTCGTAATTAATTAATAAGGGAACAATCAGCTATTGAGAAGAGTCCCAATAAGGACATAAATCGTTATAGATTGGCCTCCAAGGAACCTCATGGGATAAGAAATCAGCTTCCTACTTTCTAGGACTCCAAAGTCCATTCTAATTCAGAGACTTGACCACCAAGTCTCCTATGACAAGTCCAATTCAAGGACTCCCAACATATATATAAGGGGCCTCACCCCACAAATCAGAACTACGTTTTTTGACTTGATCCTTGGCAGTCAGCAAGGTACGTAGGCATCTTGTTAAGGCAGATTGAGTCACGAAACATAAGAGCAGTCAAATCGAGCCTCGAAGCTCAGGTTCCTTAGTAATAAATATAGCAATTATATATCTTAGTTTTTAATCCATAATATTTGGTGCCGTCTGTGGGAAAGCACAACAACAACCATGGCGAGAACACGGAGAACAATTAGAGCTCTTGAGGAAGGAACACCATCGGGGACAACCCAAGTGATTTCGTCAACCGTGGAGGTACCTCCTCATTCAACTTATGCAGTCACTCAAGGAGAAGCCCAGATAGGGGTAACTGAACCTCAGCCACAAGGGACAATTCCCTCGGCTATTCAAGGTACGAATCCTCAAGTTCAACAACTACATGCACCTGTGAATTCTTGACCCATCGGGTACGAGTATATAACTGTTGTGACTACTAACCCCCCTTATGGGATGCCCCTTTATCCCGAGCCTGGAGGAAGTGGACATACTGGACGAAGTGAAGCACGAGGGCGATCGCCCCCTACATACGAGGTTTGGCCCCTATCCCTGAGGATCAGGAATTTTCCGGTCCTTACACTGAGAGAGACTCCGAATCTTCGGATGATGAAGTAGCCCCAAGAAGGAGACGTGCTGGCAAAGAGCCGATGGCTGATGGTAGCCAACGTCCTCAAAGCACCCAAGGGATGAATCCCCAAGAAGTGCAGGAAATGATCAGGGCTCACGAGGCTGAGATTCAAAGGCTGAGGCGCGACTTGGAGGTGCACCAGACCACCAGACCCCCAGTACCTCTTAGGGGGAGAAATCCTCATCCTATCATAGACCTGGATGGTCCAGTACGAAGAAGGGCTGTTGTCCCAAGGGATGATCCAAGCAATCTTCTTCCCCTTGGAGATCCTGATGATCCTACTCCGCCCTTCACTGAAGAAATAATGAATGCCCATATCTCAAGGAAGTTGAAGATGCCAACTATCAAAGCTTATGATGGCACGGGAGATCCCGCTAATCATGTTAGGACATTCTCCAATGCACTGCTATTGTAGCCCGTGAATGATGCTATTAAGTGTCAGGCCTTTCCTCAAACCCTGTCGGGTATGGCTCAAATGTGGTATAGTCGTTTGCCCCCAAACTCTATTGGGTCATTCAGAGAATTAATTCAGGCTTTCATTAAACAGTTCATCAGTGGGAGAGTGCATGAGAAAAGTTCAGCATCCCTCATGAGCATTGTGCAGGGAGCGAAGGAATCCTTAAGAGACTACTTGAATCGTTTTACGAAAGAAGCTTTAAAAGTCCCGGACCTTGATGACAAGGTCGCAATAATAGCACTGCATTAAGGAACTAGGAATGAGTTTTTCAAGATGTCCTTGGCCAAACGCCCTCCTGAAAGCATGTTGCAGCTCCAGGATAGGGCAGGGAAGTACATCAAAGTGGAAGAGAGCATGGGGAAGACCGTAGTGAATAATGAGCCCACTGGAGGCAAGAAGCAGAAAACTGACCTGGAATATATCGCTAAGGACAAGTATCCTAGAACTGAGCAAAACCCTGATTCAACCTCCAAGAAGGGAGGACGTGGGCAAAGGTTCATTGAATACGCTAAGGTGAATGCTCCTAGAAGCCAGATCTTGATGGAAATCGAGAAAGATCGAGATATTCGTTGGCCTAAGCCCTTGAAGGCTGATCCTGCCAAGCTAGAAGAGCAAATATTGCAGATTTCACAAAGATGTTGGTCATGACACCGATGAGTGTAGACAGCTGAATGATGAAATTGAGTTCCTCATTCGAAAAGGAAGATTGAACAAATACACTGGAGAAGGAGGGGATAGGAATAACAATGGAAGAAAGAACTTTGAAGATCGTAGGAGGGATCAAGACGATCAGGGGCAGAATCCCCAGCCTAGAGGACCGATTATAAATGCAATTTTTGGAGGGCCGCGACCTTGAGGGCCTGTGATAAACACAATCTTTGGAGGACCAACTGCTGCTGGATTATCCAGGAACTCCTGAAAAGCATATACTAGAGAGGTTATGCATATTGTTGGAGAAGCCCCGAAGAGGGCCAGGACAGAAGTGACATTGGCTTTTGATGATTCTGACCTAGAGGGTGTGAAATTTCCTCATGACGACCCGCTGGTCATAACACCGATAATAGGGAATAGCCCGGTCAAGAGAGTCCTTGTGGATAATGGCGCTTCAGTGGATATCTTGCTCCATGACGCCTTTCTAAGGATGGGATATAACGACTCCCAATTGACCTCAACCGACATGCCGATATATGGATTTGCGGGAGTAGAGTGCCCCGTGGAAGGGATAATCAACTTGCCAACCACCATAGGTCAGGAACCAAGGCAAGCAATGCAGATGTTGGACTTTGTGGTGGTAAAGGTTAGTTCAACTTATAATGCTATCATGGGGAGAACAGGGATACATGCCTTCAAGGCAGTCCCTTCTTCCTACCATTCAATTATGAAGTTTCCCACCCAGAATGGGATTGGAGAAGAGAGAGGAGATCAAAAAATGGCTAGAAGCTGTTATGTAGCCTCTTTGAGGGCAGATGGAGTTGGGGGCAGGTTCTTTCTATTGAAGATATGGATATCCGAAAGAATGATGAGAAAAGAGAAAAGCCAGCAGAAGACGTGGTTTCGATTTCTTTAGCCCCCGAGAATCTTGAGAGGATGACTTTCGTTGGAGCCACACTCGAGGAGCCCCTTCGAGGGAAGTTGGTGAGATTTTTGCAAGAAAATAGTGATGTGTTTGCATGGTCAGCAGCTGATATGCCAGGCATAGACCCGGAACTGATTACTCACAAGTTGAATGTGGACCCAAGTCGGAAGACAGTGAAGCAAAAGAAAAGAAACTTTGCCCCGGAAAGATAAGAAGCTATAAAACAGGAGATTGAGAAGCTCTTAGAGGCTGGTTTAATTGAGGAGATATAGTTTCCTGAATGGTTAGCAAACCCTGTAATGGTGAAGAAGGCCAATGGAAAATGGAGGATGTGTATAGACTTCACTGATCTGAATGATGCATGCCTTAAGAACTGTTTTCCTTTGCCAAGGATTGATACTTTGATAGATGCCGCTGCTGGGCATAAGATGCTGAGCTTCATGGATGGATTTAGTGGATGCAATCAGATTAAGATGCACAAGAATGACATTCCAAAGGTATCATTCATCACTGACTTTGGTGTTTATTATTATCTTGTTATGGCATTTGGTCTTAAGAATGCAGGAGCCACCTATCAAAGGTTGGTAAATAAAATTTTTAAGGATCTTATTGGCAAGACTATGGAAGTCTATGTTGATGACATGTTAGTCAAGAGTCTAGTAAAGACTGATCATATAACCTATTTGAGGGAAGCTTTTGAGGTCCTAAGGTACCACAAGATGATGTTAAATCCTACAAAGTGTGCTTTCGGAGTAGGATCTGGAAATTTTTTGGGATTGATGGTCTCCAAGAGAGGGATCGAGGCCAACCCCGATAAAATAAAGGCAATCCTGGATATGGAACCACCAAAAACTGTCAAGGATGTTCAGAAGCTCACAGGAAGGGTTGCTGCGCTGGGACGATTCATCTCCAAGTCAGGAGACAAGTGCTTGCCGTTCTTCAAGTCACTAAAGAACATTAAGGACTTTGTATGGAGTGAGGAAAACCAGAAGGCATTCGAGTAATTAAAAAAATATATGGCCCATGCCCCATTGTTGGCCAAGCCAGCTTCGAATGAAGTTTTATACTTGTACTTAGCCGTTTCAGAGAGTGCCTTGAGCGCTGTATTGGTTAAGGAGGAACTGAAAATCCAGAAACCCGTATACTATGTCAGCAAAATCTGCATGGTGCTGAGTTGAATTATTCAACTATTGAGAAATTTACTCTAGCCTTGGAAATGACTTCAAGAAAGTTACGTCCTTACTTTTAAGCTCATCAAATTGAGGTGCTAACAAATCAGCCCCTGAGAAATATCATTCATAGTCCCAAGGCTAGAGGGAGGTTGATTAAGTGGGCCATAGAGCTGGGAGAATTCGAAATCAAGTATAAGCCACGAACGGCAATAAAAGTCCAGGCATTAGCTGACTTCGTGGTGGAATGTACCATACCCAACCAGGAAGTCGGGGGGCAAGAAGATACCATACCTCAAGACAAGGAAGTTGATAAGGAGGACAAAGAAAAAGATGATAAGGAGAAAGAATATTGGGTTCTCTATTTTGATGGAGCATCAAAAACAAGCTCAAGTGGAGCAGGTTTGGTTTTACAAAGCCCCGATGGGTTCTTGATTGAGTATGCCTGAAGTTAAACTTCCCGACCATGAACAATGAGGCAGAATATGAAGCTCTGATAGCTGACCTCGGCCTAGCAGGGACACTTAGAGTCAAGAACTTAAAAGTCCGTGGAGATTCGAAGTTGGTCGTATCCCAGGTAAAGGGAGAGTTTGAGGCAAGGGAAGATACGATGGCTAAGTATGTCCTCCTAGTAAGGGCTGTGATGACCAAATTCGATGAATGCCATGTTGAGCACATTCCAAGGGAGGAAAATGCTAAGGCAGATGCATTATCAAAGTTTGCTTCATCTGAGGTAGAAGAAAGTTCAGGAAGTGTATACTTCCGCGTTTTGAAGATACGAAGCATCGATGTTAAGCTTGTAGCTCCAATAGGCCTGGGGATGTCATGGATATATCCCATTAAGGCCCACATTCAAACCGGTTGGTTGCCAAACGATGCTACTGAAGCACAGAAGTTAGATGTTCGAGCACTAAGGTACTCTTTGATAGATGGGATTCTGTATAAAAGATCTTTCGTAGTTCCTTACTTAAGGTGTCTCAGGCCCGATGAGGCACGCTTGGCTCTTGAAGAAGTACATGAAGGAATTTGCGGGCAACACTTGGGGGGCAGGGCCTTAGCTCATAAGATAACCCGTTTAGGTTTCTATTGGCCAGAAATGATGGCTGATGCCAAAGAATATGTGAAGAAGTGTGACCGCTGTTAGAAGCATGCACCGGTCGTTAGACAACCCCCCGAGATGCTGACCTCTATCAACTCGCCCATCCCCTTTGCTATGTGGGGAATGCATATACTTGGGCTTTTCCCCATGGCCACGGATGTAATAACCCCAAATTTTTGAATTTTTGAAACACCGATAAATAGTAACTTTTTGCTGATGATGTTGATTAAGGAAAATTATCAGACCACGCTATATAGGAGTCATGTTATGGAAATTCTAAGATCGTATTAGTATTCCATAAAGTAAATGAGTGTATGTAAAGATCGTCAGGATCAAAATTCGAACACTTTGATTTTTCCCGAAAATCCACCAGATACCGAAAGAATTGAGTATAAGGTAACATGATTAAAAGGATTTAAATTCAAGGATTATAAGAGAGGATCATAAAAGGAATATAAAAGATTGTAAAAGGTTTAGGGGAACCCAATTAATGAGATCCCGGATATGATCCCTCAAACGACGAACGAAAATGAAAGATAAGAGAACCGTATAACATATCAGCGGTCATTAGCCAAGTAATTAAGGGATTAATCAAAAATATAGTGGATGATGATGTCATCACATGACACAAGCTTGCTTGCATAAGCATGACAAAGGAGTTTTGTTTGTTGGATGATTTTGGGCATACAAAATTAACCATGGTAAAAAGGTTAAAACAAATTTCAAGACTAAAAGAAGAATCAACCAAGCAAATAACATAAATAAAAAAGAGAAGAGTTGAACTTGCAAGAAGAAGTTCTCGGCCAAAACAAACTCAGCAACTTCAAACTGCCATATCGCCTTCAATACTCACTCAAATAGTGTGTTCTATAGCTCGTTGGAAAGGTATTGAGATGGCCTACAACTCTTGTTCACAAGTCTCGTCCAAATAAGTATGGTAAGCCCCTCATTTTTACAGTTCTTTCAATCGGACGTTTAGAAACTTCAAAGCCTAACTTTGTGTTCTTGATTTCTTTGGAAAGATCAAGCTTGTAGGAGGCTCCCTAAGGCTTCCTAGAAACTTAACACCTCCCAAGGAAGGTATAAACTTCAAACCCTAGCCTTTACTTTGATTATTAGTGAGTTTGATGGTTGGTTTTCTAAATGAGAAGCATGATCTTTGATTATTAGTAGTTTGATTTGAATTTGGAGTGATTTGGTGAATGAATCTTGTTATAATAAATAGAACTTGATTGTGGTTGGTTGAGATGAAGAATCTGGAGAATAAGGACTGGTATAGTATTATTTAGTTGAGGATTTGATGTGTTAATGATTGTGGGTTATTTTAGTGAGTTTTTGGTGTAGTGAGAAACTTGGAAAACTTGTAAACATAGCCGTCGTAATTCCCGTTTTCCTTAGACTGTTGTACATGAATCTCGGACCAGATAACTCACTAACCAATCTGTAACTTTTCCATGTTTAGCTAGATCGTGTCGTAGCTTCGTTTTGGTATGTGGTTCGCTTGAATCCGATATACGGTTTAGGAGAAACGACTGTTTTAAGTTATGGGGTTTCGCGAACGAACCTTTACCCCCTCGCTTTACTTTGAGACCTTGTTTAAGGCCCTTAAAAGACTAATTGGATTACGAAACAATTATGTAAGGTGGGTTAGGCAGTTGGTAGAGTATTCGTGAAAGAGTCGCTTTAAAATTCGTAACGGTTAATTTTATAAAAATGGTGGAGCCGAGGTTACTCCAGCGACTTATGTGAATCGTTAAGCGCAAAAGCGAACATTAGGGTCCAATTGGTTAAAGTCTAGTTTCTTAAGCGACCGTGGTTTAATTCCGACTTATGTTTTTGTTCATAGGTTATCGGACCCACTCTAAGCTTAAGTCTACCACGGAAAGCTCAGGCAAGTTTTCTACCCGTTATACTGTTATTGTGATGTAATTTATTGATGCATTATCTTGAAATAAGTGCATGGTTATTATTAGCAAAGTTGTTGTGCATATGTTGTGTACTTGATGATTACATAAACAAAACACCTAAGTAGATTTTACTTAGTGAAATAATGTAGCACTCGACGGATAAGAATTATAGTCCCGACAGATAACTCATTATAGTCCCGACGGATGATGACTTATTATCCATCGAGTGAGTAGCTTATGTAATAATGAGTCTGTAGCACATTTTTGCATACACCTTTGTATAATTTCTGTAGTAGCATATAAGTCATGTTGACTGTAACTAGATATGCAGAATAGGTTGATTAATTATACATAGATGATGTCTTGTAATTCTGTATAAATAAATTGAAGTCAAGTGCCAAAATAGCTACCGACGGATGATTAACAAAGCCATCGACGGATGATCAAATAGCTATCAACGGATGTTCAATATAGCAGTCGACGGATGATCAATAAAGCCATCAACGGATGATCATAAAGTCGACGGATGATCATGTACTCAACGGATAAAGAATTCAAATATCAGTTGACAGTGACAGCATAGTCACATGCGTCGAAGTGTATGCAAATGGAATGAGGAAGCCTATTAACTGGTAATAGAGAACAAAGTAACAAAGCATTAGACCCGATATTTTTTATAATGATCCTGTCTTTTGACTTTGTAATCTTGGTAATATATAAACCAAGAAGTAGCAAATAGAAACCAAGATCTGAGATACAATAAGTGAGAAACATTTTTAAGCAGAATTATTAGCATTTCTCTGTATTCTCAGTAGTTCATATTTGTAAGCAGCTGTGAGCATTCTTGCACACAGAGTTCTCTCGATATAATATATATATATATATATCTGGTGGAATTGTTTAAATCCACCAGAAAGATTTTTTAAAAACTCTTGTTTTTAATTACTTGGTTTTGGTTCACCTAAGTTTTTATTCCGCATTGTGCTAATCAATACACTTATATTTATATTCGAGTTTGAACATTTTTATTTTAAGAAAAAGGTTCAAGAATTCCATTCAACCCCCCTTCTGTAATTCTTGCTATATTGTTAAGGGACTAACAATTGGTATCAGAGCAAGCTCTTAACTTATAAAGAGTTTAAAGTTCAAAACAATTCAGCAAAGATGAACAAGAAGGATGTTGGAGTCAAGATTCTTTTTCTAGATAAAGACAATTACCATCATTGGAAGGTAAAGATGCATCTTTATATGCTTTCTCAAGATGAGGCCTATGTGGACTACATAGAAAGAGGCCCTCATGTTCCAATGAGAGCTGCAACAGGAAACGAGCCATCAGTCCCTAAGCCAAGGCATGAATGGTCTGATCCTGACATTGAACAAGTCAGAAAGGATAAAAAGGCCATGACTATTCTGTTTAATAGAGTTGATGCAGACATGTTTGACAATATTATCAACTGCAAAACTGCCAAGGAAGTTTGGGATACTATACAGATAATTTGTGATGGCACTGAGCAAGTTAGAGAAAATAAGATGCAGCTCTTGATTCAGTAATATGAGCATTTTCACAATGAGGAAAGTGAGTCTCTCACTGACATTTTTAGTAGGTTTCAAAAACTACTAAATACTCTTAAGTTGCATGGAAGAGTCTATCAGACTAAAGACTCTAATATGAAATTCCTTAGATCTCTTCCAAAGGAATGGAAACCAATGACAGTCTCATTAAGAAACTCACAAGATTATAAGTAGTTCACTTTGGAGAGACTGTATGGCATCCTGAAAACCTATGAGCTTGAAATAGAGCAGGATGAAAGGATGGAGAGAGGAAAGAAGAAAAGAGGATCCATTGCACTAGTTGCTGAGTTGGAAAAGGAGAAGGAAGTGAAGATGGAAGCTGTTGAATCAACTTCAAAGGTCTGTGAGAACAAGGGCAAGGAGTTTGCAGTAGAAAGTGAAGATTCATTGAGCCAAGATTACATGGAGGACATTGATGAGCACCTAGCATTTCTTTCCAGGAGATTTTCCAAGCTCAAGTTCAAGAAGAACTTTGGAGCAGCCAAGCCAAATAGAAACATGGTGGATAAGTCAAAGTTCAAATGTTTCAAATGTGGCTTGGCAGGGCATTTTGCCAGTGAGTGTAGGAAGTCAGATTCCAGTAAGAAAAAGTTTGAGTCTCTGGATTATAAGCAAAAATACTTTGATCTACTTAAGTAAAAGGAAAGGGCTTTTATTACACAGGAAAATGACTGGGCAGCAGATGGTCTGGATGAAGATGAAGATGTCAGCTATGTCAATCTAGCCTTAATGGCCAAGTCTGATGAGACAGAGACAAGTTCCTCAAGCAATCATGTAATTACTACAAACCTTGCACATTTATCTAAAGCTGAGTGTAATGATGCCATAAATGACATGTCTACAGAATTATATCATTTGCGTGTTACTCTTAAGTCTCTTACTAAAGAAAATGCTAAAATCAAAGAAAACAATTTGTTTTTAAGTGAGAGGAATAATGTGCCTGAGTAGCAGTTTATTGATTTTGAGAAATTAAGAATTGAGTGTAAGATTGCCAAGGAGGAATTAACTGAGTCCTTGAAAAAGGAAGAAATTTTAAAGAAGCAGCTCGAGCGTGAACAAGAGGTGATTAAAGCATGGAAAACATCCAGGGATGTCCATGCTCAAATCACCAAAGTTCAAGGAATTGTATCTTTCTGTGATGAAGCCTGGAAAAAGAACAAAGAGAAACTAGAACCTAATTTGGTAGATGGACTGCTAACAGATGTAGACTCAACGGATGATGAGGATTATCCGTCGGATAACAAAAAGTGTTATCCGTCGAATGATGAAAATCCTCATCCGTCGGCTGTGAGCAAGCCCATTAGTAAAGCCAAACTAGTTAAGCTGAATGAGAAGTATGGGTCTGTTTCCAAGAACTTTGTTTCAGGAGAGTCAAGTCAAGTTAAGAAAGAGAAAAAGGCTAATGTTGGTCACATGACTGTCAAACAGTTAAATGACAGACTTGAGAAAATTGAGGTCAAAACAAAGACTAAAAGGAAAAACAATAGGAATGGTAAAGTAGGAATTAATAAACACAATAACTACACACCTGATAAATATGCTCCTAGAAAAATCTGTGTCAAGTGTGGTAGTGTAAATCATTTATCTGTTAATTGCAAATCTACCATGCCTACTCCCATGTCTGCTCAGCCTCAATTTCCTAACATGATTGCTATGTTTCCCATGTCTGTTAATGTTATGCCTACACAGAACATGAATGCACAGTTTGCTAATATGCCATTTGCACCTAATCCTTATTATGCTGCATATAGTATGACACAAATGCTATTTAGCATGCCTTACTGGAATAACATGTTTACACCAAGCATGCCATTTCCTGTTAGTTATAATATGCATGATAATTCTGTTGCAATGAAAGGTTTCAAAGGTCCAACTCAAATGACTAAGGATGAATCTGAAATTCCTAAGTCAAATGAAATAAGACCCAAGAAACAGAAAAAGAAAGATAACAAGGCAGGACCCAAGGAAACTTGGGTACCAAAATCAACTTGATTTGATTTTGATGTGTGCAGGGAATCAGAAAGAATCTTTGGTACTTGGATAGTGGTTGTTCAAGACACATGACTGGTGATTCTACCCTGCTCATAGAGTTCAAGGAGAGAGCTGGCCCAAGTATCAGTTTTGGAGATGACAGCAAGGGTTATACTGTGGGATATGGCTTGATTTCAAAGGACAATGTCATCATTGAGGAGGTTGCCTTAATGGATGGTCTCAAACACAATCTGTTGAGTATCAGCCAGCTTTGTGACAAAGGCAATTCAGTAACCTTCAACTCAGAAGCCTGTGTTGTGACTAATAAAAGAAGCAACAAAGTGGTTCTCACTGGTGTGAGAAAAGAAAATATGTACCTAGCTGATTTTAACTCATCCAATGTAGAATCTGTAACTTGTCTTCTCAGTAAAGCAAGCCAGGATGAAAGTTGGCTATGGCACAAGAAGCTATCCCATTTAAACTTCAAGACCATGAATGAGCTGGTAAAGAAAGAACTGGTCATAGGCATTCCTCTAGTGGAGTTTTCAAAGGATGGACTGTGTGATGCCTGCCAAAAAGGGAAGCAGATTAAAGCATCATTCAGGAAGAAACTTGATTCAACAATTAAAGAGCCTTTGCAATTGCTTCACATGGATTTGTTTGGACCAGTCAATGTATTGTCCATCTCAAGGAAAAGATTTTGTCTAGTAATTGTAGATGATTTCTCAAAGTTCTCTTGGACATATTTCCTAAAGTCTAAAGATGAGGCTAGTGAAATCATCATCAATCACATAAGGCAAGTCAATAATCATCCTGTTTTCAAAGTGAGAAGAATCAGGAGTGACAATGGAACTGAGTCCAAGAATTCTGTTATGAGAGCATTTTGTGAGGAAAATGGGATTCTGCATGAGTTTTCAGCAGCAAGGACTCCACAACAGAATGGAGTAGTGGAAAGGAAGAACAGATCACTCATTGAAGTTGCAAGGACAATGCTTGAAGAATCAAAATTGCCAACATATTTCTGGACTGAGGCTGTAAATACTGCATGTTACACTCAGAATATTTCTCTGGTTAATCAAGCAAGATGCATGACTCCCTATCAATTGTTCAAGAACAAGAAGCCAACTCTAAACTTTCTTCATGTCTTTGGTTGTAAATGCTATATTCTGAGAAATCAAACTGATCAAAATGAGAAGTTTGATGCTAAAGCAGATGAAGGAATTTTTGTTGGATATCTTATTGGTAAAGCATATAGAGTCTACAATCTAAGAACCAACATTGTTGTGGAATCAATACATGTTGTGTTTGATGATAAAAAAATTGAAGGACTGAAAGATGGAGATTACCATGAGAGCCTCAAATTCGACAATGTGGAGATGGTTAGTGATGACAGTGATGATGAAAGTGATCAAGAAACAGTGTCTAAGGATAATGCAGATAAATCTACTACCAATGAAGCACAAAACTCAACATCTGTTGAGTTGCATAATACTTCATCCGTTGGAAGGCAATCTGCGTTATCCGTCGAGAGACAACCAGCTTCATCAGTCGGTACTCAAAATTCACCATCCATCGGGTTATCAAAAGGAGCAGGAAGTCATGATAGATCACCTATAGAAAGTTCCCCTTTCTCAAATCAAAGATCCACAAACTCAGGGGGAGTTTCTAACAATCAAAACTCAATCACACATCAAGACAACAATGAGGTTTCTTCATCTAGAGCTAATCTACCTCAACAAAGGAAATGGACAAAAGATCACCCCTTTGAGCTTATCACTGGTGATATTTCTTCTAAAGTTCAAACAAGAAGAGCAACTCAGGAAGAATGTCTATACAGCAGCTTTCTTTCCAAGGAAGAACCAAAGAAGGTAGAAGAAGCTTTGTTGGATCCTGATTGGATTTTAGCTATGCAGGAGGAGCTAAACCAATTTGAAAGGAACGATGTATGGAAGCTGGTACCAAAGCCTAAAGGAAAGAACCCAATAGACACTAAGTGGGTATTCAGAAACAAGATGGATGAAAATGGCATAGTAGTCAGGAACAAAGCTAGATTGGTTGCTAAGGGCTATTATCAGCAAAAAGGAATAGATTTTAATGAAACATTTGCTCCTGTTGCAAGACTTGAAGCCATCAGAATCTTCTTAGCCTATGCAGCCCATGCCAATTTCAAGGTCTATCAAATTGATGTCAAAAGTGCCTTTCTAAATGGAGATTTGGAGGAAGAAGTTTATGTCAGTCAACCTCCTGGTTTTAAAGATCCAAATTTTCCAGAATATATCTATTATCTTTTGAAAGCACTTTATGGACTGAAGCATGCACCTAGAGCCTGGTATGACACCTTATCAAAGTTCCTTTTGAAAAATCACTTCACAAGAGGTACTGTAGATAAAACTTTATTTTTCAGAAATGTTAATGGCTCTAGTATACTTGTTCAAATTTATGTAGATGATATTATTTTTGGCTCTACAGATGAGAAACTTTGCAAAAAGTTTGCCAAATTGATGCAAAGTAAGTATGAAATGAGTATGATGGGAGAACTAACTTACTTTCTTGGTTTACAAGTTAAGCAAGTTAGTGATGGAATATTCATTAGTCAAACTAAATATATTTTTGATCTTTTAAAGAAGTTTGATCTAATGGATTGCACATCTGCAAAAACTCCCATGGCCACAACAACTAAGCTTGAATTATACACTACTGAAAAGTCTGTGGATATTTCAAGTTATAGAGGCATGGTTGGCTCACTTCTGTACTTAACAGCTAGTAGGCCAGATATAATATTTGCTACATGTTTATGTGCTAGATTTCAGGCTGATCCTAGAGAATCTCACCTAATAGCTATTAAGAGAATTTTCAGATATCTCAAGGGAACACCAAACCTTGGCATTTGGTACCCTAGAGATTCTGGTTTTGATCTAACTGGTTATTCAGATGCAGATTATGCAGGTTGTAGAATTGATAGAAAGAGTACAACAGGAACTTGTCAATTTATAGGAAACAAGCTTGTGTCCTGGTTCAGTAAAAAGCAAAATTCAGTCTCTACTTCCACAGCTGAAACTGAATATATTGTTGCTGGCAGTTGCTGTGCACAGATTTTATGGATGAGAAATCAATTGTTAGACTATGGTTTGCAAGTTGAGAGGATTCCTATTTTCTGTGATAACACAATTGCAATTGCCATCACTGAAAATCCAGTACAACATTCAAGGACAAAGCACATAGATATCAAGTACCATTTCATAAGGGAACATGTAATAAATGGTACTGTGGAGCTACATTTTGTTCCAAGTGAAAAGCAACTTGCAGATATCTTTACCAAGCCACTGGATGAATCCACCTTTTCAAAGTTGGTAAGTGAGTTATGTATGCTTAATTACTATTAAATCTATCTGAGTTATTTTGCAAGTTGATATGCAGCCAGAAATATAATTGATTTTTCAGTCTTGGATGAAATTTTGGCTAAGTCAAAATTTACATCTCGACGGATGACCCTTATCCATCGAGTTTGGTCATCCGTCGATATACAATTTGCTGATAAAAATCAATTACTTTTCTGGAATATTTTATGTCTCGACGGATAACAGTTTATCCTCATCCGTCGAATTGTCTTAATCTCAGCCGTTAATTCCCTGTACATTATCCATCGAGTATACTTACAGTTTGTAAGCATTACACGACGGATAATGGGTGGAATTTTCACAGTTTATTTTTAAACGGCTATTTTAGGCAATTACTATTGGTTACTTTATTTTACTTTATCATTTTTATAAGTTATTTTTGAGATAGTATAAAAGCTTATTTCATTGCAATTGTTTTTCTTTTATCATTCTCAAATTCAACTGCTCTTATTTCATTCTCTCTCAAGCACCCACTCTCCTTCTCTTCAAGCTCTTATTCTCTAACAATGGCACTTGTAGTAAAGATTATGTCTCAAACTGGGTTCATTTATGAGAAGAACAATTTCACTGCATTAGTGAACAAGGGTATTCAGCAATCAGATGACTATCACAAGATGATGGACTTTGTGAAGGATTGCAAGCTCAATTATGCCATGCTGGAATTACCCACAATCTTCTGTGAAGTTGTTGAAGAAATGAGGACCACTGCTACCTACAACTCTACTGACAAGACCATCACTCTAACCATCAAAGGTAAAGAATTCTGTATCAATAGTGATGTGATAAAAGCGTGTTTCAAAATTCCTGATAACAATGTGACTTCACCACACAATGACACTAATATTATCAACATGCTTAATTCCATGCACTATGCACTTCCTACTTCTAAACTGAGTGATATTAGGAGAATGGGTCTTAGGAAGGAGTGGAGTTTCTTGTGTGATGTAGTTACAAAGGTTTTCTTAGGAAAGATCAGTAATTTTGATTCAGTGAATATTTCCATGCTTAACATGCTATATATGCTAGTTATAGATAAATTTTATAATTTCAGTGACCTTGTCCTGTTTGAGTTAGGTTTTAAATTAGGTGAGTTAGGTAAAAGAGGTAAGAATGTGTATTATGCTAGATTTCTTATGATATTGGCTAACCACCTCTGTGAAGAGATTATGCTTGAGAACCCTGACAACAAACTGGATTGTTGGGTTCAAGAGAGAAGGCTCATTGCAGATCTGAACAGGGCCAATCATCACAAGGATGTGCCAATGTTCTACTTTCCTGTAATGCAAGCACTTCAGGTAAGTGAGGTAAGTTCATCCATCCCTACAACTATTCCAACCTCCACAATTTCTTTGAGTTCAGGAGTAGCTATGGCAACTGTACCAATGACCAAACAGTTTCCTACCAAAGCTGCCAGACCTACTACTATTTCCAAATCCAAATCAAATAAAACCCCCTCTGGTATCTCTCAAAAGATGCCAGTTGAAAAATCCACAAAAGCCAAAGAGGGGAGTGTGAAGGAGGGTAAGTCAGGTGAGGGAAGGGGTGAACATAAAAGAAACCCCAAGAATAAGGTTGGAGAGTTGAGTGAATCCCAGCCTAGCCACACTGCAGTTTCCCAACAAACTGCAGTGCTTAAAAAGGACAAAAGCTCACTTCCAGCTGCATCCTCCCAAAAGGATATAGCTATTGAACAAAGCTCTCAACCAAGAGCACAGGCCAAGAGGGTTAGGGACACAAGCTCACCCCAAGCTTATGCCAGAAAGAAGAAATCAAAAACCTCTGGGGATGCACAGGGTACACACACAGTGCAAACTGGTACTAAAGACACAATCACTGCACCTTCTCAAATTCGGTTTGATGTGGCTCCAATAAATATGGAGTCACAACCAAAATCTTTAGTTATAGAAGCACCTCAAACACCATACTCACCAACAAATTCTCTGGATGTGGATATGATAAACACATCAATTCCTGATTTCACTTCTTTAACTCTGTTGGGGAAGCCAAAATCTAGTGCAAGTGAGCATCATCTTTTAGATGATTTGTTGGCTCACTTGCCAATTCTTTCAGGAACTGTTGTGTCATCTGTGCCTAAAATATCTTCAATCAACACAGAGTCAACGATAGTTTCTATTTCCACCTCATTCATTTCTACTCTCTCGACGGATATTGCTCATCCGTCGAGTAGTGATTGTATCCCGAAGGATAAGCCTAACAGCAGTTATCCGTCGGATAGCAAAACCACTCACTCGATGGATATCACTCATCCGTCGAGTATCTCTGCACAACTTCAAACTTCAATTATTTCAAGTGCAGAAGATTTAGTGGTTATACAGTCACTCTTAGGATTGAGATAGCAGAGTGTTTTGAGTGAGAGGCTTGGTTGCTCCCAGGCAAAAGGAGAGGAAATGAGTGACAATCTGCAATCCATTTCTTCAGGATTGGCAAAAGGGAGTGAGAGGAGTCCCACCTTAGTAGGTGAAGGTGAGGGTGTGAGGGTGGGTAGCCAGGGTAAGACCCTGATGCAACAAAAGAGAGAACATGAGAGAAAAGCAGGTACATAGGGTATAATGGTGGATCCAGCCATTGCTCATGAGTCAATGATTGTGGATGATGCTGAAATGGAAAGACAATTTCAGCAACATTATAAAGCTGTAATTGATAACATTTCCTTGGACGCTGACACATTTATTCATCCTGTGTCAGCCTATCAACTATTGGCTGCTCAGGGCAATGAGGAGGCAGAGAGACTTTAAATCTAGTACATACTTCAGAATCTCTACAAAGGGATAAAGTTGCTGTCAATTTGATGCCTCCTACAACTGGTGATCCATCTGAAGAATTTGGAGTGAATTCTAATGATGATGACTCTGTTTCATTTGATGGAAGCATGAACTTAGGGGGGGATGAAGGCCAAAGTTCTATTCCAGATCTACCTGAATGGGCATTGACAAATGAGTCTACACCAGGACAATTCAATGTATCCTTAGTCAAACAAATCATGTCTATCCAAAAGGCCATTCAGAACACCTCAAATGCTGGTACCAAGGCTATTCTTCAAGCCCACCTAGATTCTCTACATCTCATGAAGCTACAACAATTAAGACAGAATCTGAGTGTGGATGAACTCAAAAAGGATATAACTAACTTGAAGACCTACAATTCTGAGAAGCTGGATTCAATCATGCCCTATGGTACCATGCATGATCTACTACTGAGACTGAGAAGAGAATCAGATGCTGAAAAGAAGCTGGCCAAATTGGAGGACAGAGTTCAAGTTATTGAAAACTCTGTGGTCACCATTCTTCAATATCAACAGTCTCAGACCAGTCTTCTAATGTAACTGGCTAAAGCACAAGGCTTGACCCCTCAACTTGATGATAACAAAAAGGGAGAGAAAGGACCAAGTGAGGGGGAGAAGCTTCATATACAAATTAGTAAAGTAATTGTGCCTTCAATTACTATCTCAAAGCCATCAGTTGCAGATGGTATAGATCTGATTCAAGCAGCAGCAGCTAACTTGAAAGTTGCTGAGAAGGAAAAGTTGAGTTTGGTCAACTGGGAGAAGATTGATGAGGAGATACAGAAAAAGTTTGAACTTGTCAAGGAGCCAGTTAAGTCAGCCATCCATCACTCTCAAGTCAAGAAAATTAGTGTGAATGAGATGAGCATGAACTATCTGGAAAGAGGACAATCTTTTTTGCATCAAGTCTCCAAAGGCTGAAATGATTCTTAAACCAAGGGCAAACTACTCAAAATCATCCTTGAAGAACCCCTTGGACACTGTGTATGAGACACCCAAGCCTGATAAAAAGAAGCTTCTGTCAAGATCAATTGTTTTCTATAAAGATCTAACTGATTCAGCTTCTAAAAGGAGGATTGCTAAGATATTCAGAAATGGGAAGGAAATTTGTGTGATAGCTGGACATAAACAAAAGAAATATGCTCTAGATGCAAAGAAGACTAAACAAAAGAAAGAGCAGATTGCTATCTTGGCCAAGCTACAGGCTGTGAATTCATCTCAACAAATTCCCTCTCAACCATCTGAAGCTACTGAATCAAGGAAATAAGTTGAAGAACAGAAGAAATCTCCAAGAAAGAAAGAATTGGCTAAAAGAACTAAAAGGAAACTGGATATTGTTGACAAGGAATTGGAAGATCAATTTCCTAAGGAATCCACACCAGCTACAATTCAAGCATCAAAGCCCTCTGTGGTATTTGAAGACATAAGGGTGGTAGATCCCTACAGGAATATTCATGGTGAACCTATTGTGCCCAAGGATGAGCCAATAGAATGGGAGAACATACCAATTCCAGACTTCAATCTACCAATTCTTAGCAAGCCAAAAAGAAAAAAGTCAAGAGCAGTCAAGAAAGTGAAGCTGTCACCTCTAAAATCCAAGTCTGTAGTTAAAGCTCAGCCCAAAATCAATAAGGGAGACTACTTATACTTGTGTGACATCAAAGAATTTTTTGATCTAAATGTCTATCTGGATGAACTAGATGAAGTAAGAGGTATTGATGCATACAGGAACCTACATGAAAGGTTAGTGTTCAAGTACAAAGGAGGAAAGGAGATTCAGTGGCCACTTCACATGATTCTTCAAGAGAGCCAAGCTGTACTGATTAAAGTTTATTCATCCTTCAAGAAGAACTTTGGTTTCAACATCACTGCAAGAAGACTAGTATTGAAGAAGATTGAAGAACTAAGGAGTGTTAGAGCTAAAGATGCACTCCCAAAGACTTTAATCATCCCATACACAGGGAGAAGAGTGCATCTAAGGCCCTACTGGCTGATGGAGTTCATAGATGACAAAGGGGTGAGAAGATTCTTCAGATTAGAAGACCAATTGAGCATCTTCAGCAATGAGACTCTCTTGGAAATGCAAGGAAAGCTAAATCTCTCAGAATCTGATGAATTGGAATTCCACAGTCAGCTCCAAAATCAGATTGATGAAAACAACAGAAAGCTTGGAAGAAGATCCAGACCTTCAAGAAACTAGAAAAATCTGCTCATGCTAGAGGAGCATCTTGAAAATGACTGTGAGCCAAACTTTGTACATTTTGATTAATTGAAGCACTTTTCAGTATTATCTACTTTTCTTTAAAGCGGTATGTTTAGGGTGTTTTGTTATCATCGAGTATCTCTTAATTTATGGCTACAATTCCAGTAGACATAAATTGGGGGAGATTGTTGTGCATATGTTGTGTACTTAATGATTACATAAACAAAACACCTAAGTAGATTTTACTTAGTGAAATAATGTAGCACTCGACGGATAAGAATTATAGTCCCGACGGATAACTCATTATAGTCCCGACGGATGATGACTTATTATCCATCGAGTGAGTAGCTTATGTAATAATGAGTCTGTAGCACATTTCCGAATACACCTTTGTATAAATTCTGTAGTAGCATATAAGTCATGTTGAATTTAACTAGATATGCAGAATAGGTTGATTAATTGTACATAGATGATGTCTTGTAATTCTGTATAAATAAATTGAAGTCAAGTGCCAAAATAGCTACCGACGGATGATTAACAAAGCCATCGACGGATGATCAAATAGCTATCAACGGATGTTCAATATAGCAGTCGACAGATGATCAATGAAGCCATCAACGGATGATCATAAAGTCGACGGATGATCATGTACTCAATGGATAAAGAATTCAAATATCAGTTGACAGTGACAGCATAGTCATATGCGTCGAAGTGTATGCAAATGGAATGAGGAAGCCTATTAACTGGGTAATAGAGAACAAAGTAACAAAGCATTAGACCCGATAGTTTTTATAATGATCCTGTCTTTTGACTTTGTAATCTTGGTAATATATAAACCAAGAAGTAGCAAATAGAAACCAAGATCTGAGATACAACAAGTGAGAAACATTTGTAAGCAGAATTATTAGCATTTCTCTGTATTCTCAGTAGTTTATATTTGTAAGCAGCTGTGAGCATTCTTGTACACAGAGTTCTCTCGATATAATATATATCTCTGGTGGAATTGTTTAAATCCACCAAAAAGTTTTTTAAAGACTCTTGTTTTTAATTACTTGTGTTTTGGTTCACTTAAGTTTTTATTCCGCATTGTGCTAATCAATACACTTATATTTATATTCGAGTTTGAACATTTTTATTTTAAGAAAAAGGTTCAAGAATTCCATTCAACCCCCTTCTTTAATTTTTGCTATATTGTTAAGGGACTAACAGTTGCTCACAAGAAGTTTATAGTCTTTCAAATGGATGTGAAAAGTGCTTTTCTCAATGGAGAATTGGAAGAAGAGGTATATGTTGAACAACCTCCAGGCTTTGTAGTTTCAAAATTTCCAAATCATGTCTACAGGCTTGACAAAGCACTTTATGGCCTTAAGCAAGCTCCTAGAGCATGGTATGAGA
Source organism: Apium graveolens (assembly GCF_009905375.1). Lineage (NCBI taxonomy): Eukaryota > Viridiplantae > Streptophyta > Magnoliopsida > Apiales > Apiaceae > Apium > Apium graveolens. Next base: position 304,968,835 of record NC_133648.1, on the reverse strand, counting down.
CTCTGACTCAATTCCTTCTAGAAAGTGTATTTCACAGGGGCACAATTGACAGGACTTTATTCTAACTCAACCATGGAAATGACTTACTTTTGGTACAGATATATGTTGATGATATCATCTTTGGCTCTACAAATACAAACTTTATGAAAGATTTTCCAAGTTAATGTAGTCAAGATATCAAATGAGTATGATGGGAGAGTTGAGTTATTTTCTGGGACTTCAAGTCAAGAAAACTGAAGAAGGTACTTTCATGAATCAATCCAAGTACACCAGAAATTTACTCAAGAAATTTGGAATGCAAGACAGTTCTACTGCATCAACTCCCATGGCCACTGCCACCAAGTTAGATAAAGATACTGGAGCATCAGTAGATATTACTAACTATAGAGGTATGATTGGCTCTTTACTCTATTTAACTGCAAGTAGACCAGAAATCATGTATGATACCTGTCTTTATTCAAGATTTCAGGCTGATCCAAGAGAACCTCATCTAACAGCTGTGAAAAGAATTTTCAAGTACCTCAAGGGTACAGCTAATCTAGGATTGTGGTATCCTAGGGAATCAGATTTTAAGCTAATAGGTTACTCAGATGCAGATTTTGCAGGATGCAAAATAGACACGAAAATCACTAATGGAAGCTGCCAATTTCTTTGAGGCAGATTGGTTTCTTGGTTTAGTAAGAAATAGAAATCAATTTCCATAGCAACTGCAGAAGCAGAATATATTACTGCAGGAAGCTGTTGTGCACAGATTCTTTGGATGAAGAATCAGTTACTGCACTATGGGTTAGAATTTTATAAAATACCTATTTACTGTGATAATCAAAGTGTTATTGCTATGACAGGAAATCCAGTTCAACGCTCAATGACAAAGCACATCAGCATTATGTACTATTTCATAAGGGAACATGTGATGGAAGGTACAGTTGAATTGTATTTTGTTCCAACAGATCAACAACCAGCAGATATCTTCACAAAACCACTATGTGAAGCTACTTTTACAAGACCGGTAAATGAACTTGGAATGGTTTCAGGTTCTTTCTCAAAATCTGTTTAGTTTTTGTTCTCATACATCAGACTTTATGATCAGGGTTTACAAATTTCCTTATCTCAATGTAATCTGTGCTTAAATTGTAACATATTAAACACTGTCTATTATCTGATGTGATGATTCTATAAACTCTGAAAGTGTTTTGAAGGTTCTTTGACTATTCAATCCAATGAGGATTATCTTGTTAGATGCTGACTTAGTAGTCTTTAACAAACTATGTATCCCATATTTGAATTAGTTATTTATGTGGAAATCAATAACACAAGCAAATTCTGATTTTGATCTTAGTCAAATTTACTTTGTGTATCTTATTACTAAGTCACAAACTAGATTATTGCTTCTTATCTGTCAAATTCTGATGTCATTAAATCTTAAGGATGAACTACATGCTTGATAAGCCCCACTTATCTAAAGAAAATAAAAGAAAAGAAAAATTGAAATCAGGTACTCCTTTGAGATCTAGAGTAAATATGTGAAAGGGAAGATCCAAGTGCATTGCTGGTATTAAGTTATATGCATTAGAAAAGCAAATTAATTTTTCTTGGTGACTTTTCACATTCTCTGATTACTGGAGAAATATTCTGATAACAACATAAATTCTGATGGTAGTTGTAACTCACTTACACTGAGAAGCCATTGTCAAAAGAATTTTAAAAGATGCATAAAATGAGCACAAACAGTTGAGATGGATTCTTGCATAAATTTATTCTATAGTAGACTTCAAAATTAGAGACTGATTTTAAGCATTTTTCTTAGTTATGCCTTATTTCTAAGATATACTGAAGTTTATCTGACTTTAATCTTTATCTGATCATTTGCACATACACACACTATCACTCCATATGAATGATGAAAATTACTGTGGTGATTAAGTTGTTTCTGATAAACAGTTTAGCATTATTTGCATAAATTCTGAGGACAAGTTCTGATTATGTTCTGATGATTAAACTCTGAAGAAACCAGTCAGTATTTGTGTGAAGAAACACAGAAACAGTCATTCATTTTTTGAGTACAGAAGCCATGTTCTGATGACCGTTAAATTCTGATAATAGTCAAGTTCTGATGCAAATCCTGATGCTTACATGGCATTATTTATTTACTTGACTTATTTTTGATATTTACTGTAACGGTCATTTTATCAGAAAATAATTAAGTGTAAAAGAACAGTAATAATCATTTGATTAATGGGTTGCGTGTTGGTTTTTGCATATGCATGTGTGCAATAATTACTGCACATTTCCCATGCCCACTGATGACTGCCTTGACTATTTACTGCATGACAAGTGTAATTATGCTGGTTTTACTTCCAAGAAGAGCCGTTGAGGGGAAAGAGTATAAATATTAGAGATAAAAGATTCTACAAATCTTTTAACTTCTCTCTTACCTTATCTCTTATTTCTTTTACTCCCTCTCTCTCTTTCTCTCTATTTTCTAACGGACTTTCTTACATGCATTTTATCAAACACCTTGCGGACACACATTATTTCACTTAATTTCTCACAGAAATGGCACCAAAGGACGTTATCTTTAATGGATCCAAGTTCGTCCCCAACAAAACTATATGGTTATTCTCAGCAAGGACGATGCTCCTTCAGATCTTCACTTCATTCAAGATTTTCTGGCTCGTAGTGAGATTGGGTATGCTTTGACCCAACCACAAGCACTCTCAGGAACACAAATTCTGGAGTTTTGGAGGACTGCAGTCTATGATGATAGTGGTGAAAATGGGTCTGCAAGCATCATTTTCACAACTGGGGAAGATGAGTACCTGGTTACCCTGTCTATTGTTCGACAAGCTCTGCATTTGCCAGAAAATTGTACTTTCAATGCTCAGATTGAGGATCCACTTCTACAGAGTATGATGGCCAAACTTGGCTATGAGAAAAGTCTGTCCAAGCTAGGATAACTGAAGAGGCCATATATCAGAAGGGAGTGGAGTTACTTTTTCGGTTGCATCACCAGAGCCTTTGCCAACAAATGCTCCAATTTTGATGCTATTCCAATTCTGAGTCAGCAAATAGGGCAACTACTCTTCAACCTCCATCAACCCAGACTTCTAATACTCAACCACAGCCTACTATCAACCAGCACAATCCTCTCAACCACAACCATCAGCACCTACTATCAGAACCTCACCTCTCACATCCAAAACCAAACCATCCTCTGGTACTTCTCAAAAGGTGCCAGTTGTAAAATCTGACACATCCTCTAGGCCTAAAACCAAAGGAACTATCTATGTTCCTAAATCTCCACCAAGGAGAAGAAGAAGGATGATTCTAAGAGATGAATCTGATGAGGATGAAGAAGTCCAGGTTCCTGCATCAGAACCTGTGACATTAGAAGCTGAAGAGTCAACTCTTCAGAAAGAGAATAAAGCTAAGGGTTCTGGAATTTTGAAAAGGAAAAGACCTTCAAGTTCTGATACAGATAAAGTCACTCCTCCATCTAGAAGAACAAGGAAGACTAGAGCAGGTGTGCATATTGCACAAATTCAATATGAGGATACTGAAGATGCTGAGGAAGGGGATCAAGATTCTCTAATCTTATCAGAACCTATAGTCATTGAAGCTTTGACAGCTCCACCTCAACCTGAAGACACTGTTCAAAACACAATGATCACACCTCATATCTCTCCAATCAAAGAAATTGCTCCAGTTGAAGATTCAGGGTTAAGTCCTGAAATTGACATTCACAGGTTGAATATACCTTCTGTTCTCTATCTGGAAGCTCCACCAGCAAAACAACCAACATCTCCTGTTTCACCAATTCTACAGGCTGAAACTCCTACACCAATTCTGAATCTGGAACCTGAAGATCAGAATTTGGAAACAGAAGCTCCAGAATCTCCTTCAGTAACACACACTTTGGTGTTATCAGAAAATGATGAGATTTTATCAGATTCTGGAGATAGTGCTCCGGCAAGTGCTCCAGTTAATGCTCCAATTCTTGGCAAGAAGGCACTGCTTAAATTTGTTAAAGAAGATGCTCCTGTTCCATGGGAGGAAACTTTCAGAGGAGTTGAGTGGACAAAGAAGTGGAATGAATCTGACTTCATTCCCAGCCCACATGTTTTGACAGAACATATTGCAAAAGCTGATGAGTTGCTGATAAATTCTGACTTCAAAACACAACTAAAAGTCACTGCTCTCAGTACTAAAAATCTTCAAGGTCTACACTCCAAGACTCATGAAAAGGTTGATAAACTTCAGGAAGCAGCTAATATGCGAGACCTGATGCTCAAACTAGACAAGAACATGTTTATCATACCCATTCATGAAAAAGTAGAGGCTATTGAGCAAGTTCAAATCAAGCAGCAAGCCCAACTGGATGAGGTCCTGTAGAATCAAGCCTCTCAACAAACACAGCTCAATGAAATCGAATCTTCAGTGGAACTCCTTCTTTCTCTACTCCTGCCAGATGATGCCAAAAAGGGGGAGAAGGTAGTTAAGTCCAAATGCTCACCAAGCCAAACATTGAAGAAAAAGGATGATTCTGAAGATGATCAGAGAAACCCTTGCAAGGGAAAAGGTCAAAGTCAAGGCAAGCAAAGCAGCAAAGTTTCTTCACAGAAACTAATTTCTGATTCTAGCAAATCTTCTACATAGAAGAATACAAGTTCTGAAGCTGTGAATGCTCAAACTCTGATATCAAGTTCTGATATTATGATTCAGTATGGAAGTCAAGACTCTCAGAAGTTTTTACAAACTCTGAAGCTTAAGGGAAGGGAGACTACTGTCTACTACAAGTATCCCAAGATTCAGACTCTTGATGAAGAAATTGCTAAAAGATTGTTTCTCAAGCATAATCCTGGAATGGATTTAGAGACTCCGAAGGAGGAAGAAGCTAGATTTGCTGCTGAGAAGACAAACCCTAAATCTAAAGCTTCTAATGCAAAGAAGCCTCCCATACCTAAGGAGAAAGGTATAGTGATAAAAGAAAGATCTTCTAAAGAGATTCCTAGATCAAGTACTAGATTTCAAACTACTACTGATCCCAAAGACAAGGGAAAAGGAAAAGTTGGGGAGACAGTCAAGAAACAGGAGATGAAGATTCCTCAAATTCTGATGGATCCTATGTGCAAGTTGGTTCAAGTCTTTGATGATGCTGCTGTAGAAGATGAAACTGTTGGAACTTTGAAAAGAAGAAAGATGACAGAAGAATCTAAGACAACCTCTGACATAGCTCAAGTTTTTCAGAGTGAAGAAATTTCAGAATAGCAAGCTACAGAAGAATCTGCAAATCCTGAACAAGTCATCAAGACATCAACCTATGACATAGCTCAAGTTGATTTGAACAAGATGACAGTTGCTTATAAGAAGAAACTCCTATGGAAAAATGTTAAACCATCAGATCCTAAGAAAAGTCAACTGCTATCTGATTTCTTGACTATTGGATTGAATGCAAGAGAAGCAAGAGACAGATCTGGGTTATGATCAAGTGAAACCAAGATAAAAATAGGAGTTGAAGTAACTATCAAAGATCCATTTTTATTAACTGACAAACCACTTGAGGAAGTTACACAGAAACACCTTGACAAGGTTATATCTACTCAAGTGGTACTGGATACTCATGATAAGAGTAAATTCAAGGAAAAGCTGATTCTATTTCTTAAAGATGGAAGAACATATAGAATGTCAGAATTAGATGTGCTGAACAAATCTCTTAAAGAACTTCGATTTATTCATTATCTTTTGGAGATAAAGTCTGAGGTTACCAGAAGATGGTCAAATTTCTTGATGAAGACCATAAGGGATAAAGCCAGAATCTCTGGATCAAGGGTTGCATAATTTATTCCAAAAATAGTTGAAGATGATGGAAGAGAAATTCCTATGAGGAAGAATTCTGCTAAGGTAGAAGTAATTCTGAAAGGAAGATGCTTATGTTACAATGAAGACTCTTCACATCCCAGAGTTATCAGACTTGGAGATGGGCTTGAAAGAACATTAATTACAGCACTCAGAGCAGCCATTTATCAGATTGGTAATAATGAAGATAAAGAACTGATGCAAGTCAAAGCACAGTTAGTTGAAGTTCTGAGAAATGCTGAGGACAAGCTGGTAATAGACTTTACAAGGAATCACTTTGGATTCAAATTGATCCAGTGATATTGGTAAAGCTACATGTACAATAAGTTGTAGTTTGCTATTTTAAATAATATCTCATTGCATTTGTACTTAAATATTTTTGATATCATCAAATCTATTTACTTGTATATTTTTCATAATTTACAAGTTTGGGGAGATTGTTAGATATATTTGTAATGTCATGTCTAATCTGATTTGTTTAGTTTCAAAACTTATTATCAGAATATCATAACTTAACTGGAAATCAGAACCTACTGAAGACAGGAAGTTATCAGAACTTAAGGCGTCAGAACTTATATCAGAACTTAAGTGCGGATACACTTCAGGGATGAAAATCGGCTGATTTACAGGAGAGGGTCTGGATTAAACAAATAAAGATATGCATGGAGAGTTGGACATCTAAAGGACTACAGAAGATAATATCTTATTGATATATTTTAGGAAGAGATATATTTCATATCAATTAGAAAATATCTTGTAAATATGTACTATATAAACACAGCATAGGGTTTATACTATATGTGTTATTATTCTCGAGTATATTATTCATTGTAACCCTAGAAGCTCTTAGTGATATCATACATCACTGAGAGAGTAGATTAAACCTACTGTAACAGAGTTTGATATATTGAATGAACTTGTTTTTTGTTACATACTTGTGTTCATAATCGAATTGATTATAGATACTATATTCAACCCCCTTCTGTAGTATTATTGAGGCCTAACATAGAGAGTGTAACCAGCTCTTAGCCTTGTCCCTCAGAGAGAATGGGAAAAGCCTCAGCTTTATAGCATCTTCGGAAACATGGTTGAACTTGAAAGTGTCGCAGATCTCGATGAAATCTCTAATATGCATGTTGGGATCTTCCGTTGGAGAACCCCCAAACTGGACTGAATAATGTATCCATCGAATCGTGCCAGGCTTGATTTCAAAGGTATTACCTGCGATCGCTGGTCTGACAATGCTAGATTGAATGTCATTGATCTTGGGTTAAGAAAAATCCATTAACGCTTTTGTTGGTGCTACTGGATCTCCCATTGTAATGAGTACCTGAAACACAAAGAAGTAAACCGTGAAAGTAAAAGAATCTGAGTCAGTGAAATTCAGCGACTACTGATGTCAAGCACATAAACGAAAAATTAAAACCGAGTCCCCGGCAGCGGCGCCAAAAACTTGTTAGGTCGAAACACGCGCTAAAATTACACGCAAGTATATGCGTTCGCAAGTAGTATAAGATATAAATCAGATTCGTTCCCTCAGAGACTGGTTTAGGTTAAATTCAGATTATGCACTTATGCAACAATGTATAGTCATTGTTCAATACTAAGATAATAACATGTTGAGATATTTATAACTAAAATTAAACTAACATGCAATTAACTAAAAAAAATTAATTCAATTAACTATATGAGACAAACATGGGATTCGAACTTCATTACTACTTTATTCAAAGTCAGTTTTCTTAACATTAGCATGCAACGGTGATGATAACTAATCAGATAACAGGAAACTAGTAAACGCCAACTTTCATTATACGAATACCCTACTACCAGACATCCACAAAAGAGATAGAAGCTGAATAGATACCAATTATGTTGAGACCCTATATGTCTATCGTGATTACATAGGGCAAGTAAGATGGTTAAAATTACCTACAAATCATGCATAACAATTATACATGAACCTATGTTAGTATGGCAAGTTCTAAACCTCTATATTCACTTTCGCTTTAATAGAGATTAACACGCTATCTTATATGTTAGCTACGCACATAAGACGAATAAGCACAACCAATACTAGGATATCAATCAATCACCACACACCAAGATATTGAAATAAATTAACTATAGAAATCCATAAGTAAATCTGTTAGAACCCCACGATAACGATTAGTTCATAACCGAACTCATCGTCACCATGGGTTCCGATGAAAGCATGATGATAAAAAATATAAGAGTACCAGGGTTCAAGGATAAATCGAAAACAAGCATCCAAGAATCAACTATACTAAAGAAAACAAAAATATTCTTCTCCGTAGCCGTCTCGTGCTCTCTAGGTCTTCTTATTGCTCTCCCTTCGCTCCTTGTTGTCAAAAATGTCTTATTTAAGGTATATATAGGCTTCAGAATCGAACTGGGCTTCAAAATCTCCAAAATGGACTCGAATCAGGATTCTGGCTGAACGGACCGGCGCGGCCGCCTCGCATACCCGCGCGGGTGCACGCTGTTTCTGGAAGTCTGGTGTGGCCACCCCGCATACCAACATGGGCGCGCCGTGCTACTGTAGTTGGAATTCTGAATTTTCTTTTTGCTGTAACCTTTGCTCCACTTGTCAGAATTTGATGAATAAGCAGTCCACGCGAAGCTCTCGAGATCCTATACAATTTGGGAATGACATTGAATTCAGATTCTTGGCTCTTTTCACCATATATTCAATAAAAGCTCCATTCTTCCTCCAACTAGTGCCTGAGATGCAATATCATAAAAACATATCAAAAATACCAACAACTTGAGTCCAAAACACCAACATAAGCTTGGAATGAAGTGTTCTAAGTGGATATAAATGCCACTTATCACTGGTTGGTGGAACTTCGGCGCTTTATATCAGGATCATCCGAAAATGCACTTCCTTTCTTCGCCATACTAAAGGGCACGAAGAATTTTGAGTGGGGACCCAAGTGTCAGACATCCTTCGAGCAAGTAAAGGAGAACCTAATAAAGGCCCCATAGTTGATGAGGCCGGACCTAAAGGAGACACTTCAGCTATACCTAGTTATTTCAGACCAAACTCTGAGGGCGGTGCTGGTAAAGGAATATGAAGGTAATCAGCATCCCTTTTTTATGTATCTCATATGCTTAAAGATGTCGACACCAGGTACCCCAACACTGAAAAATTCGCAGATGGGTTGGTCATGGCTACCCGAAAATTGCGACAATACTTTCAAGGGAGAATAGTGCAGATTGTGACCGAACAACCACTTAAGAAAATTTTGACAAGATCTTACACCTCCGGAAGAGTGGTCTCCTGGCCGATTGAGCTTGGAGAAAATGATTTAGAGTACATTCCAAGAACGTCTATTAAAGAACAAACTTTATCCGATTTCATGGTGGAATGCACCTTCTCAGAATAAATGGACCCGATGCCCGAAGTGCAGTTGATCCGACAGCCAGGGAAATGGAAACTCTTTGTCGACGGGTCAATAGCAGGGTCAAAGTGTGGGGCAGGCCTTATCCTATCATCTCCTGATGGATTTGAGATATGCCAGGCCATTCGGTTCACTTTCCCTCTCACCAATAATGAGACCGAATACGAAGCCTTGCTGGACGGAATGAGCTTGGCGAAGAACCTAGAGGTAAAACATCTAAGAGTGTTCAGTGACACCATGTTGGTGATGAAGTACTTCTCAGGAGAATATGAGCAGATGGATCCCAGAACTAGAGCCTAAGCTACCAAGATAATAGAACTATCTCTATCTTTCCAGTCGTTTGAATTAGGCCAAATTTCCAGGGAAAAGAACAGCAGAGCCGATACGCTATTCTGTCTGGCATTGGCCGAGACTCAAAGCCTCACTGGCTCTATTTACCTCACCGAACTGAAGACCCCTTCGATTGATAAAAAGAAATGTATGAAAATTCACCAAGTGATAACTTGGATGACGACGATTTTGGCCTTCCTGAAAAAGGGAACGTTACCTCTCAGTAAAAAGGAGGCGCGAAATATCAGATACAAAGCAGCCAGCTACACCATCATAAATAGAAAGTTATTAGAAGGTCGGCCTCATCCCCACTTCTCTGATATCTGGATACGGAAGAGCAGAAACTTGCTCTCGAGACAGTCTATGAAGGCATCTGCGGAGAACACCTCGCAGAAAGGGCTTTGGCATTCAAGATTCTCCGACAAGGTTTCTACTGAACGACCTTGAGGCCTGATGCACACCATTATGCAAAGAAATGTAAACAATGCTAGCTATTTAGTCTCATTCCGAAGCAACCCCTTGAGGAGATGGCTTCATTCTTAAGCTCCGTTCCCTTTGCTATGTGGGCGGTAGAAATATTGTGGGAATATTATCGACCAGTACCAAGCAGGAGAAGTACTGCATTATGGCCATCGATTATATGACCAAATGGGTGGAAGCCCATCCTTTAGCCACCATAACCGAAGAGGCGGAGAAAAAAATCATGCTGGAATAAGTTATTTTGAGATTTGGAATTCCTAGAGTATGTGTCTCGGATAACGACACTCAGTTCATCAGAAACAAGTTCAGAACCTTCTTACACCACTTCGGAATTCAGCAGAAAATTAGCTTCATGGGCCACCCTCAAGGAAATGGGGCCATCAAGGCTGCAAAAAAGATCATCTTTGACGGCATCAAGAAAAGATTGGGTGAGACAAAAGGACTTTGGGTTGAAGAGCTGCCTTAGGTCTTATGGGCTTACCGAACAACACCAAGATCATCTACAGGAGAGACTCCCTTCAGATTAGCCATTGGGACAGATGTCCTCCTGCCAATTAAAGTGGGCCTAGAGTCTCATCGAACTGAAGTCTTTAATATTGAAAGCAATGAGGTCGGTTTGCGAGCCAATGTAGACCTCCTAGAACAAGAAAGGGAAGCGGCTTACTAAAAAAATCTGAAATATCAACTACAGGCTGCCCAATACTATTACTCAGAGGTGAAAAGGCGATGTTTTTTATCGGTGAATTGGTACTAAGGGAACTAGCTACCTTCATGCCTACTAATCAAGGCAAGCTTCAGCCTAATTGGGAGGGCCCCTATTTGATCTTTGAAGTAGTCAGACCAGGAACATACAAACTGAAGACCACGGCAGGGGAACCCATTAAAAACACTTGGCATGCTTCTGGGCTCTGAAAGTTTTTCCAGTAAGCTCATCTAAAGCCCTTGTAGTTTATTTCAATCTATTTAGTTATGTCGTTTAATTCAGTACCGCAACTTGAATTTCCTAAATGTGAAGCATGTATGATATTGTATGAACTCCTATTTCTCAATGAAAGTTACATGTTTCCAGTTTCCATTTTTATTTAGCATTGAATGATAAATTTGTAGTTATATACTTTTTAAAGCTAGAATTATAGACCTTCGGACAGGGGCAATAAATCATCCAACATAATGGTTATTCCAAGGCATGTATCTTGCTTTAAAAAAAACCTTACTAAGGCCCAATTTGAGTCTGAAGAAGTAAAATTTACAAAAAAATTACTAAGGCCCAATTTAAGGCCGAAGAAGTAAACTTTTCAAAAAATTACTAACGCCCAATTTGAGGTCGAAGAAGTAAACTTTTCAAAAGTTTTTACTGAGGCCCAAAATTAGGATGAAGAGGTAAAAACCTTTCAAAATTTTACTAAGGCCCAAAGGCAGACCGAAGAAGTAAAAACTTTTAAAAGTTTTACTAAGGTCCAAAGGCAGGCCAAAGGAGTAAAAACTGTTAAAAAATTATGCCCAAAAGCAGGCTGAAGAAGTAAAAACTTTTAAAAAATTTACTAATGCCCAAAGGCAGGCCGAAGAAGTATAAACTTTTTAAAAAAATTACTAAGGCCCAAAAGTAGGCCGAATAGTAAAAACTTTTCAAAATTTTTACTAAGACTCAAAAGCAGGCCGAAGGGGTAAAAACCTTTCAAAATTTTACTAAGGCCCAATTTGAGGCCAGAGAAGTAAAAACTTGTCAAAATTTTATTAAGGCCCAATTTGAGGCCGGAGAAGTTAAACTTTAATACCGAAAATAATGACAAAATAAAATATGCTAAGGAAAACAAAGAGGCATCAAATGTAAAATAATATATAGACCGCCCGAAGGCAATAACAATCCATCCTGAAGGCAAAAGTAATCCAGCTCGAAAGCAACAAGTTCACAAATAACTCAAAAATAATTAAACTAATCTGAAAGGTCTTCGTCCGGATTGGAGGAAACGACCAAGGGCTCATCATCATTGGCTCGGCCGATGGGGTCTTCCATCGGAGGCCCTAACGAAGGCCTCATCGAATCCCATCTGGAAATGGCACTCTTCTGTTCGCTCTAGCGTCTTTTTCTCCTTTCGGAGCATTTTCCTGGTAGCCTTTAACTGAGCATTTTGATGCTCCACACGTTTCTTCAGATGAGCCACTTCCTCCTCCTAATTCTTTTTGTCTTTGGCTAAGGCTGAAGACTGACCTTCAGACACCTCCCGTGCTCTCTGCTCTCGTTCAAGCTCTTTTTCGGCCTTGGTACACCTAGTCTCAAGCTGGCTTGTCGCCTTCATCCGAGCTTGAGCATCTTGGACTTTTTCAGCTATAGCAGCAGCCCAAGGAATAGCTTGACACAAAAATGAGTAAAGGAAACTACATACAAATTAAGGCTAATATCTAAGGGAAAATAAAAGAAGAAGAAGAAGAAGAAGAGCGAAGCATACTATAGAAAGCCGAGCCATCAGTTCGGTGCAGGCTTCGAGAAGGTCTACCGTGGCATAAACTTGCTGGTCTTTTGGTAAAATTAGGCCACGACAGAGATCAGGCCCGATTTCCCTAACCTGTAACGGAGCCCTTGTCACAATGGAGTCCGACGAGAGCACCCTCCACTTCGGGGCATAAGTCTTGATGATGTTTCCATCATGAGCCTTTCCCCTTTTGCGGGGGTCAGGAGCATTTTCCGAAGCCGCTGGCCGGTTCTCACCAGTTAACTCTACAGAAGGAGTGGGAGAGTGAGGAGTTAAAGAAACAGGCGCCTAAGAATCAGCTGTGAGAAGTGCCAGCAGCCGCCCTCTCCAAGGCAAGTTTTTCTTCAGCCTTTCACCGTTTCTTCTCCAAAATTGCTTGTCGAGGAGACACTTCAAGAAATAAAACCAAAAAAATGTTAGATGCCGAAGCAACAGGATGCAACAAATTTATACAGATAAGTAGGAGAGTAAGAAAACTTGAAAAGCATATAAAAAAGGAAAATGGTGTTAGACCACTACCCCATAGAGCGAACAACCAGTCCCTGTCCTGACTACTAGTGAATGACACTTTGGGCATCTTCAGGGACACTAAAGACCCATAGTTAATTGCCTTTTTGGGATCGAGGGCCGGCATCACCAGCCGAGTTGGTTCGATTTCTCGCCAAACCTCGAACTCCTCTAAGTAAAGGCCGGATATGTAGCACCAATGAGTGTGGCTTTTCTTATAACTGGAATTGGTGAAGCACCAATCCCCTCGTCCAGATCTGCGGCCGATGGTATGGACCCTGGACTCTTTTCATTCCTCCAAAAGTCATATTGGAACCAGAACAGTCAGATCGAAGGCTTGATGTTGGCCACTAAGCAACGACACTGAAAGGTGTTGATATGGATAAATCCATTCGGATCTATCTAAGTGAAAGAAATTTTCATCTGTCTGAACAGATGTTTTAGCAGCTTTAAAAGATGGACATGAAAGCCGCATTTAAAAGCTACCTCGAAAATCCCAATGGGGCGACCTCCACATCGCAGAGGAACGGGGGGGGGCAACTAAAAATCCGGTCCGAACTCTTTGGCTGATAAGAATGATAACCCCCATCGCAATGTGGTACTTGTCATATAAGGTCTCTATATCTATGAACTTTAGCTGCGTAGGGTTGTTCACAGCTGGGAAAGAAGCGATGTCACTGAAGTGGGTCAGACCGCTTGGTTCCAAAGGCCTTCCAGTATGTAAACGATCCATAATCCTGCATTCAAAGATGAAGAGTGTTAGCCATGTAATCGGACTACATGATCAAAGATAAAGAAAAAATTAAATGAAGGCAACCAAGTATAACATGTCAGGATCGGTTTGGGGACTTGAGGGATCATCTCCCAAAGTATGTTCCGAAGCTTAGGCATCCCGAAGGATGCCCAAGGCTCACAACACACCTGCATGCCATCTTTAAATCCTGATAAAACCCCAAGTAAAAAAGAAAAAAGAAGAAACATAGTGTGTATCTAAAGGCCGAAGATTGTTCTAATGAAGGCCGAAGACTGTTCTAAAGCTTGAAGATGCCGAAGAATGTTTAAGCCCGGGAACAACATATTTTGCCTTCCCTAAAACCCCCTGAACTAAAATTTAAAGAGAAAAAGGGGAGAAAAAAAAGGAAAGGCAAACAGAAACATGGTCAATTTCATTCCTAATACTATCCTAAACTACCCCAACAAAG